>NC_142070.1:34417500-34787500 GCF_059756535.1 Pantherophis guttatus
TCTATTGTTGTCTACATTTTAAAAAATAAGTTCCATATATGTTTTATCTATTTGAGAATGTTGTCTTGTTTTCTAATATATCCAAAGAGACACAAGTGTTCAGGAATAAACATGTTTTCATCTTTCAGGATTTGACTGCAATTAAATTTAAACATGGGGTTTAAAAAGGTTTGACTAGAGCAATCAATAAGAGTGTTTACTGGCTGGATGAACTTTCTGATGTCACACAGAATTTGCAGCAGACATTTTCTCTTTGCATCCTAGGAGAGAAAAATTTACTGCTACCTAGGATTGAACTTTCAACCTTCCAAGTGGGAGATGCACATCTTCACCAGTAGACCACCATACCTCTCATTTTATTTAAAGGAGTACTAATTAAGGAAGGATCTTATCATTTAAAAGTGAAGCTATCTACCCTTCTGTTTTCTGAAAAAACTTCTTTTAAGGCTGTTAAATCTTCAACTCATCAATTAACTTCTGCATATCATCATTCATGCTTTCTTTCAAATCTTTTTTTTTATTCTCTTCTGTTTCACTATCCATAATATTTAAGCTATATGCCTTCTGAGCCAATACAGGGATTTTTCTATTAGTCAAGTAAAATGTAAGCCTATGTGTAATCTTCATCCTTGGTGAGAAGACTAAGCACAGAAAGCAACAGGATGCATTTCAAAAATTGCATATGTTAATTGATTCAAGGTTCCAATACAATTGCCCCTTTAATATACTTCACAGTTCTTGCACATGTTACTTAGAGATAATTACAGCTGATCAACATGGCTTTCATATCAAGTCAAACAGAGATGATCTATCTATTAGTTAACAAGACAGAAAGATGTCTTGTTATTCTTTAATCTCAAATACATTTGTATGCTCAGATCAGCAGAAAAAGGGTAAATGGCAGAGATGAAGTGAAAGAAAGAAAAATGAAACGATATAAAAAACAAAATAGGACAGAATTAAAGAGAACTGAACAAAGAGCTGACTTAGATAGCCTTTTTTATTCCTTCCTCTTATACTAGACAGGAAAGCCTGATTAGCACTATTCAATTAGTCCGTCTCTGAATATTATTACAATTTTATTCCTTTTTTTGAAAAGAATATTCTGGGACTAAATGGTTTTCTTCTGCTCCCATTTAATTATTTTATTCATGTCCTAGTAAACCATTCCATAAACATCTTTGCTTCAACATCATTGGTTGGAATCTCTTGCTGTACATTTTGCATTTTCCTATATGAATCATATAGGAAATAATTGTGAAATATTAGATCATTATTGTTCCATGTTTGTTTATGTTTTGTGGATTTCTGAATAGAGTTTACAAAATAGGTTCAAGTTGATTTTCAGTGCTGGTGGTGTTAATATAAAGCTAGGAAATTTGATCCTAGATCCTAGACCAGCTAAGTGGCAGCTTGGTACTACAAATTCATAATATGTCCTCAAGTGTTAATAATAGTTAAAACAGATAAAATAGGAGCATATATCTGATTCTATACGTATCAGTTACACATTACTCTGATTACACTCAAACTTACATTCATTAATATTTTATCCTTAAAAACAGGAAAAGTTTTCATTAAATTAGTTTCCACAAATTAGGTGCTCTCTTTTATTCTGCAACTCTTTGTTTCCTCCCTTTTGATCAACTATTATTCTGATTTGAAATAAAATATCATACATTAACAGGGATATACTCTTATCTCCAAGCTTCTAGGTTACTTTTCTTTTATAAGATCCATTTAATATAACATTTATAATATGCTAAGTCTTTGCTATAATTGATAGTTTATTGTGCTTTCCTTTCATAACTACTCAGTATTTATGAAAAATCATATACCTCTAACAAAAGCCTTCATTTTGCACTATATTTCTGATATCTACATAAAATTTTGCTATCAACACCCATGCTTGCCATATATTGGACAATATTCTCTTTACTTCATCAGTCAAATCTATTGTGAACCTTCCATAGCTCAACAGGAAACATAAGGCAACTATGTCTATATACAATAAAATTGAAATAAAGACTGAATGAATTACTTACAGTGATCAGCAAGGCTTCCTGCATTCTCCAAAACAACAATCAGAAGAACAGTACTCCTGTAATTTGGATTGTTTATCTAGATAATCATCAGCCTAGATTCCTGCAAACAAGGAGCCAGTTATCGTATTTTTCGGAGTATTTTCCCTCCTAAAAGAGGCTGAAAATTTGAGTGCATCTTATACTCCAAATGTAACCTGCGTGCAGTGCCCAAAATGGCTACCCAGAACAGCTGCTGCCTTCTCTTACCCCTTCTGTGCTTTGCCTGCTTTAGTCACTGGAGCTCCCTTTTGAAGCTGTTTTTCAGCCCCAATCAGCCCCAACTGCAAAACCAGCGAGTGAACTAATGTCCTGAAGCTGACCAGGCTAAGGACTAGCCAAATGAATACCTGGTAGGCAGAGGTTTTTTCCCTTATTTTCCTCCCCAAAAACTAAAGTGTATCTTATACTCCAGTGTGTCTTATACTCTGAAAAATATGGTAAGTGGAATATTCATGAGAGAGTGGACAGTTCCTGGCCTACTCTGGGAAACAACTGCCAGTATGTGTCCAATATAAAATCTGCTTATCCATTTCTTAAATCAATAATGTTTTCCAGAGAAAAGAGTCTCAAAAATTACTAGTCAACAAAAAGAAAGAATGAACTATCCTATAACAGTTGAGGAAATAATTGCAGCAATTAAACAATTGAAAACAGCTAAAGCTCCTGGAACAGATGGATTGACTGCAGTGTATTATAAAACTTTACAAGCAGAAATGGTGGAACAACTTAGAGACTTATTTTGCAATATACAACAAGGGGGTAAAATACCCCCATCATGGAAATCAGCATATATTACTTTGATACCAAAAGAACATGTAGGTCCTAAAAAACCGGAAAATTATAGACCAATATCTCTTTTAAATAATGACTATAAAATTTATGCAAAAGTATTAGCCAACAGATTGATGCCAGTAATTCAAGAGGTGATTCATGATGATCAAGCGGGATTTATCGAGGGCAGATATATGAAGGATAATGTAAGGCAAGTAATAAATTTACTGGAATATCTTGAGAAGAATAAACAGATCCCTGCAGTGCTGGTTTTTTTGGATGCAGAGAAGGCCTTTGATAGAGTGGATTGGAATTTTCTAGTAAAGACTTTGAAAAAGATGGACTTTGGGGACCAATTTATACAGGCGATTTCGGCAATTTATCAAGAGCAAAAGGCACAGATTATTATTAATGGAAGTTTGACAACAGAGTTTAAAATTGAAAAAGGAACAAGACAGGGATGTCCGTTGTCCCCACTTTTATTTATCTTAACACTAGAAGTCTTGTTAAATACAATACGGGACTCTAATATCTTGAAAGGTATAAAGATTAGGCAAGAGGATTACAGAATAAAGGCATTTGCAGATGATCTGGTTGTTACCCTATCACAACCAATGGAATCAATAATCTTGATGAAGGACATTATACAAGATTATGGTAAAGTTTCAGGTTTCAGATTGAATCCAAAAAAGACTAAAATGATAGTTAAAAACATGACACAAGATCGCAAACATGAGCTTGAAAGGAGGGCAGGTTTTGAGATTGTACCTAAGGTAAAATATCTAGGAGTTCAGGTTGCAGAATCAAACATGAAATTGTTTCAAAATAATTATGAGGTGTTGTGGCGAGAGGTGCAGAAAGATATGGAGACTTGGAAAAAACTGCAGCTGTCTCTACTTGGAAGAATAGCAGCAGTTAAGATGAATATTTTGCCAAGATTTCTTTTTTTGTTTCAAATGATTCCGGTGCTCAAAAGTGATAAACAATTGAAAGTTTGGCAATTTGGAGTGAATAAGTTCGTCTGGAACGAGAAGAAGCCGAGAGTGAAATTGAAAATTATGCAAGATGTTCCAGAAAGAGGAGGTCTTAAACTTCCAAACCTACAGTTATATTATGATGCAGCAGCTTTAACTTTAACAAGTGATTGGTTTGGAAGTAAAAAGGCTGGAATATTGAATGCAGAAAGTTTTGATCTTGAATTTGGATGGCACGCTTACTTATTTTATGATGACAAAGTTGATAAAATATTTAAAAGTCATATACTTAGAGACTCTTTGATGAGAGTTTGGAAGAAGCACCGACTCAAATGGGATTATAAAATACCGCTATGGTTGGATCTTGGTCATACTTTGTGGAATACAAATATAATGTCACTCGGGGGGTTTTTATACAAAGAGGTTCTTTTTACAGATGCGGGCAGATGGCAGCTGAAGAATTTGCAGACACTGTTGGACGAAGGGATTAATTTAACTTGGTTACAATATAATCAATTACAATTGAGATGGAAAGAGGACCAAAAAATTGGTATTATGTTGCATGAGGAAGAATTGGTTAGACATATAAGAGAGAAAGGTCCAATGCATATTAAAAGGCTTTATAATGTTTTGCTAGAAAGGGATTCAGAAACTGAATTAGTTAAAGACTGTATGATTAAGTGGGCACAAAATTTTGAAGAACCAGTGAAGTTGGAAACATGGGAAAAAATTTGGGTCCAGAATGTTAAATTTACACAGTCGCAGAATTTGAGGGAAAATTTTTACAAAATGTTTTATAGATGGCATCTAGACCCTAAGAAACTGTCGTGTATGTATCCTAATGTTCAGCCAAAATGTTGGAGGTGTGATTGTACAGATGCTACATATTTTCATATTTGGTGGACCTGTAAGAAAGTTAAGGCTTTTTGGATAAAAATTTGGTGGGTTATGCAGAATGTTTTGAAGAAAAAAATTCAATTTTCTCCACAATTGTTTTTATTGGGTATAGCTAAGGGTTTTACAGTGGATGAAACAAAGTTGATTTTGTATATGATTACAGCAGCGAGATTGTTGATAGGTAAATATTGGAAAAATGTAGCTTTGCCCACCGTTCAAGAATGGACTTTGAAGATGGCCAGTTTCGCTGAGATGGCGAAGATTTCAGCATATTTAAAAGACCGCTCACAAGAGACTTATGAATGTGAATGGAAAAAATGGATAGATTATGTGCAGAACAAATATCAAACTAGGAAGTATCAAATAGCTTTTTATTGATAGTATTATATTACATTAAGATAGAAATATTTGAACTATGTGAAGATGAAAAATGATATGGGGGTTGGGGGGGTTTAAAGTTCAAGGGTTTTTTTTTATATAAAGGGGATAATGATGGGGAACACTCTATGGAAGTCCGGGGGGGAGGGGAGGGACAGGGGGGGTTAGGGAGGATGGGATGGGGAGTTTGGGGTGGGTTAGGGGGGTGAAAATGGGGTGAAAATGTAATTGTAAAACTTTTACAATAAAAAAAAAAAAATGTTTTCCATATATGAACTTAGGATATTTTTTGGAATCATGTATACTTTCTTCTGTTTGTGATACTATTTCAACAGTTTCTGAAATGCACAATACTGCACACTAAGATGACAATAACACAATACCTGGAAGCAAACATAATAAAATAAAAAGCATTAACTAATAAAAGTGGAATTTTCTTATATTGTTGCTTTTGAAATAAAAAATATGTCTCATACAGTTCTATGAATTTTAAAGTGTTGTTGAAAGCTGATGAATATTTTTGTATGTGATTCTCTATATATTACCAAAAGAGTGGTATAAAGAATTTTTTTTTCTTGGGATTTTGAATCAAAGATCAAAATCAGCCTGGAAGTTAATATGGCAAAACTTAGTAGGATTTGCTTGTGAGAAAATATGTACAGTATTATGCTAAACAGTTTTTCTTCTTCTTTATGAATAAGAAATAGGAAAATAATCTAGCAATTTCAAACTCTAAGAGAAATTCTAGTTAATAAAATAAGGGCTAGAAGCTAGTCTGAGAAGTCCCTTATACACCAGCAGAAATTTGCATTTCCATGTGAGGTCAATGAGTCAAATATAGTGGCTGTATTTTAAAAGGTTGAATGGCTTTATGATCATTAGGCCATTTATAGTCATGAAAGCTGAATTTTGTTAAAAGTGGCCAGATTTCAAGCTCTAGAACAAAAAATAGCTTTACTGTTTTAAAAGAAGTTTTCTCCTAAAAATATAGGAATTATTGCATAATATTAAACCAGACAAGTTATTGGAAGATAGCAGTTGGTTGTCCACCTTCCATTTGCTTTTATGGGAACTTTAATGGTACCTCCATGGAAAAAAAATAGTTTAGGACTCTAAACTAAACAAAAAGTTAAAGCATCATACCTCATACATATATATTAAAGTTTTAATTTGGGCTAAGTCAAAGTCATACTGATTATTTATGGAAACAACGTTCTGCAATCATGAAAAAGTCTATAACTGATATTCACATATCAGTTGGTTGTTGATCTGTTTTAATATAAGGATATCCGCAAAATGGAAAATACTTTTTATTTAGAGCTTAGAATAAAAGAACCCAACTGTCAATAAATTTCAAGAAGGCTGTGTTTAAATATTTGAAGAGTATTGAACGTTTATTGTTCAGACAATACAGCATTGAAAATATTTATAATATCCTGGCTATAGAAATAATTTGACTTATAGAAACAATACCCTTATTTTTCATTTACTTGGACTGCAAGATAAAATAGCAATTCATGCTAATTGTGTGGGGGTGGGTGGAAAGAAAATTGTAATCATTGTCAGGCACAAATAACAAAGAATATGAATTTAGTTCAAAGCTATTCAAGTTTATTACATGCTACCTATATACCAGGGGTGAAATTCCCTTACCTTCCCTACTGGTTCGCAAATGTGCACATGCCACTTGTGCGAAGCCTTCTGTGAATGCACAGAGGCTGAAAATCATCACAAAAAAGGGATGTCATGACTTCTGCGTGGGTGGGCAGAGCCTCCCGCAGCCGCTGCTCCTGGTTTTCCCGAGCCGGATAGAACTGGCTGAATTTCACCCGCTGCTATATACAAGAATCTGTTCTACTCACAGTCCAGGCAAATTGGTGCAAAAAAGAGCCAACACAATTCAAGAGGAGAATGGACTTATGGACTAATGGACTCTTGTGAGAGGAAGGCAACCCCAAGCTGATGACATATTTGACCTAGCTTAGCCTGGTCATCTCCTACTGTTATATTGATTAGAAGCAATTTTCAGACCTCTTCCTCATTCTCACACTTTACCCACATGAATTCTAAATTCTGTACAAAGATTTTTTTTTTTTTTTTACCCAGTAGAATAGCAAGTGTGTGATTGAGAACTTATTTTTCTATTTGACCATAAGTGTAGTTGAAGTTTTCCCATTTGACCCCATCCAGTCTAAATCATAGCCTCAGGAACATGACTGGTCTCTAATTCTACTGACTAAGCTAAAAAATAATTGAAAAAAGCAAACAAATCACAAGCCATAAAGCATCAAACCAAACACAACACTAGGATTAGTCAGAACATTTGAAGCAATGCATATAAAATGATCAAGTTTTGTTTCAAGGTCAAAACAAAATTCTCAATGCACCCATGTTTTGTTTCAAGCTCCAATTACTTAAAGCACTTTGCAATCTTGTGAAACACAAAAACTATCAAATTTATTCTAGGACAGTTGTTCATAACTAGATTTTATTTTGTTAGTTGCTTGGCATTATTATTATAAATTAACATGCAAATGTTAGATAGGAAAGAAGAAGTATTTTTACATACTTTTAAGTTTTTTTTTACTATTTATATTATTTGCTTATAACTTTTTTGGCCATATATGCAATTGATAACAAATAACAAAATCAGTTAATTAACCATTAGGTTCTTTCTGTTTGAATCACTCTAGGCTATAATGTGGTGACAACTTTAATTTCATATAAAAATATTACCTTAAGATTTTAACTAGATAATATTTTCCATCCTTTATTTATTTTCTCTATTATCTGCCTATATATAAATTTGGTAAAATTATCCTCTTGGTTCTAAATTTTATCAATATTTTTAAGTAACCTCTTTACATTTAATTAACATGCTTTGTAATATTTCTCTTAGATCATTAATCACTATAAAGAAAATAGGATCAAGTACAATCCCTCCCTGCAGCAATATTTGTCAAACCATAGAATTGTCAATGTTGGTAGTGTCATTTTGTTTTCCATCTTTGCTTTACTGAAATTAAAAACAGTAGAGAGCTTAAACTGAAATAACAATGTAGAGTTTTTAATCTGTTAAAAGGTAGTGAAAATATAACTTGGTTCACAGGAAAGAAGATCAAAATAATCACTGTATTATAGGTCAGTAACGCGAATGTTTTTATAGCAATGTTTGAGGAACTGAATTGGGTCTAAGGGCAAGTTTCTACTCTTCACCTATTCTAGTTAAACCAAATGGTGCCTGTCGCTTCTCTAATGACAGCAAGGGTAAGGGAACAATTGTTATGCTTCCCCTGCCATAAAAAAAAAAAAAAGGAAATTTAAAGAGAAATGTCTTCTTGCCTTCTTCTGTGTGGAGATTTGTATGGAGAAAGAATAAGGCCAACTGGCCTGGTGGGCCTATGTAGCAAATCAAGATTTTATCAAAGCGATGAAATGTTCATCATCATGTCACACCATAATCTTGATCCCTTCTGTATTTGCAAAGAATTAGCTTATCGAGATGCATATTTTATAATTTCCACCCTTCTTTCTCTCCTAAGACTCCCATTTGGATCAAAGGCAAAAAAATTCCCAACACAATCCTATACTATTTGTTTTTATAACTCATTCTAATACTCAGATAAGACCATCCTATAATAATTGAATTGTATTGGCCATAGCTATGACACAAGCCACTATGGGAAAAAATATGATGTTGCTGGAGCATGGAAAGCTGATGAACCAGCTTACATTTAGTGCATAATAATGATGGACTATGTTCCTTATTGTTTTCTTTCAAAATGTGAACAATTAAATTGGTAGCAATACAGATACAAAGATACAGAGAGTGTTTATAATATGTACCGTATTTTTCGCACTATAAGACGCACTGCGCCATAAGACACACATTAGCTTTAGAGGAGGAAAACAAGAAAAAAAATGCCTCTGCCTCCCAGCATCCACTTGGTATTCATATAGCTAGCATCCTTGCAGCAAACAGCAAACAGTCTGTTGAGCTTCAGCACTTTATCACAGCCCCAGCACATGGTTCGTCAGGGCTCCGCTCCGTTGCACCCACCATCAGTCAACTTAGCTGACCTTCTGCCACTGCCAGGGAATGTTGGAGCCTTTGCTGCCAAGCAGATGATTGGCAGTTGGTTCAGCCTCCCGGAATACCACCAATCAGCTATTCTAGGCAGCGGGGATTGCCGGTGTCACCTATCCCCGCTGCCACCTAGAAACACCACCTGGATTGGCAGTGGATCGGCCTCCCGGAATACCGCTGATCAGCTGCTCGGCAACAAAGGCTCCAGTGTTCCCTGCCGGTGGTGAACAGTGGCAACAGTGACAGTCACACCAACCCTTTCCCCCAACAGCAATATTCATTCTATAAGACATACAGACATTTCCACTCACTTTTTTGGAGGGAAAATGTGTGTCTTATAGTGCAAAAAATACGGTAATACTTCCATAAAGAGGAATGAAACTATAATAACATAGTAAGTAATTTTCAACACTATAGACCTTGGTAAATCATTTGGAATGAAATTGTAAAATACAAATTAAATAATAATATAAGTAAATGTTGAATTGGATTTCTCAAACTAAAGCCTCTTGCAGTCATGAATGTTGGAACTTTATTCTTAGCCATCATAGCCAGAAGCAAACATTGTTTGGGAAAATAAAGCAATTGTTGGCTACGACAATCTCCTAGAAATTCTTCCATTAGTCTAAATAGTTTTATTTTGGTAAAAATGTTCCTGTCTTGGTGGACAATTTTCTCCCCTCAAGTCTATGTTAATCAGCCTTTAGATTATGGATATTTTGGATGTAAATCTAATTGCTATAGATGATTGCTATAAATCTAAGTGCATCTAAATGCTATAGATAAATTATATGTATGTTTTAGAAGAATGTGGTAGAAAAAACTTAATGAGTAAATATATTAATATATACTGCTCAAAAAAAATAAAGGGAACCCAAGCAGAAGACATCTGAGATCTGAATGAATGAAATAGCCTTATTTAATACTTTGTTCGTTACATACAGTAGTTTATACATTGCTCAGACAACTAAAGGGAACACAAACTACTGTATGTAACGAACAAAGTATTTAATAAGGCTATTTCATTCATTCAGATCTCAGATGTCTTCTGCTTGTGTTCCCTTTATTTTTTTGAGCAGTGTATACAGTATATTCTGTATGTGCTACCTAAGAATGTACTCTTTGCTTCATGATAATTTTAACATGGATTCTTGGTTTTGTTTCCAGCTGTGCATGGGGAATAGAGAACAGTTTCACTATACCTACTAGGCCAAATGGGAAATGATTTTAGTGATCAGTGTTCATAGTTACATTGTAATATGCAGACATTAGTAAGCTTAGCTCCAATAAGAACATTTCCAAGGTCTTTACAATTTTTATTGCTATTTTTATAATGTTGTTTATAAGATATGTTAAGCATTTAAACCTAATTTGCATTTCTACCTTCATTTTATGAAATCTTTTATTATGATTTGCTTTTGCAGTTCAGGTTGCATAAACAACATTTGACATTGGCCTTACAAGTAGGCCTTGATTTATGCATAGGATTGGGAGCGTAATCTCCATTGTTAAGTGAAATAGTGATTAAGCAAAACATCCATATGACTGCTGCTCTCATTGAGTGTAATCATGGTTCTTCTGGTTGTGGTTGACAATGAGCTTGTGGGTGTTTAAGTGGATGGAGTTCTGGATAAGCAGCACAGGGTGCCTGGGTGGTGGGGTGGATGGGTAAGACCTTGGGAGATTCCATTCAGAAGCTTAAATTCCTCCCTGCTGAAATCCAAGCATGATTTTCAGTACCTGAAAATGGCCGTTGTTATGATTCCCAGGGCTTCCTCATCCTCAGACTCCAAATGCTTTTTTCCTTACTGCACTGCCCCTCTTAAGTAGTTGAAAATCTTATCTGAAAAAAGCCAAACACAATTTTCAGTTTTTGAACAAAGAGATACATGCAGGAACCACAGGGCTTCTCCTTGCTTAGATTTCAGCTTCTTCTTATCTTTTGGGCTGGCTGAAAGAACTGCCAACTAAAGGAATTCAGATTTGATGTATGAATGGAGTGAAACTGAACTTCTTCAGCAGTGTACTGGAATACAGCTGAAATGTTTTTCAGATTTTGACTCTGTTTCTCCACCCTGCTGAAGGCGTTCAATTCCCCTCTGTGCCCAAAAGAGAACTACCAAAAACAGATCTGAAATCTTCAGGATTTCAGCTAGAATTGTGTAGCCCACCAAGGAAGAAACAACTTACAACTTTATTTTTTGGAAGTGCTTTACAGGCTATAAAGCTCCATTTCTGAGGCCATCATAACTCCACTCTATACTTAAATGAGCAGGAGTAAGATGAGGACCACTTCTATTTCATATTATGTCCTCCCTACTATTCTCTAACCAGTTATGAGATGTACAGTACAGTAGGAAAGAAAGATTAAAAAAAATAATACTGGAGAATTACTTGGCATTCCTTTGGTGTATTAAATTAAATTTGGGGTTTCTATAGGAATCTTTCATTTTCTATAAAACCCACTTCAAGGCATATGCAAATTTCTGCAGATACTCTGATTTCCCTCACATTAACTAGACATTGCAAAAGCATCATAATAACTACAAACGATGGTGCACAAACTGCAAATTGAGAATGTTATCTATAATTGGTGTAGTTATATAAACAGACAGGAAGATTCTGGAAAATCAAGCATTATAATCATAGATCAGAAGACAGCAGTGATGATAAACATAGAAGTGCTAAATGATAGCAGGGGGTAAACTGAGTATGAGAAAGTGGAGAAATACTAGCACCTAAAGGAGAAACTAGAGAGGATGTTGAAAGTAAAGTTCAAAATGATCCCAGTAGTGGTAGGAGGACTCAGGACAGTGATACCTAAGCTGGAAGAGTGGCTCCAACAGATCCCAGGAACCACATCAGACCTCTGTCAGAAGATTAGAGTTAAGAACAGCTAAGATACTGTGCTAAACCCTTAAAGTCCCAGGCCTCAAGGACCTGAGATTGAGGAAGACACTCAAAGGAGTGAGAAGAGATTTTTATTATGCATATACATCAGTGGTGGGTTGCCCCTGGTTTGCACCGGTTCTATAGAACCGGTAGTAAAACTGGCGGGAGGCTCCGTCCACCGACCCCAATCTCATCAAAACGCTTCTGTGCTTATGCAGAAGAGCATGTGTGCACGCTTTGATCGTGACGTGCGCAGCCCTGCTGCAAACCGGTAATAAAGGTAAATAGAACCCACCCGATATACATATACTATACACACACACATAATCATGATTAAGAGATATTTCAATTCAAATTTTAATTCCCAACTCCACTGTACCCAGTTTTTCTTGGTTTGAAGCAGGGGTGAAATGCTCCCGGTGCGGACCAGCTCGGGTGAGTAGGTAGCGATTGCGGTCGGCAGTTTGGAGAACCGGTAGCAAAAATCCCTGCCCTTGTCCCCCATGCCCAGCTGAGCCGCGCGATCATCAGAGCTTTTTTTTTCTTTTAAATGGCTCTGATGGTCCAAGCTCTGACGATCCCAGCTGAATTGCCTGCTAACCGGTAGCAAAAATCCCTCCTCCCCTCCCCCCCCAGCCTCCAGCTTGCTTACCTTAGCTGCTGGTCGCAATGCTTGCCTTGCTTTGCTTGCTGTAATACCTGCAATCCATTGCATCAGCAAGCAACTGAATCTTCCTGCCTCCAATCAAGCTAATCGGTGAGCAGCTTTTTCTGCCTTCCTGCCTGCCTTGCAGGGGTCTCCAACCTTGGCAACTTTGTGGACTTCAACTCCCAGCAAAGCTCGCTGAGGAATTCTGGTAGTTGAAGTCCACAAGTCTTAAAGTTGCCAAGGTTGGAGACCCCTGTTCTATTGGGTAAGTTTTTTCCCCCTTTGGGAGCTTTAAAAAAAATAGTTAATTGGGGTTTTTTTTAGTTGTTCTTTTTTTAGACCTAGCCATTTAAAGTTTAGGAAGTTTTAAATTTAGCTGCTTTTATATAAAAATAAAAATAAAATAAAATAAAACAATATTTGTGCAGCTTTCTGAGATTTAGTGTGTTTCTGTAGTATTTCACTCTAACTACACAAACACACAAAATCTCACAAAGCTGTATGTGGAATTTTGTGTGTGTAAAGTGTGAAATTTGTTTTTTGGGGCTTTTTGTGGCTGTGTGAGGTTCCTGCTTCTTGCAGGGCCATTTTGGGTCTAGCACAGCTGCTTTTACATTGTGGGTGAGCCAGTTGTGTTGTGTTATGTTTTGTAGGTTAAAAAAGGGCAAAGAAGTGACATTGACTTGGCCACGCCCATCCAGTCACCTTACCACCAAGCCCCGCTCACTAATTAAGCCATGCCCACAGAACCGATAGCAAAAAAATTTAGATTTCACCCCTGGTTTGAAGATGGATTATCATTTATCTCAGAATGAATTCATTAAAGTGAACTGGAAGTTTTTAAGTGATTTAATTCTATAGAACTTGTTTTAGTTAAACTAAAGCACTTTTCTGAACTCCTACACCTTTAAAGATCTAAAGAAGAGCTTTCTTTCTCAAGCTGTAAAAGCAGCTCTGATCTAGAAGTCAGTTGAAGGTGATTTCCAGAAATTCCCTTTGGGAGCCTTAAAGACAGAAGAAGGAGGAAAAGACATTCATGTGGAGAATACTGTATAACAAGGTTTTTTTTGTATATAACAGCTTTCTGTTTCGTTTCCAAAACGGTTTTTTAAAAAGTAAATGTTCTATCATTAAATTCTAGAAAACATGTCAAGTAAATACAGATTCAGCAATTGTCATCTCTGATGATGCAATAATGAAGTTATAAGACTACAGGAACTGAAATGTTCTAAAAACAAGTTTTCAATATTTTTTAGATAACTGCAAGAAATATTTTCAGTTGGGTGAACTGTCCATATATTCATATAACTTAGACCAGTGATGACGAAAGACGAGTGCCAAAAAGGGAGCGTGTGTGCGTCTGGGCCACATCCCGGAAGAGCTGCCCAGGGTGCATGCACGCCCCCGAAAATGAACTTCTGGTTTCAGCTACTAAACTTCCAGTTTCAGCCAGCTACTCTTCTGGGTTTCTGGTGCACATGCGCACCTGACAATCAACTGGCCGGTGCGCATGCTCATGCAGGAAAACGGAAGATCAGCTCTTCTAGTTTCCGGTACTGCCGCATGCAAAAAGGCCAGCTGATCATCACATGTCCATGCGTGCCAGAAACCCAGGAGAGGAACGGGCAATGCCATGCATGCCAGGCATCATGATCCCGCGTGCCACTTTGGGCACGTGTGCCATAGGTTCTCCATCACAGACTTAGACCAATGTCTGCATCTGCAACCTCCACAAACCACACTTCATAGAATATTCTACTACAGGTAGTCCTCAATTTATAACCACAAATGATAATAACCAATTATAACCAAAACTTATGTTGCTAAGTGAAACATTTGTTAAATGAATTTTGTCCCATTTTATGACCTTTCATGCCACAGTTGTGAAGTAAATCTCTGCAATTGCTAAATTAGTAACACAGTGTTCTGTCCCCGTTCCACTCACACACCCCCACAGACGGCCCAGAGTTAATAAGCCACACGACAAAATTCTTTGAAAATAAAGCTGGCAGCAACCCAGTGTCTAGCTGCCAATTCAGACTTTACTCACACAAAACAAAGATTAGACTGCCAGCATTCCGATAAAACAGGCAGAGTTTTCAACAGTACAAGGATTAATCCAAATGCAGTCTGATAAAGCAGGCAAAGTCCAGTAATGCAGAGATCATGGATAATTTCTAGTTTTTGCTCGTCACAAACTGAACCGGCCACCACACCCACATTTATACCCTGTGGGGTGTGGTCCAGTGACTCAGATAATCTCTGGCACGCCTTCCCCTCTGCTGTGCGCGCTTCTCCCTGCGCCTCTGGCGAGGGTCCAGCCAGCACTTATCTCCTTCGTCGCTGTCCACCTGTGGCTGCGGGGACGTGCTTGGCTCTGAGCCTATCTTTTGGCCTTCGGTGTCCTCCGGAGGCATTGCCAGAGAGGAGGGTCCTGGAGAGGGAGGCCTTGCCAACTCCTCTTCCTCACTCTCAGAGTCTGCATCTGTCAATAGCCCAGGCTCAGGCAATGGAGCCACAACACACAGTTGTTAAGGGATTCTGGCTTCCCCATTGACTTGGTTTGTAAGAAGATCACAAAAAGTGATTACATGACAACAGGACATTGCAACTGTCGTAAATATGAGTCAGTTGCCAAGTATACAAATTCTGATTACATGACTATGGGGATACTGCAACAGTTGTATGTGTGAAAAACTGTCATAAGCCACTTTTCAGTGCTGTTGTAAATTTGAATGGTCAGTAAATGATCTGTTGTAAGTAAAAGACTTCCTGTATTCTCATGAGTAGGTATTTGGGAGATGCCTAAAAAAATATAGCAAGAAAGGCAAGGAGCAAAGTCTTTCTTATAGTTTGCTCTCTTTATGGACCACAACTAAAATAATATTAAATATTTTTTTAATTTAGTATATTGATTTCGGTTTATTAAGAGAGCAAAATATGAAGAAAGATATGCCTCTTTGCCTTTCTTGCTGCTTATGAGAATAGAAGAATACTCTTATGAAGTGTGGTTGCAGATGCAGGGAGTGGTGTACATTATATGAACTGAGCATATGTTCTTGCTGTTATCTAAAAAAAAAGGTTGATAAGCTGCTTTCAGAACACTTCAGTTTCTGCAGTCTCATAATTTCATTATCGCATCATCAGAGATTTTGTGCCAAGACTAGAAGAAGAGATGCCATTGCTCCTTAAAGAAATTGCTTACAGAAACTTCTTCCATTCATCCTTTTTCTCAGTTCTGTGAGTACTGATGAAGGCATGTTGACCTTTGCATAGATAATGGTAAGCCTCCACTTAGTCATTCTCAAAATGAAAAGCTAATTAACAGTTTCTTCTTGCAACAAAAGTTAGTTCAGATTCTTTTTAAAACTAGCACTGTTAGCGATCAGCATTAACTAGGTTATTAGCATTGGAATCAGAAACGCTTGTGATAAGAAAAAAAGATGGCAAATTAAACATTCATATTTTATCTTGGTTCTAAAATATATGTTCTTAAGTCTACTTTGAAATACATGATTAAATTCTCTGAAGTGTTTTTTGATCTGATCTTGATTGCCAAAGTTTTCTGTCATTGCTAAACATATAGTATGGTATTATATATGTTTTTCTTTATCTTTGAAAACAACATCTAATCTGCTATGAATAAATATGAATACATTGCCTATTTCTCAATCACTAAATACATGCTTTAACAACAAATGGACTATTCAGGACAGCAAAGTTATTGTTAGAGCTATATTAAAAAGTCTGCTATGGATTTCTATGGGAATGAATGTAAGATATCCACTTTCTTTCTGGCTCAGCTTGCTGATATTATAGAGACATCTTTCTACAATGAAATATTTGTTTGTATGATGCCAGCCAAGCTAATCCTGAATAAAGTTGGATCCAGGATCAGGTCTAGAATAATGCTGAGTAGACACCGGCTTAGGGGTGCCAAATTTTAGGGAGTGCCAAAATTGAAAAGACTCCCGAAAAACTCAAAACATAAAAAGCAATAACAGCATGCCATGTGAGCTAGAATCTAACCTATTATTTATAATAACTGAAACTGTAAGTCACAAAATAATTTTTAATACAGAAAGGATTTCCACAAGGATTTCCAGTCATTGATGAATGTCAGTAATGACCTTTCCCTAATGCAACAAGTCAGTTTGGCTATCTCAGCAAGTTCGGTGAATTTCAGCAACCATTCCTCCATGATGGGTCATGCCAAATCTTTCCATATTTGGGCATGTAATAGTCTCCCAGTATAAAGACTCTGAATCCTAATAGAACCAGAGCTTTGCAATTAATTATGCAACAAGCTGCTATTTCCACAAGCCAACTGGATGCCTCTTCATTGGCACCATCTGCAAGAGGCAAGCTGCGGTTGTTTATGCTTAGCAGGGAAGAAATTTAAACTCTGCAGAAGCTGCCATCCACTTGCTGGAAACAAATTTGGCATCCAGATTCATGGTCCATATTTTATATTTGTTCCTGATTCCTGTTACATTCTTGAAGAGAACTCCAGAGATGACCATGGAGAAAGTACACAATAGCAAATAGAAAAACATGATTTAAGTCCATAAAAGGAGAAGCATTAGAAACAAACTGACATCACTTACAAAAAGAATGGAAAATACAGTCAGGTTTACCATAGCCTTTATCAACATAGTTCTAGGCATTCGTGTGGACTCTGGTCCTTAATATAGCCTAACTGACAGTTCTTGACCAAATTTCTGGATTTTACATCAGTACTTCCAGGACTTCATTTGTTTCTCCAGCAACTAATTGACTGATCAGGCTCTGTGTCTCCTCCTCAGCTACCAGTACACTCATTGTATACAAACACACTTTTATGTGTTTAACTATTTATTCAGAAACCACAAGTGGGGGAGGGGGGAGGGAGGGGGGGAAGAGAGATTTTTAATCTGCAGCAATCATATAATCAGAAATGAGAGTGCATAAAAACTGGTTAGGTCTTTCAGACAGCCAAAAATGAATGAGAATTGCATAGAGTATAGTATAGCCTTTATTGTCATTGTTCATCATGTTTACAACAAAATTGGTTGTATACATGATAGAGATATGCAGAGTAAGGCACATCCATTAAATTCTATGCCAATTAAGTTTTATATATAGTGTATAAGTAAGCTTACACTGTATACGTACACATACAGTGAATTTGGATAGTGTCTACAAAGGGCTGGACTGCTGGGGGTTCACAGGGGTTTGGGAGAATCTCTAGCTAAGATTCTGTATAGTTCAGAGAACCTCCAAATCCCACTCCTGGCTGGCGCTTCCCACCCCACCATGCCCCTTCCAGGAATCCCCATTCAACCCATTTTGGATACAGGTAAGTGCAAGGTACATGTGGAGGCTTGGGGAGAGCAAAAAATGGGCCTACCGGAAGTTCAGGAAGGCTGGAAATGAGCCTATTTCTGGCCTCCAGAGGGGCTCTGGAGCCTGGGGAGGCTGCTTTTGCCCTCCCGAAGACTTGAGGACAGTTCCTTGCTGAAATTTTTGAAGCCCACCCCTGATTGTATGTATGTATGCTCATAGTATTAATACTCAATAGAGTATTAATAATCTTCTTTGGTAGTTTGTCCCTGCAAAATATATGATCTTGCAATACCTTTTTAGAGCAATTTAAATACCTAGTTTCTCAAATAAATTTCAGAATATGATGAATGATGATTTGAGAGGAGAGGATTCGAGCTGCTGAAAAGGTCAAGCAGTGCCCTGTCCTCCTAAGTTGTTGAGCATTTTTTTCTGAATGAGAAAATTTAATACTGGTGTGGGTGCCCAACTGCATCAAACTACAGTGCACAGAATATATTACTTAGCTTCAAGGCTTCAGGTTTTTGGTGGGTTTTTTTTTTCTTCATTTTTTTTCTTCAAACTCTGTGAAGGAGAATGAATAGAAACATGACCCTGTAGAAATTTTATGGTAGTAGAATGTTTATTTTATGAACAATATGCCCATGTTCAGCAGTGAACTGTAATCTATCACTTACTGCCAACTGAGTATGAAAACAATGTAATTCAGAAACATAGTTTTTTTCCAGAGTGGCATGTGTGATTCATGAAACTTTTTGAGGTATGTGGAAGAATATATACAGCATATATTATAATACTATACCAGAATCTATTTATTCTTCACCAGTCTCCTTTGATAAATGTCCTAATGTGTTTCCATTCCCTTTATTAATTAAGGAATGCACATATTGAAAAATTAATGAAAAGAATTCAGTTAATTTTCTTTCACTCTGAGATAAACAATTCTGGTTTGACTCTTAATATTGCAATCTTTTAAATCAAAAGCTATATACCAAAGGAAAAAATCAGGAATTTGCTCACTGGTGGGTTGCTACCGCATGCGCAGAAGTGAACTGGTAGCAAAGGTAAGTGAAACCCACCCCTGATTTTGCTAAAGGAAAACATTATGTACTTTAAAAAACAATGGTTGCACACCATTCTCCAGCTCAGCAGAAAGCGTCAGTCATGCTGGGGAAACATGCCTCGTCTAGCGTATGACCGAGTCTTGCTTAATAAAGTCTCCGCCCTTCCGGTTGCCCCAGTTCTTCGGCTCGGTCTACGCTGACAAGGACGTGTCTTCCAGCTACTGATCGTCTTAGCTGCTTCAATTTCTCAGGTTGGAGTTTTTTTGGCTTAATAGCAGGCTCGTCCCTCGCTGTGGCTTCGCGCCGATCAGCTGGAGCCTTTCCTGGGCGCGGAAAAATTTGCTGCGTTTAAAATGTCTTTGCCTAGCAGCAATCAGATCGGCTGGAGCGGCTGCTCGCTGATACCACATCGCTCGTGGCCGGATGGCTAGCGACTACCGGCTCCCTTACATCTGAGGGCTCGGCGCCTTAGTTATTGCCGGATTCCCCGAGGGACCCTCCAAGAAGCGCTTCTTTCACTTCCGAGCACCTGCGCGGTTTTGGGGTCGCTTCAGGACAACTAGCGACCCCCACTCGCAAATTTCCGCTGCGGTTTGCCTCCCCGACTGATTGCGGAGCCTCAGAGAACTGCGCCTGCCCCTTTTAACCAATTTCGGGAGTCCGTCGGATCGCCTTCAAAATGGCGGACGCCATGCGCTCGAGTGCGAGTGAGCGCGAATTCTCCTCATCCCGCCGCCATCACGACAGCGATCCCCTAGAAGGGCCTTCTCATGAGCCTCCCCCCTCCAAAAAGTCAAGATCACGCAAAGGGAAATCTGCTGAACCTGCAGCAACCTCTTCGAAGGAGGATCAGAGGAGGCACAAGGCGCTTGAAAAAGCCTTTCAAAAGGCCCATTCTCAGGCCTCTGTTCGAGACCATGACAGGCCCGTTTCTACACCTGGTTCTAGGGCCAGGTCGCCACGCTCGGTGCGGGACCTCTCTCCTGATGTCCCTGGCCCTCCAGCGGGCGCTCCTCCTTCAGATTCTCACCACCTATTTCAGACTTTTCCTGAGGCGGATCCAGAAGTTCAGGCTCCCCCCATTATTCCGCCTTCGCTGCCACCCCAGCTATCCACTCCTATGGCAGATTGCTTAGAGGCTTTCATTGCTCGGGCCATTCGCCAAGGCTTGGCTGAATGTTGGCAGCAGGCCCCTCCTCCTCCCAGCCACTCTATTCCATCTTTGCCTCAACACAGTCCCAGGGAGGAATCCATTCTGGAACAGGGTCACACATATTATCATGACCACACGGACCAAGTTTCAGTTTCCGAAGCGGATGACGGTCAAGACCAGGCTTGGTCCGACGATGAAGGGTTGGGGCCTGATTCACCTTCGTTTGTGGGCCTTTTTAAGCCCCAGATGTTCCGTTCCCTTCTCTTCAAAGCAATCGCGACAACTCAATTGGGGACTCCTGCCGCTTCAGTTCCAGTTTCTGATCCACATGATCTGGCATCTGCCATGTTCGCGGAACCGACGGTGGACCCAGAGACCATTCCAGCCCCGAAGTTATTTACAACGCCAGTGGAATCTTCCGGGTGCGGGACCCAGTCCTAACGGTCTAGACAAGCGCCTCTATAACTCGGCGGCTCCCTTGGCGGACATTTTACAGCCTCCTAAAGTGGATGTTCCGATCGTGGCTTTAGCGGATCCGGTCCACCCTACCGGTCCGGCTGAGGATTCCCTTCGCCCGGAGGACAAAAGGGCAGAGAAGATGCTGATCAAGACTCACCAAGCCTCTGCTTGGGCCATCCGGGCCTCCACCTCAGCATCCTTCTTTAACAGGGCGGCCCTTCTTTGGCTCAAGCAACTTCAGGCTCGCCTGCCTTTGTCGGATTCCCGGTCACATCAGGACCTGAACAAAATCACGGCTGCATTGGAATATTCGGCGGATGCCACGCTTAATTTGGCTAGATTTTCGGTCAGGGCCTTGGGGTCCAACGTAACATCACGTCGCCTTCTATGGTTGAGGAATTGGCAGGCCAACATGCGCAGCAAGTGGCAACTCGCTTCGTCGCCTTACTCAGCGGGGAACCTGTTTGGACCGGCCTTGGATCCCCTTCTGGTCGAAACCAGGAATCACCGTAAAATTCTGCCTCCAGCTTCTCGCAGAGGGGACCCTCGCTATTCTTTGTCATCTAGGTTCCAGTCCTTTCGGGGTTCCGGCTCTTCTTCTTCCCAAGCACGTTATCAACGTCCCTTCTCTTCCAGACCTCAACAGGACTTCCAGGTTAGACCAGGCTCCAGGTTTCCACCTCGTCGCTCCACCAAGGGAGGGAGGGGAGGCCGTTTTCCCCATAGGTCTAGATAGACAGGCTTCTCAGGTTCCCATCGGGGGTCGCCTCTCATTGTTTCTAGCTCAATGGGAGGCGTCTATTTCCGATTCCTGGGTTCTTGATTCTCTTTCCTCAGGTCTTTCCCTAGAGTTTTCTTCATCCCCTCCATCCCGATTTATCCCCTGCCCAGTTTCCCGAGATAGAACTAAGAGGGCCCTTGTGGCAGCTGCTATTGATCATCTCCTTGAAATTGCAGCTATTGAGCGGGTTCCCCAGTCACAACAAGGTCATGGTTTTTACTCCTGGCTCTTTGTCATCCAGAAGTCCTCGGGGGGTTGGCGGCCCATTTTGGACCTGAAAGCCTTGAACCGACACATTAGGTATCGTCGGTTCAAGATGCAATCCCTCTTCTCTATTTTGGAATCTGTCCGTCCATCTGATTTTCTGTTATCAATTGATTTAACGGAGGCTTACCTCCATGTCCCCATTTTGCCCACTCACTGTAGATACCTCCATTTCGCCTTTAGAGGCTCCCATTTCCAATATAGGGCTCTACCCTTCGGGCTGTCCTCAGCCCCTCGGGTTTTTACTAAAATAATGGCCACTTTGATAGGCCACATTCGTTCCACACCTCTGCGGCTCCAGTTTTATTTAGATGACATTTTGATCCTTTCCTCCTCCCTTTCGGAAGCAAAGGCAGATCTAACCACTGTCCTGAACGCCTTGCAAGCACATGGGTTCTCTATTAATTGGTCTAAGAGCCACCTTTCCCCATCCACTACTATTGTTCATTTGGGGGCCTGAATTGATACGGTCTCCTCCATGGTGTCTCTCTCCACGGAACGCCAACCAACCTTCGTTCCCTTGCTCTCAAGTGTTTAGCCTCTGGCTCGGCATCCATATTAACTCTTTCTCGTTTATTGGGCATGATGGTATCATCTTTTGGCATTACTCCATGGTCCCGTTTACACAGCAGGGACCTTCAATGGCTACTGCTCCCATTTCAAAGGTCGTTGCAGGACACATCCCCTCGCCGCATCCGACTTCCTCGCCAGGTGCTCGACTCTCTTCGTTGGTGGACCTCGAATGCCTTATCTCATGGCTGTTCTTTTCGGGAACCCCGACGGATTCAGTTAACCACGGATGCCAGCCTATCGGGCTGGGGAGCACACCTCCTACATCACATGACACAAGGTCGCTGGTCGGGGACAGAATCCCGTCTCAGCATAAACTTATTGGAACTCAGAGCTATCCGCTTAGCTCTGCTCCACTTCCAGGACCTCCTGGAGGGGAAAGACGTTCTCGTCTTAACAGACAATACAACCGCAAAGGCTCATGTGAACAAGTTGGGGGGTACGCACTCCCAAGCTTTGATGGCCAAGGCTTGCCTTCTGGGTCTTTGGGCCGAGACTCACCTGTCCTCGATCCGAGCAGATCACATTTCCGGCACAGCGAATTCCAAAGCAGACTTTCTCAGCCGGTTGCAAGTGGATCAAGGAGAATGGTCGATTCCTTCCTCTCTATTTCAAGAGATCTCGGACAGGTACGGGACCCCCCTCGTAGACTTGTTCGCTTCCAGGACAAACCACCAGCTACCCCGTTATTTTTCGAGGTTTCTGGACCTTCAGGCGGAGGCTACGGATGCTCTTCACAGCCAGTGGCCTCCAGGCCTTCTTTACGCTTTTCCTCCTCTACCGGTAATTCCCAAGTTAATCCAGAAGCTTCTCCAAGAACAAGCTCAACTGATCTTGATTGCCCCATTTTGGCCGATGCGTCCGTGGTTCGCGGACTTGATGACTCTATCTGTCTCGCCTCCATGGGAGATTCCTCCCTCCAAGGTCCAATTGTTCCATAGACTCTCTTCCATCCGGATCCGGCCTGGCTTCGCTTAACCATCTGGAGGTTGAGTGGGGCATCCTGACCGTGGCTAAGGTGCCACCACCGATAATCACAATGATTCAAGCCGCCCGTCGACCCTCTACAGTTCACATATACGAGGCCACCTGGCGGGCCTTTTCTTCCTGGTGCAAATCTGTCTCTGTTTCTCCCACATCGGCTTCCATCCTTCATGTACTATCCTTCCTTCAAAGGGGCCTCGACAAGGGTCTGACTCCCAATACTCTACGGCGTCAGGTCGCCACCATCACATCGGTCCTCACCTGCGGATCAAAGGATTCCATTTCCCAGCATCCCATTATCCGAAACTTCCTACGAGGCACCACTAACCTACGGCCTCCTCCCATCCATCGGTTTCCTTCCTGGAACCTAAACAAGGTCCTTACCGCACTGATGTCTCCGCCTTTCGAGCCTCTTCATTCTGTTTCCCTTCGTTTTCTCTCCCTGAAAGTCTCATTCCTGGTAGCGATTACCTCCGCCCGCCGATTTCAGAGCTAGCGGCGCTTTCCATCCGTGCGGATCTCTGTATTTTTCATACCGATAAAGTGGTTCTTCGCCTGGATCCAGCTTTCTTACCCAAAATTAATTCCTCGTTCCATAGAACACAGGAGCTTGTTCTACCTGACTTTTGCCCGCATCCCTCGCATCACCTAGAACGATTGTGGCATACCCTCGATGTTCGCAGGGCTCTAAAGATTTATATTTCCTGAACAGCAACACATCGCAAGTCGGAGGCCCTGTTTGTAGCTTTCCATCCTAACTCCATCGGATCCCGAGTTTCAGCTTCTACCCTGGGCCGTTGGATATGGGCCACTATCGCCTAGGCCTATCGGCATTCAGACTTGGCTCCCCCATGCGGGATCACGGCCCATTCGACCAGGAGTGCGGCGACGTCAGCCGCCTGGTCGACACAGGCATCTATGGAGGAAGTCTGTAGGGCTGCCACCTGGACTTCTATCAGCCCCTTCATCAGACATTACAGAGTGGACTCCTTCGCTTCGTCCGATGCGGCGTTTGGCAGACGAGTCCTGCAGGCAGTCCACCTTTCCTGAGTTCCACCGGAGCCTTCTTCGCCCTCCCTGGTGACATCTGGCTTTGGTATGTCCCCAGCATGACTGACGCTTTCTGCTGAGCTGGAGAATGGACGTTGGACTTACCTGATACGTCCTTTCTCAGTATATAGAAAGCGTCAGTCAGCCCCACCCTTCGGTCCGGTCCGGTGGTGGTTGGGGGGGGATCGGATATTAATTCTTTCTCATTTCAGGAAGACACGTCCCACGAGTCTGCGCTTCGCCCTCGACGAAGAACTGGGGCAACCGGAAGGATAGAGCCTTTATTAAGCAAGACTCGGTCATACGCTAGACGAGATGACTGACGCTTTCTACATGCTGAGAAAGGACGTATCAGGTAAGTCCAACGTCCATTTTCATTGTTTACATGTTTACTGTTATGCAGTCTTTCTCTTTTTTGTATATTTTTTTTTCTGTTGGTTTTATGCTGTAAGCTGCCCAAATTGGAGTCAAATAGTGTCTAAGTAAAATAAATGTTTTTCTCCCTTAGACTACTTAAGCAATTCAAGAAAATGCTACTCAAGCAATATATTAATATTTTCACCTCAAAAATATTTAATGAGTAGATCCACAGTTTTCTGAACATACATATTTCCAACCCAAAGTCAAAAAACAACAACACCAAAATCCTCACTTACCTGTTAGAGAAATGGTAAATCATCATCTTAAAAACTAAGACTAAAGCTATAGAAATCTTAGTGTTTTCTTGTTCTTACAAAATAAATTTATCTCTAAGGCATGATATACTACAGAATGCTTTAGGCAGGGTTGTCTAATCTTGGCAACTTGAAAACAGGTCTTAAAGTTGCTAAGGTTGGACATTCCTGCTCTACAGTAGTTCTGTGATGCAGGTAAGATAGCACTACTGAAATGCCAACACTCCAGCTGAGCTTAAATACAGTATATTGAAAGTGTATAATTAGGAGTCTGAAGATAATATACCCTTTGTCAGCACTATTAGGGCAGTGGGATGAGCTGGAATTATGATTTGCAAGCATAACTGTTGACATTCCATGTTATAGCACAGTGTGAACCTGTAAACATATGCATCCCTAAAGTTCTAATCTTCAACAAAATAAAAAGGCAACTAGTTGATCCATTTTAATATTATTTCTTTTTAAAGCAATCCTTAGTTCTTTTTTTTTTTCTGTTTCCATATACCAACCTGTGTCTTTTGATCCAATAAAACCATCCCTTACTAACTATAAGAAATAATTGTATATTTTATGTCTGGTTCATCAAAACCAAATGCAAATTTATCAATGTGCCTATTTTCAAGTAATATAAATAGCACACATTTTAATACATACTTCAGCATTTTCTGAATTATACAATATTTTGAAATTTAAACCATATAGAATAGAATAGAGTTTTTTATTGGCCAAGTGTGATTAAACACACAAGGAATTTGTCTTGGTACATATGCTCTAAGTGTTCATAAAAAGAAAAGATACATTCATCAAGAATCATAAGGTAAACACTTAATGATAGTCATAGGGTACAAATAAGCAATCAGGAAACAATATCAATATAAATTGTAAGTATACAAGCAACAAAATTACAGTCATACAGTCATAAGTGGAAGGAGATGAGTGATAGGAACGATGAGAAGATTAATAGTAATGCAGATTTAGTAAATAGTTTGACAGTGTTGAGGGAATTATTTGTTTAGCAGAGTGATAGCATTTGGAAAAAAACTGTTCTTGTGTCTAGTTGTTCTGGTGTGCAGTGCTCTATAGCGTCGTTTTGAGGGTAGGAGTTGAAACAGTTTATGTCCAGGATGTGAGAGGTCTGTAAATATTTTCACAGCCCTCTTTTTGACTCGTGCAGTATACAGTTCCTCAATGGAAGGCAGGTTGGTAGCAATTGTTTTTTCTGCAGTTCTAATTATCCTCTGAAGTCTGTGTCTGTCTTGTTGGGTTACAGAGCCAAACCAGACAGTTATAGAGGTGAAGATGACAGACTCAATAATTCCTCTATAGAACTGTATCAGCAGCTCCTTGGGCAGTTTGCATAAAATATAATTGTATATTTTATGTCTGGTTCATCAAAACCAAATGCAAATTTATCAGTGTGCCTATTTTCAAATAATATAAATAGCACACATTTTAATACAGCATTTCCTGAATTATACAATATTTTGAAATTTAAAATGTATTTAAAATGGTGAGCAATAAACTGCAATATTAAAAGAAGTATAATAACCACCAGTTAGTAAAGTATAATGTTTTGTTTTTAATGTGTGAGATTGATAACTTTTCTGCTTTAGAGAATGGAAATTATTTGTATCAATGTCTGTGAAACATCTTACGCTTGGTAGACCCAAGGGAATGCATTTTCCTGCTTTCTGGATCTTTAAACATCAGCAACCAAAGTATTCTTTTGAATTGTCTGGCTAAGTCAGAGAGTTGGCTCTCCTCCTACCTGGCAGATTGATTTCAAAAATGCAACATCTGTTCCATCCTGTGAGCTTTGATTCGGAACTCCTACATCACTCTTATGTCACCAGTGTTTGGAATATACATTGGTCTCCTGTAGTTAATAATCCTATGGCACTGTAGAATTCTTGAATAGTTTCTTAGAAGTAGAGTGAAATTCAATTAATATGAAGGCAACATATTTTCTTAAAAATATCATGGAAGAACCATGCAGAGTTGTTAAGATATGATAGGATACTCCTATTTTCACAATAGTTTAATACATTTTTATTTAATAATATATTAAAGTTAAACTTTCCCAATGGCCAAATTGTAATAATAGCACAGCAAAGTTCTTTAATAGTTCTTTGAAGTTTTCCTGGATGCAATAGAGCATTTGAGCATTTGAATTTTGAGTAGCAAAATTACAGAAACTTCTGGAATAATTTATAATGTTGCCTTCCCAAGCCCTGTGGCATTCCAGATGTTCTCAATCATAATTTAGTCCCTATCATTAGGCTATATTATTTAGAATTAGGAAGTTATAGCCTAAAACATTTGAGGATCAAGAGGTAAAGTAATATAAACAGAAACTGTACTTTGGAAGGAAAGAAACAGAAAGGAAAGGAAGCATAATGTAAAAGAAAAATATATTAATGTGTGTCTGTGACATTCTTTATATTATGATAGGATGGTACAATCTGTTTTCAACAATGTATGATGCCTTGATGCTTAATGGCAGTGATGCTCAAAATATTCATAGATGAAAGTTTGCTATATTGGTATTCAGATGTCAGCTGAAATTGCTTAAAATATTGATAAAAGGACTTTGATTAAAGCAGTGCTGTGATTAAAGGCTGACAGAGTCTAGAAAAGTTCTCTTTGTGAAGAAAGGAGCCACTGATGCAAAAAAAAAAAAAAGAGAGAGAGAGTGAAAAATAGCTATGTGAACTGATTGAAATGAGAAGAATCAAATATATGGCTATGATCATAAATCCACAGAATCTTTGGAAATATATATGTATGGATTTCTCATACTAGTTATACAATTGTTAAAGGCATTTAATGTAGGGATAATGTCTCTTCCTGTATTTTGAAAAAAACAACATACAAGAAAGTAATAGGTATCGAGACATGTAGAACAGATATTTTGGTAACATGCACTAAGTCATATATTTAGACTTTCCTAAACTGAACAGGAAATTCTGAAGAGGCAGGATAATTTCTACATGGATGGATACTCTGCTTTATGGATGCCCTGACTGGAAATAAAAAATGTACTCATGGGGAGTATAGAAATATTGTGACCTGAATACTTATGAATGCATATTGGTCTGCCTGTATAACAGCACATGCAAATATCATAAATTTCAATAAAATTTCTGGCAATTGACAACAGTGTCCAATTAAAGTTAATTGTTAGCATTACAGAATGTTCCTAACATTTTAGACTTTAACAGCAGTCCACCATACTACTGTTTTTTTCTGCTCTGTCTTCCTCTCCATATATCTTGATTATTTCTGAATTAATTTATATAAACACTTAGGAAATGTGTTGTTGTTGTTTTTTTTACTAGCGTCTACTCTGTGGTTCTTTGGAAATACAGTACATGGTTACTACCCTTCTGAATTCACACACAAAAAATGTTTTCTACCTTACATATTGCATATCTGTACCTTGTTGTGTACCCAACTGACAGATAAGCAGACGAGACATGTACAATCACTTTTGAATTCAATAACTCAAATATTTTCATATATTATTATATTATTACAGCAAAAACAATTTCACCAATATTCATCCTTAATACCATGTGATAACCTGCTATAGACCAATTAATCAGTTTTTTAAAATGCCAAAGTGGCTAAAGCAAATTTAGGATAAAACAAAATTAATACTTAGAATCTGCTTCTTTCCAAAGTTTTTCATATCTATGTTCCACTGAATATAATTCTAAAAAGAAAAAAAAAAGAAAATCATAACTAGATACTGTAACAATAGTAATAATATGAAAGAACCAGCTATATGTGATCCAATATGCCAGATGCTAATGACAGATTGAAAGAAAGGAATGGGAAGCCAAGGCAGATAAGGATATGTTGAATCTCTATTGTTGAGTTAATTATGTCTATGTAATAAAATTAAAAACTTTGAATGCTTTATTTTAATCTTAATTAAAATTGGTGAAAGAACAAAAGATTAAATAGTGTCGGGCCTTACATTGTTAATGTTTATGTTTCTGCAATTATAAAAAATAAATAGAGAAGGGTATGATCCAAATGGATGGACTACACCAGAAATGAGAAAGTCTTTCATGAGGAGTGAAAAATAGAAGCATCACTTTTAAAAAATCAACTTTTTTTGTGGTCCAAGGAGACCACAATAATAAATAAATATTTTATAATAAATAAAAATGCGACTTTTATTTATCTTTTCCAAACCAGTCAAGACCTAATCAAATAGAACAGACTCCAGATTGAGCTCAATCACATTAGTGAAACAATAAGAAAATAGTATAGCTGTTTTATGAAAAGACAGTTTATTCAACCATATGCCAGCCTTTTGGGATAGGCCAGGTCTTAGAACAGACAATGCATCAGAGGTGAGTTTCAGCAGGTTCTGACCTGTTCTGGAGAACTGGTAGCGGAAAATTTGAGTAGTTCGGAGAACTGGTAAATACCACCTCTGACTGGCCCCACCCCCATCTATTCTCTGCCTCCTGAGTCCCAGCTGATCAGGAGGAAATGGGGATTTTGTAGAAATCTTCCCCTGGAGTGGGGAGAGAAAGGATATTTTACAGTATCCTTCCTCTGCCGCACCCACCAATCCACACCCACAGAACCGGTAGTAAAAAATTTTGAATGCAGGACTACTGGAATTCTACAGCATAATCTTCAAAACCTGCTAGAGCTTCCTTCAGCTCTGTCTTATGCAAAACAGAGCCAAGGTAGGGTTACTTTGAGTTTCTTTGTTACACTTTCTCATTTCTCAGGTCTTTTACTTAACAGTTCTTGCACTACATCACATCACTCCACATCATAAGAACGTAATTTAATATTCTGACATTAGAATAGTTTAATTCTGACATCCCATCTGAAAAGCTAGTACCATGATAACATTTCAAATCATTTTTATGACAGTTACTAGGTATATAAGCACACAAACCGTTATTCAGAAAAATATGCTGAATTATAAATCTGTGCATCATATTCCTTTAAAAATGCATGCCTTAGTTAAGCATGATTATCAATTTTCTTTATTTACATACATGTTACCAATCAGAGATGAATTCTTTTACATCTTCTTTGGCATTGCACTTCTCATCTGTACTGAAAAGAACATAATATTGTATAATAAGTGACATTTTGCTTGTTTGTTACAGTATTCTTTTACTGGCATTAAGAATTCTGGAGGCATTGAAATGTCGCAAACAATCTAACTCTAACGTGTAAATCTTCTTCCCACTTCAGAACAGTTTATTTCATAAACCTTGGAATGTACTTAACTATTGCAAATTATTTGTCTAATGTACAATTTGTTGCTGTTCTTGCTTGCCTGCATCAACTATCACTTTTGCAGTGTTTTGTCTGTAAATTCTACATTTTAAATGTGGGACCGGGTGTAAGCAACTTGGGAATGAGTAGATGTCATACCTTATAGTGTGATTTCCTATCTTCCTATGCAGTTTCTTATTGGTCTTTTCTTCCACAGCTATATCCTTGGCAGTACGACTCATAGCAAATAACAGAAGTTGTTCACTTGATATCACATGCTAATTTTGGAAGCAGAACCTGAAATTCATTTCCTCAGATGGGCTGTAAGGTCTTCTGTTTTTCTGCTGCCAATAATTTATTTAGCTTACTATTATTTTGATCCAGAAATATTTTAATTATATTAATAAATATGTTTTACTAAAACAAAGCCAGATGGATGACTTGGGCCAATCACTTTCTCTCATCCCTAGGAAGGAGGCAATGGCAAACCACTTCTGAAAAAAATTACCAGGTAAACTTCAGGGATTAATTCAGATAAAAAAAAATTACCTGAAGGCATAGAACAATGCAAAACACCCCTGGTATAGAGAATGATTTCTATTATGAATTGTGTGCTTTATTTAGCTACTCTGTCACAGGCCTCTATATTTTTCAGTGACAATGTATATTCCTATTCCTCAAAGATGTCTGATCCTGAACGTATGAAAAGAAATTTTAATCTATGAAAGTGGAAAAAAAGTTTAATAAAGCAGTATTTAGGAGGAATGCTCCCTCATTAGTGTAACTATAACACCACAGATACCTCATTTAATTGGTATTTATTATGATTGGCAGCTATATACTGTAAATGTACTTTATTTCTGTTTCTTTAGGATACATATTTCTGTTTCAACACTGATTCATCAGGAGTCAGACAATTATGTGTCTCTATCTGTGTGTGTTATAAATTCAACTAAAACAATCTGTTGATAAAATTATTATCCTCACTCCTAGAATAATCAGTTTCAAAGCATCCAATTTTCATGTGATATTGTTTCAAAGAGTTAATCCTTTTATATGCTTGGCAATGAATCTTATTTCTACTGAAGGATTATATTGTTCTATACTTGACTAGCCATAATTCTGCAGTTTGAAATTATGACTGAGAGTCCTTGTTTGGCTACTTTTAAGTTTAATGTTATTAATTTCAAAAGATGCATGACAGAAATATAGCAAAGCCATATTTGATTTGACTGAGATTTATACTAACTGTTATAATCTCACAAGACAAATAATAGAACCCATATGTTCCAAACAGACTGAAGATTGCTAATTATGTGGGCCTACTTGTTTTGATATTTATTACACCTTAATTTTTCTCTATGTAATCATACTTTAAAACTACAAGCTATTGTAAGGGCTCTCAAGTAGCATGTAATATATTTTATAAATAAAGTGAGCTACACTATTTGCAAGTGATGCTTGTGAAGTAAACGAATAGCCCATTTCATATGAAAGACTGGTTATCTTAGATATCTTATATTGCCTTGCTAATTTGCTAATTTGAATTTCCTTCATTGTATTAAATATATTGAGTTGAATCTAGAATTAATTACATTCAGAGCTTTTTCAGTGAACAGCACAAGTTAGGAATGACTTAGTAGGCTAGTTTGGTTAAATATGTATGCTGCTTCAAAATAAATGGAATATTTTTAAATCAATGCCTTGGTCAAAGTAACTTTTTACAAAGGAATACGCAATCTAGGTGCTGGGAATACAATTCATAGAAATTAGTTTATGGCTTTGCAGCCCTACGGTGTTTTATTCTTAAAAATAATGATTGTTGTTTATTATGGTCTAAATAAATAATACAGCAAATGGAAAAGTGTGAAGACCACATAAATTATCTAAAACATGTTACTCAGTCAAAGCCTAAAATCAAACTAAACATTGATTATCAACGCTTCCTTGAGAGAAGGTTGCTTTCCCGCCACCTTGAAAGAGGCGGTGGTGAGGCCCCTCCTCAAGAAGCCCTCCCTGGACCCAGCTGTTTTAGCAAATTATTGTCCTGTCTCCAACCTCCGCTTTGTGGCGAAGGTTGTTGAGAATGTGGTGGCACGACAGCTCCCCCAGTACCTGGATGAAGCGGTTTATCTGGATCCGTTCCAGTCAGGCTTCAGACCTAGGAAACGGCATTGGTCGCATTGGTGTATGATCTCTGGAGGGCTCGGGACAGGGGTTGTTCCTCTGTCCTGGTCCTATTAGACCTCTCAGTGGCTTTTGATACCATCGACCATGGTATCATGCTGCGCCGGTTGGAGGGGTTAGGGGTGGGGGACACTGTGCTGCGGTGGTTTCTCTCTGACCGGTTGCAGTTTTGTGTTGACGGGGGGGCAGAGGTCGACCTCGAGGCGCCTTGTATGTGGGTTGCCACAGGGGTCTCTCGCCCCTTCTGTTCAACTTTGATCTGTCCCCGTCCACACACACACACAAACAAACACAGCCAGCCGAGGGTTAAGAAAGTACTTGGCACGCACACAGGTCGTTATCTCAAACTTGGCAGCAATATAATCACCGTCTGCCAAGAGCTTTTACTGCAACAGATAACACAAAATTACATACGCATTGCAAATAGTCCAGCAAAACAATATTCCTTTCGGCAGCTTCAGACGTTGTTCAAGTGACTAGCCAAAGTTCGTTTTTGTTCATCACGGAGTTTTACTAGCCACCACCCTCTCTTATATAGTCTCTGGGGTGTGGTCCAGTGACTCAGTTCTAATCCCTACACGCCTCCTTAACTGCTGCAACCATTTATCATGCCTTCGTTGGCATGCATCCAGGAATGACGGCTCTCCTTCGCTCTCATCCAAGACACCTGGCTCCTGGCTAATCTCCTCTTCCTTGGCTGGCACCTGAGACAGTGCCAGAGGGGAGGGGCCTGGAGAGGGAGGCCTGGCTGACTCCTCCTCCTCATGTTTGGAGCTTTCTTCCTCCGATGAAATAGGTTCAGAGGGCGGGGCCACAACACACATTTATGTGAAGCCGCTGGGTGAGATCATCCGTGGTTTCGGGGTGAAGTACCATCAGTACGCTGATGACACTCAGCTGTACATCTCCACCCCGGACCACCCCAATGATGCCCTTGACATGATGTCCCGGTGTCTGGAGGCCGTGCGGATCTGGATAGGGAGAAACAGGCTCAAGCTCAACCCATCCAAGACCGAGTGGCTGTGGCTCCCGGTGTCCCGATATAGTCAGTTAGTGCCATCTCTGACTATTGGGGGCGAGTCGCTGGCCCCCACAGAGAGGGCTCGCAACTAAGGATGCACGGCTGTCCTTAGAAAAACATGTGACGGCCGTGGCCAGGGGGACTTTCTATCAGGTTCGCCTGATTCGCCAGTTGCGTCCCTTTCTGGATTGGGACTCCTTGTGCATGGTCACTCATGCCCTCGTCACTTCCTTCCTCGACTACTGCAACGCTCTCTACATGGGGCTCCCCTTGAAGACCACCCAGAGGCTCCAACTGGTCCAGAATGCGGCCGCGCGGGTGATTATGGGAGCGTCATGGCGCTCCCATATAACACCTCTCCTGTGTGAGCTGCACTGGTTCCTGGTGGTCCTCCTGGTGTGATTCAAGGTGTTGGTGACCACCTTTAGAGCGTTCCATGGCTTAAGAACTGGATATCTACGAGACCGCCTTCGGCCGCCGAGAGCCTCCCACTGGCCAGTACGCTCCCACAGAGAGGGGCTCCTCTGGGTGCCGTCAGCCAAACAATGTCGACTGTGGCCCCCAGGGGGAGAGCTTTCTCTGTGAGAGCACCTGCCCTCTGGAACGAGCTCCCCCTGGAGGTACGGACTATTCCGGATCTACGTACTTTCCATCAGGCCCTCAAAACTTTTTTATTTCATCAAGCCGGGCTGGTCTAACTTTCCAATGATGTAATTTTAATTTGAATTTTAAATGGGGGATTTTAACTGTCAGGCCAAATTGTTTAATACATTTTAAATTGTTTTTAAATTTTGTATTCTATGTTTTTTACCTATGGCTGTTCACCGCCCTAAGTCCTTCGGGAGAACGGCGGTATATAAATTTAAATATTAAATTAAATTAAATTAAATTAATTGCCATGAAATATTCTTCAAACACTATAAATTGTTTGACTTTTAATTAAAAAAATATTTTAGAAAATGACATGTGAGACAGGAAGTTTTGCAGATAGCAAAGAAATTGTGGAAGTGCACTGAGATCCACCAACATTACCATATGCCATCTATTTCACTTTCAGTGTAAGAAGACTATTGCTATATCTAGCCATTAGTCCAGGGGTGAAATCCAGCAGGTTCTGACAGGTTCTGGAGAACCAGTAGCGGAAATTTTGAGCAGTTCGGAGAACCAGTAGCAGAAATTTTGAGTAGTTTGGTAAACTGACAAATACCACCTCTGGCTGGCCCCAGAGTGGGGTGGAAATGGAGATTTTGTAGTATTCTTCTCCTGCCACACCCACAAAGCCACACCACGCCCACCAAGCCACTCCCACAGAACCGATAGTAAAAAAAATTGGATTTCACCACTGCATTAGTCATTCTATTTTAGTCCACTGTTTTCCCACAACATAACAACATGATGTGACCCACACCTGACCCATTCCAAGACCCTTCCCAAGACTCTCACCTGAGAAGACCCAATGCAGCCATTACAAGCAGAAGAACACCAACACTTACATTCCCTAAATTCTGTTGAAGATGTTACCAAGCCTGGTAATATAACATTTGGAAACCAAGCCACAAGTTCAGAGAACGAATCTCTACCCTCATGTAATAACATTTTACTTAAAAAGTAGAATTTCAGTTGCATACCTGATTCTTCTTGGTAGTAAACCTAAACTGGTTAGTATGTGGTTGGAAGACCACTAGGGAATCTTAAGATTGAAAACTAAATTAGAAGATTATGGGGGGAAGAAATCCAAAAAGACAGTGGCATCCATATTATTGCCATGAAAATTGCATGCATGTATCTACGTAGTCACTGAGAATCAAGCTTAGCTCAAATAAAGCTACAAGTTTATCTTTCCATCATGTCATGTTAGTTTATGGACATGTTATTTTGGAAGCTGAAAATTGCATATCCATATTCAAGAATTTTTATTTGAACCTCTTTTAAAAGCATTTCTGCTCCTGACCATTCCATATCTTACAGCGGAAAATTCAATAATATTTAATTACATTCCTTTAATTTCAATTAATTGTTAAAAGGATTAATTTTCTATTTCTGATGGTTTATAGAAGGTTTAACATAATAGGAAAAGAATCATATTATCTTCTTCTCTAAATGAAGAGGGGAATTGCCTGTTCAAGTGACAAAGCTAAACAAAAGAAATGCCTATCACATTTTGTATTACATGTGCCCAGGAGCAATGTCTATCCTGATTTTTTTTTTTCAGATTTCTTTTCTTTTTCTTTCCTTTCTTTTTCTTTTTTGGCCTTCAATGCTATGCCAGCATGATCTTTGCCCAAAAGCTATGTGCAAATGATTTGAGGTGTTATAAAGTTGTAAACCTACATATTTGAATGTGCTGACATTTCTTAAACCATTTCAAGCAAGGTACATAGCTTTTGGCTATTGTAACTGACAATGGAATAATTACCCACAACTAAATTCATTTAGTGATCCAAGAACTTGGTTTGAACTTTCTACTTGTAAAACATCACTTCAAAATATATATTACCAACTTCCAGCCTTTTTAAATATGAGTGGATAAATGGGATTTTGTATTTTAATTGTCAAATTGTCCAGAATTAACTTTGTTCAAAAAACTCAGATTTCAAACCCTTTGTAGGTACCCACATATAGAATTAAACCCAGCTTTTTAATATATTTTTTTTCAGAATAACAGAGTTGGAAGGGACTTTGGAAATCTTCTAGTCTAACTCCTTCTCAAGCAGGAGATCCTATACCATTTCAGCAGGAGACCCTATACTCTATACATTCAGCCCAGTCTCTTTTAAAAATCCTCCAGTAATAAAACAGCTACAACTTCTGAAGGCATGCAATTCCACTGGTTTATTGTTCTCAGTATATCCATTGGTTGTAGGTTACTTCTTTCCTTAATTAGTTTCTATCCATTGGTTCTTCCTGCCTTCTGGTGCTTTGGAAAATACGTTGACCCCCTCTTCTTTATGGCAGCCCCCTGAATATTGGAATACTGCTGTTCCAATGCTAGATGTTGCATCTAGTTCTTGTTTTCACTGGACTAGACAAACTCAATTCCTGCAACCATTCTTCGTATGTTTTAACTTCCAGCTCTCTAAATTCCATTATTTAAAAGAATTGCCATTAATATTATTGCATTAAAATTCATTAATTCTGATTTTATGTTAACAGCATATATCCCATTGAATAATGTTTTTATAACTACTAAATAGTTATAAAATAGAAAATCATCCACGTCTTTTTGATCAATGATTTTATTACTAATTGCATAGTTTACTCCTTTAAATAAGAGCAAAAAATTCCCACACTTGCTTGATATGGGCGGCTATCTGCTATGGGTCTCTTTTTATTCAGTGTCATATAAAGAAAGAACATTTTGCAAGATTTGCAATTTATTTGTCTCTTTAATTTTTGAATGTGAATGAAGATGGGAGGATTAAAGAGAGAAAATGTTACAATATTTTATTTTCTCTAAAGCAATTTTTAAAAAACTATATAATTGATTTATTCTGAATATAACTATAAATTAAGGGAGAAAGGCATGGTCCACTGTTGTTTTCATATAACCTAATGATTTAAAAAGGTTTAAAAGAAATATTCAGCTGTAGTAAAAAGTGCATTTTGGTTTCTCTTTCAATATCCTTGTATTCTTTTATATGATAGTACAGAAACTATTATATCCCATAAATTAATGAGGGAGCATACAATACTAGATGTTAAGTTAATTTTTCTCCTGTTTAATCATATCCAATTTTTAGAGACTGCCTGGACAAGCTTCTGAATAGATTTTCATAAGTAGTTTGCCATTGCTTCCCTTCCTAGGGCTAAGAGAAAGTGATTGGCTCAAGGCTACTCAGATGGCTTTGTGCCTAAGGTACGACTAGAATTCACAATCTTCTGTTTTATAGCCTAATGCCTTAACTACTATACCAAACTCACTTTCCATAGTAGACATTATTGCATTCCAAAGTTCATAGCCATACATTGAACTAGTTGAAACTTTTTGTTGGGTGAAGCCATATGACAGCTTCCCAAATCCTTTGCAATATAGGAAATTCCTTAGGACTGTTGCATAAACTGGAACGTTTTCAGGCAGAATGAAATTCAAAAGTCTAAAACACTGATAACAGTGTGCTCAAAGGATATCATATTAAACTATACTGTACAGGGCTACATAGCTCTCTATATTATTTTTTTCAAGCAGCTCTCTAAACTCTAATCACTGGAGATGTAAAGGCTTAACTTTAGGACTTTCAGCATGGACAATATTTGTTTTATCACTGAAGTCAATGATCAAAACCTCCAAATATTGTTTCTGCCTCTGTGATATAACTTTATGTTTGGATGCTAGCTATAAATATTCTGCACATTAATGTGTTCTATTCATTTCCTTTGTTGTACTTGCAATCACACTGCAGCAAATCTGCCATCAATCCATAATATACTGTAACTTTTAAAAAAGAAAAGAACTATCCATTGGAAGTCAGTGATCTGAACCATGAAATCTTCTCATTTACCAAAGAATGTGATGCAAGTGAGTTGTATATATATTCATTACTTTATTACCTGCTAAATAAATCATATTTGTTGTTATCAACAAAAGTAATACAAAGGCAGACACTATATTTTTCTTTATGTTATATTTAAGTGCTTCACGCACCAATGTCAATTACTTTTCTAGTACATAATATTCTCCATCTAGCTAGGGAGGAGTATCTTCAGTCCTTCCCTAAGGGCTTTTCTCCACCATGGTCTTAAAGTGTTACAAAAAACAATTCCACCATATAATTTGTGCTCCCACTACCAGTTCTTCTCATGCATCTAAGTCAGGGGTGTCAAATTTGATTTCATTGAGGGCCACATTAGGGTTGTGTTTGACCTCAGAAGGCCGGAGGGGCATGGCCATGGTGGGTGTGGCCAGCTCGATGTCATTCATGTTGGGGGCACCTGGGGTCAAGTGCTAAGGCAGGACTTCCCTGAGACCCTTCCTCACTCTCATTATAATCTCCTTCCTTCCTTCCTTCCTTCCTTCCTTCCTTCCTTCCTTCCTTCCTTCCTTCCTTCCTTCTTTCCTTCCTTCCTTCCCTCCCTCCCTCCCTCCCTCCTCCTTTTTTTCTTTTTCCTTCCCTCTTCATTATCCTTTCTTCTTTCCCCTTTCCTTATTTTTCCTTCCTAGCTCTCTTCCCATCTTCCCTTCTTTTTCTTTTCTCTTTCTCTTTCTCCTTTCCTGTCCCTTTTTCCATGCTCAAATGCAAAAGAGGAAAGATTTCTCTTTTTGTTTTGTTTTTAGTTTGTTTTTCTAGATCTCTGCCAGGGAAAACTGAGCTTGGGGGGACATTTACACTGGCAAAGGGCTGTAGGAGGCCATTGCGGCCGAAAGCAGGGTGCAGGGGATCATGTGTGTCCCCCCAGCTCCATTTTTGCTGGCAGAGGCCCCACAGGCCAGTCCTTTGCTGTTTCCAGGCCGACCAGACCTAAGCACCCCAGATCTGCCCCACGGGCCTTGAGTTTGACACGTCTGATATACTCTGTTTCCCCCAAAATAAGACATCCCCTGATAATAAGCCCAATTGGGCTTTTAACCGCATGGCAATAAGGCCAAGTGCTTATTTCAGCATTCAAAAAAATATAAGACAGGGTCTTATTTTCAGGAAAACACGGTAAGTTCTTCTTATGCATCTAAACTAGTAAGATCTAGTAAGCCATTTGAATTCATTTCCTAATCTAGGATATTCAGAATATTTTAAAAAAACTGATTGGTTAAAACTTCTGGCATCAAAGGCTTCCCTTTTAAGAAATTCATGAGAAATCAACCACCAATCACAATACTATGATTGATGAATATTTTTGATAGATGTCTCTAATTGCTTGGGGGCTAGACACATGGCTGAACTCATGACAGAAGCAAAAAGCTAGGAAAAAGCTAGGCAGCTTCCATACGATGCATATCGCTATGTGAGTAACCAAGTTTTATCAAGTGACCCCACTTTATTACCCATTGGAAGTGGTGGGTTGTCCCCGGTTCAGACCGGTTCTATAGAACCAGTAGTAAAACTGGAGGGAGGCTCCGCCCACTGACCCTGACATCATCAGGAAGCTTCTTTGCATGCAGCCCCATTGCGAACCAGTACTAAAGGTAAGTAGAACCCACCCCTGGCCATTGGTAATTTGTTTTGACACTGATTTTATTGCTGTTAAATTGCAATGATAGCTGATGATAGGATGAAGGGGTTCCCTGGCAAACGGTATCTGACCCACTAAAGTTCAAACACAACAATATGGGCTCTATCCTTAAAAGTCCAACTTTTGTTTCCATAGAATTGCTATCAGACTGATCTTTACAGGTATAAACACATTATGGCAACTGTATATCCAAGGCCTTTATTCATACTCTACAAAGTGCTAGTCAGCAGCATGTTTTTTGACTTGCGGTTCTTTTATTGTTGACACTCAATTTTAAAAGGCAGAAGCTATTCACTGTTTCAGTATCCTCAGTATTAATGCTTTACCTATTGTCATTAGCTTAGTATTAAGTTTTTTTCTTGCGTTCTTTCTATTTCCTTACTAGATATTAAAATCATTCATGCTTTCAACCATCATATTAATATTGCTTCATACTGTACTTTACTTTCTACCCATGCAATTTTCTTGTAAAAGATAAGGATATTTTGCCATTGCCTTCTCTTGTGAAACATGAAATGGTACTTCTTCCTTTGTTAGTAAAATGATCATCCATCTTATTGCTGCTGCATAATACAGGTGCCTGGTTGTTTTAACTGGCCAATTGGTCTGGCCTTTACACCTTGGGTGATCCTGCTAGGACTACATAGTCCTGGTGTACAATCTTGAGATGTACACTCATTGCTCCCAGGAACACTGCCCTACCAAGGCGAAGCAGCATAGCAGCATTTGAGATAGATAGGGTCATGAGAGATGTATAAAATCCATAGTTCCTCTGCTGAGGTTTTGTGTGTGTGTGTGTGTGTTTTTTTTTTTTTTTTACTTAACATCACCAATCTGTCTCTATATAGCATAGTACTGTTGGAAGAAATGTCCATCTGGGTTCAGTTCCAGGTGGAGAGAAAGACACTGGAAACATGGAGACTGCTTGAAAAGATGGTTTAATGGTGGCCAGGACCACATGCAGGGGTGAAATGGTCCCAGATCAGACCAGATTGCCTGGTCTGGTAGTGGTCTTGGCCGTTGCTTCAGCGATCCAGTAGCAATGGTGGAGCGAAGCTCCGCCCACCCGCCTGGGTGTCATTACTTCCTGGTTTTAACCAGGAAGTAATGTTTTTTTTACCTTCTGTGCATGCACAGAAGGTTTGGCGCATGTGCAGAAGGTCTTCCTAACTGGTAAGGAAGGTTAGTATATTTCACCCCTGACCACACAGTTTTGAGGTCCTGGGTTAAAAAGCACATGGGAGAGATAGAGAGAAAGATTTATACCCTCTCTTGGGCCCCACCTTGGAGCTTCCTGTTCCTGTATCCTAATTGGTTGTCAGACTCCCATGGGGCCATGCAAGGGTAACTTTGTAGTGTCGAGTCCCAAGCTTGATTGGATCTTGCTGGGTGATACAATCTCCCCAGGTGCCATGTGGTGAGTTCTGTTGCTAGATGGGTAGAGGGCTAACCCTATCATATCCTGAGAGCTATGTCTTAATCCCATCACCCTGGAGTTGAAGTGGGGGGCAGGGAGGTGCAGGGAGCTGCTTTGACTTTAAAACATGCTTCTCCTTTTCTCATCCAGGGAAATATAATATTCTACCTTTTTAATATTTCCTAAAACATTTCATTCTTTTAGGAGAGGGGTAGATGCTAACTTCCTACAGTACCAAATTCACAATTTCAATTATTGTTTTTTTTTAAAAAAAAATAATTGAATATATTTTCTCTCTCCCCCCCCTCCCCCCACCTTCCCTTTCCTCTCCTTCCTTTGTCACTTACTGATGAAATCTTGAGATGTATCACTATTAGTGCTTGGTATGAAGGGTAGTAAATGGGATAGTCATAACAGCATCCTTATTTTTTAAAAAAAATAATAGTGAGGTTTTTTTAAAAAAACAACACAGCAATTAGGTGTTAATTTTGAGGTTTATAGGGGATTTTAAATTGTTATAAGGCTTCTGCTATTGTATATATATACATTCATACCAGGATAAAATTCTAAGCCAAATGTCTTAAGAAAAATGACCTGACATCTGATAATATTTGCATTTTATTTTTACTAATGACCTCATTTTTCAATGCCAAAGATAAGCTTGAGGACAGCCTCATCCCTGTGATTCATCAAGGCAGGCCTGCTTCATCACGCAGCTGTATTTAAAAGAGGAGGGAAAGTTTTGTAATGCTTCATAGCTTAGTGATTTCAGGAGATCAGCATTCATCATTTTGTATCTTTCTAGGCAAGATTTCTCTTAGAGAACCTTGGGATTGAATTGATCTTTTGAATTTATTAAACCATTTCTATAATGTTTCAGTGTTATTGGTCATTCTTCCCTTGTTCTGTGTTTGCAGTTGTAAGTTTTATTGCCAGTACACACATAGAGTGACTGTGAAACAAAACCAAGTTGCGGTCAATTTGGAGAGCAACAAAAACCTCCATTCAGGGGTGCTATATAACATTTGTCAACAGCTATATTTTATTTTCAGTTGGCGTTGCCTTTCATTGGAATAACAACATTAATTCCTCTATAGCACAGGTGTCAAATTTATGGCATCACATTGCTGTCATGTGATGTATCACAACATTTTTTCCCTTTGCGGATCTGGGGTGGGCGTGGCCTGTGCATGACGCATCCTGTCTACAGGCCTCCAGTTTGACACCCCTGGTCTATAGAAATATGCCATGCACAAAAACAATGTCTTTTACTACTGTATTTCCTATTCATTTGAATGACAACAACCTAGTTTTATGCCTTTTGTTTTCATTTGTTGGGTAGAAGGAAGGAAGATTTGGACCAAGCATAAATTATTTGAATTGATTACTTTAATATGCTTAGTATTAATAAATATTATTACAAGTTTGGAAGAATTGCTGGTATTGTTGATAACCTCCTCTAGTGCCGAATTTCAGTGCAGATTTAATTCTTATATTAATACAGCACATACAGTATAGCATAATGCAGTAATGTGATTCTATCTATGAATTGAACTTTATTTGAAGTCCATGTGTGTTGCTCTTGCTCTTTTTTTGGATTGGTACATTTAGTGGGAGTTTAAGTGTTAATTGTTGGATTCCAATTATCTTTCTACTAATGAGGACATAAACCAAATCAACTGTTCTAATATTAAGTGATATTTAATATTTATTAGCTGATCATTATTCTCCACTTTTCAAAAATCATGTTGATAAATTGCAGGCTTCTCCTTGCCACTTTTTAGTGATGTTCCAAAACAGAGAGAGTTAAAGACCAAAATAGGGACGTTTCTAAAAAGTCTTTCTTCCCAGAATAATCTTTTTAAAGAAGAAAGAACATTCACTGCAGATTTGTTTTGTAAAGAACCAGAAACTCTCCACTGTTTTGTATTTATAGGAAACCTTAGTTTCCTATAGTTACTGCCAAATAATTTTGAATGAATAAAGCATTTACCTTTGAGAATTCCCTTTTCTATGTATGGGTAAAATTGAAGTTTCATATCACAGCATGTTTTTAACATCTTTCTATTAATCTCAATCAATGTGGATTTATACCAAAGAGATGAACTATGCTTATAAAATAAGTTAGTGTTATTTAATCAATACATAAGCTAATGCCCAAGATTCCTGTTACATTATCAAAGTGGACCGCTTGGCACTTGAATTTTTAGGAGCCATAAAAAGGTGTCTCAGAAGGACAATGAAGGAATGGAAAATAGTGTTTTGCTGCAACTGAAATGAATGCAAATGACATCTCCCATTCATTTGATTTGCAGCAATCTGTCACCTTTTCATTTCGCTCTCACACAAAAACCTGGGGATAAAATAGGAAATAGTAATGGTGAAATGGACAAAATCTGACCATTAAAATGTTTACCATTCCAGCATGGTGCCTGCAAATGCTACAAAATTGAAATTGGAAAGGTGTTAGAATTGCTGCCGGTTTCTATTCATTTGAATGGCAGCAACCTAGATATCTGCTTTATGGTTTCATGTAGAGGGTCAATCCATTATTTATCAAACTCTTTTTCTTCCTCCTGCCTTTCCCTCCCCCTACACCTTAAAGATTAAATGATATTTTTGCTAAAACAATGTTCCCGGACTTCACGGAAGTGTAAACAAAATAAAAAGTCCTGAATAATTAATATATTCTAGAATTAACTTTTGCAAATATTTTGTAAATTACAAAAATGGTCCTTAGCACTATTACATAATATTTTAAATTTTTAGCTATGACAATGTATCCAAATATGATTGTGTCAGTTCTTATTAAGCCCAATCTCTACTTTTATGTGCAAATTTTACTGTGGTGCAACAGTCAGACTTTTAACTAAAAATATTTTGTGGCATGCATTGATAAGCAGTTTCTAATATATAGAGAGTAATCTTGATGAACTTGGTGCTATTCAGATATCTTGCTATGTAATATCCGACACTTACGCTGGTTGAGCAACTACCCTGTTTCCCCAAAATTAAGACACCCGCTGATAATAAGCCCAATTGGGCTTTTGAGCGCATGCACTGAAATAAGCCCCCCCCCAAAAAAAAATAGGCCCTCCCTGAAAATATTTAACGGCATGCACAGCTAGTGCCTGCCATTTCTCCTGGTTAGGGTTAGGGAGACAGAGCTGGAAATTAGGTAAGATGGCAAGAGGAACCCCTTCTTGCTCCATGCCCCCCAAAATAAGATCTCCCCAAAAATAAGGCCCAGTGCTTATTTCTGGGTTCAAAAAATATAAGACAGGGTCTTATTTTTGGGAAAACATGGTAGAAAATGTATCCTACTAGTTCTAGGCTAATAAAATGAAAAAAATAAAATCTATACAATAAATCTTTAATTTCTTTTCCATAATTTTTCCTGTAAAGACATATGCAGCATGAGTTAGATAGTTTCAGAGATAAATATTAGGGTGATATCTAATCATTTTCATTTAGATTTGGTTGGGTTCGTCAGTCGGAACCTTGACAATTAATTTTAAGGTGTTACTATTTATTTATTCCTTACTGAGGATATATTATTAATGAAATTGTTTTGTTTTTCAAAAAAAAAAATGGTCATGCCCATTGCATGGAAAAAAATGAAATGTATCTGAGTGACTGCATGTGTGGGTGTCCGTGTGAGTGTATAGGATTCAAATCTGAAGAGTTTCTTTATTCAGGAAGGTTGTAGCAATTATGCTTATAATTAAAGGGGAAGGCACACAGCAGAAAGAGGTTGAATCATCATCATTTCATACTTGATAAAGAATGCAAATGTAATCTCCAGAGAGCTAACATATCATCAGCATCAATGAGAATATATAAAACTATTATGTTCAGTAAACAAGATAAGATACAATCATTCTTGTTCTGGACAGCTTTAATATTACACTCCACTGAAGACCATTTTGATTTATCCTCTTTTTTTCCCAAAGAATATCTTATTGCTCTAGTATCTAGAGAAGAAAAATACACAACAAAAGACAATCTGCCCCCCAAAAAGAAAGGGGAAACGTAAAAAGCACATCATTGTTAACCATTTTCCATTATCCAATAGTTTTGCACCTCTGGAGTTAATAATCGAAAACTGATCTTGGTATCATACAATAAACAGTTTCACATATAGTAGCTTTGATTTTGGCACATGGTCTGTTCGGAATTTTCAGAATGATTTTAGTGGTTGTATTTTTCAACATTGATAAAATGCATCCTTCCCCCAAGATCTTATCATTCATGGTTTTGTATTTTGTTGCTTTTTAGCTAAATTAAAATTGTGTGAATAACAATAGGGTACTTATTACACAGTTTCTAGATATAAAATTTAATTTGCCACAAAGGAAAGAAAACAGAAGAACAAAATAAAGTGCCTCATCTTTTCATTATGGAGCAGTTATATATCAACAATGTAATATAGTAGATTTGGGGTGCCAAATCTATACAGATAGAGACAGAGACACACAAATGCACGGACACACAGACACACCTATATGTGTGTGTGTACTTTACTATGTATGTGTGTACATTGCTATAAAGCAATATATATAGTTCTTCATATTTGATATATTTAAATTTGAAGACATACAGCGGAAGTTCACATTCACATCTTTATAGCTTATTCACTAAAACAAAATCAAGAAACCTATGAATATTAAGTCAAACATAACTAATATATCTATCCAGGGGTGGACTTCAAAAATTTTAGCAAGGGATTCTCTGCCTGGTTGCTGGGTGGGTGAGGTCATGGTGGGTGTGGCTTAGTCGGCCTCCTGCACCATGGAGGGGGGATCATTTTTGCCCTCCCTGGGCTCCAGAGGCTTTCATCAAGCTTTTGGGAGGGTGAAAACGGCCTCCCAAGCTCTGGAGGCCCTCTGGAGGCTGGAAACAGGCTTCCAGTAGGCCCGCTTTTTGCCCTCCCTGAGCCTCCGCGTGTGCCCTGCATCCAAAATGGGCCATGTGGAGATTCCTAGGAAGGGCAGGGTGGAGTGGGCGGGGTCAGTCAGGACTGCGATTTGGGGGTTCTCTGAATTGCACAGAATCTTAGCTAGAGGTGCTCCTGAACCCCTATGAACCCCCAGCAGCCCACCCCCGAATCTATCTCACATATGTGATATAACAATATGTGTATGGGGGTGAGGTGGTAGAGATCCAGCTTCAAATTCACACTCAGCCACAAAAATTCTGAATTCAGTTTCAGGTTTTACTATTGATTTTCAACTACTCTGTGACCTAAGAAAAATATATTTGAAAGAAACACTTCCATTTGTCTTTCTTTCTGATGGTTAAAATCAATTACTGTCAGGCCTAAAAACCAAGAAAGACATGTGGTAATTCTTCCAAACAGAATTCTTTATTGTTCAGACTATAAAAAGAATCTTGCCAAACTGAAGCACTTTACTACCTGCATCTAATATATATTCTTAGAACTTTTAGGGAGGGGCTGTCTTCATTCTCTTTTTCTCACACAAAATACCCAGGCTAAGGTGCCCCTTATCCCTCTGAAAGCATCCCCTGTTGCTGGGAATCCAAACTATTACATTTCAACACAACTGCTCTGGTTCTTTGAGTGGCCCATACAGAAGAATGCAGCAAATAAGCTATCAGACAGTTTCTCTATAATGACTCACATTATATGAAATAACGTATCTCGAGAATCTGTTGATGAAAGAGTTTATCTGGATCCTTTTTCTTCTGAGCTGGGAAAAAAAAAAGAGTGCAGGCAATCAAGACACAAGGTGAGCTGCTTAGAAAGGAGGTTTTATTTCCCAAAAACAATAAGAGATTTCATTCTTGGGACCAGCTGGCAACCGGCTGATACATCGGTGAGATTTTTTATAGAATTTGAGCCCTTTGTGTTTGTGAAGCAAATGCAGAGTGTGGTGTATGTTTTATGACCAGAAGAAATATCTTGTTTGTTATATCCCTTATCAATAGGATTTTTTTTTCTTTGTAGGCCATATGGTTTTTGTAGTTGTTCTCCATGGGCATAGGAAGTATGGGCATAGATGTTAAATCTCATGTCCTTTAATGCCCTTTAATTTGGTTTGGCTATGGTGATCAATCCCTGTCTGCCTTTAGTTCTTTGTCTAGTTCTCTGTATTGCCACTTTGAGTTATTGCTGTCTCTGGTTTCGAAGATCGCCTGCTACATTGTATCTCCACCTAATTTATGAATGAAACCCTGTATCTTATGAATGGAGACAAGGTTTCTTGGGCTAAAACCAGCAATAAGCAATACAGGCAGTTGGCAATAAGCGGTTTTCCTTTATTTTTACGGGGAATTTCTACTGACTCTTAAGGGAATTTTCCACTGAGGACTCTCCTTTTTAAGTTTAGGAGAGGTCTTTAATAACACTGGACACTGTTTAACATATTGCTGACTATTTTAGGCACTAATTTAAAATGATTTGATGATCTGTTATTCTTTCTCAAGCCTTGATAGAAGACAGTGACAAATCACTTCTGAAAATGTTGCCAAGAAAACTGGAGGAACTTGTGTATATACAGTAGTGGGATTCAGCCAGTTCGCACCACTTCGGGAGAACCAGTTGTTAACTTTGTGAGCAGTTTGGTGAACTGGTTGTTGGAAGAAATCATTAGTGCAGAGAACCGGTTGTTAAATTATTTGAATCCCACCACTGTGTATATACCTATGGTAAACATATATAGGGTTTTCTTTAAGAATACACTTATGTTATATACTGTTACTTCTTGGAGTTCTCCATTTTACATTCATATACTGTTTTTATAAAGCATTTATTAAATGTTCATTGCCCACATAAAAAAGCTTAAAATTAAATTGCATTGTCTACAGTATTATAGTGAATTTTATACTCTTGATATACTCTTGGTACTAGTTTTATAGTGAATCTCCTAACCTTAGTCATATATTCCTGCAGGTGAAAAACATGGAGATTTCCTCTGATATTATAAAAGAAAGCTGAATTTTTCAACTTTGTGAAATAGAACTATAATGAAACTTCCATTTAATCCAAATCCCTTAAAATGACTTAAAGAAGAAGAATGAATCTATGCTACAGTATTCAAGCATTGCTCAATATTTTAATTGGTCTGTGTGGAGCATCTAGCTATTCCTAAATTGGTTGCTTTGTTGAATTTTGTTTTGCTTAGAAATAATCCCATTGAACATTTCATTGAGCAATTGGTCTGTAGTGATTTCTTTATCAGCATAAGCTGTCAGAAAAGATTTAAAGGTATTACTAGCTTTAGAAAGAAGGCTAGTCCCATGAAGGTTAGTTGATGATCATCAACATAAATCCACAATTTTGGCTACTTGAGCTCCATAGAGATCTCTTAAATGTGTTTGTTCTGCTCTATTAGCTGAGGAAAGAATTACCTGTCAGCAAAGGATTGTTAAACATTAGTATCTAAGTAACTATTAACTAATGGCAGTCTCATACAACTTTTGATGTAGACAGAAGTGGTGATTAGCTTACCCAGTAATTTCTTGAAAGCTTGTATGCGTTATTTATTGATTTAGTGATTCATTCCTTTCTCCCTGTATATTAAAATGGCATTGCTTCTTTTTTAAATAAATAAATAATAAATAAATAAATAAATAAATAAATATTGTTTTTGAATTCCACAGGCAAATTGATCAGATTTTCATATTTGATTTTCTTTTGAAAATGCTATTCTAACATGATAGAATAGCATGTGATAGTCCAACTATCTAGTTCTAGTGATAGTCCAACAAAGCTAGTTGATAATGTCCACATATTCTAACTCTCTTCATTGGGAGCCAGCATAGTTGGCTGAAAGATGAGTTGTTTATGAACAAAACACTCTATCTTATGAATGGAGACAGAATAACGAAATTATTTATATTATTTACTTTAATAAATAAACTTTTTGCTTGTTTATTTATTATTTAACAACCATATTAGACAAACTAGAGAGATGCCATAATCTACCTATGAAAGAAAACAATGAATTGGAACTAGAGACAATCACTTATCCATTGTTCTCCTCTCCCTTCTGCCCAGCTTTCAACTTCAGAACTAGATAATGTTTATTATTATTTTTTTGAGCTATATGGGGTTTTGTTTTGTTTTTTTGTTCTAATCTTACTTTATCAATCTCTGTGAAGATAGTTCTGATGAATAAATTTCTTGGCCCATCATCCTGAGAATGAAGGGTGATCTCTTTTATCTCCTGACTGTTTTGTGGGGTCAACTATAGCGTGGGCACATATTCTCAATATATTGAGAATGCAAGGAGATGACATATCGGTATTTTCAAACTTGGATTAGAAAACAGCTACACATTCTTTCATGATCAGGAAATGGTTTGTCAGCTTCTGCCCACCAAAAAGTTATTAAGAAAACAAGAAAACTCTACTCTTTGGTGTTGTTAGTTGCAAAATCATGTCTGACCCTTTGCGATCCTATGGACAACATTCCTACAGGCCTTTCTGTCCTCTACCATCCTCTGGAGTCCATTTAAGCTCACGCCAACTGCTTCAGTGACTCCATCCAGCCACCTGGTTCTCTGTCATCCCGTTCTTCTTTTGCCCTCAATCTTTCCCAGCATTAGGCTCTTCTCCAGTGAGTCCTTCCTTCTCATTAGGTGGCCAAAGTATTTGAGTTTCGCCTTCAGGATCTGCCTTCTAAAGAGCAGTCAGGGTTGATTTCTTCTAGGACTGACCAGTTTGATCACCTTGCAGTCCAAGGGACTCACAGGAGTCTTCTCCAGCGTCATAGTTCAAAGGTCTCAATTCTTTGGCCCTCAGCCTTTCTTATGGTCCAACTTTCACAGCCATACATTGCAACTGGGAAAACCATAGCCTTGACTATACACACATTTCTTGGCAGGGTGATGTCTCTGCTTTTTAGTACTGTCTAGATTTGCCATAGCTTTCCTCCCCAGGAGCAAGCGTCTTTTAATTTCTTGGCTGCAGTCCCCATCTGTGGTAATTTTGGAGTCCAGGAAAATAAAATCTGTCACTACCTCTATTTCTTCCCCATCTATTTGCCAGGAATTGAGAGGGCCAGATGCCATGATCTTAGTTTTCTTAATGTTGAGTTTCAAGCCAACTTTTGCACTCTCCTTCTTCACCCGCATCAAGGTCCCCTTCATGGATTACTGTCTTGTCGTGGCGAAGGAGTTTGCATAGTTCAATGAAGTTATGAGCTATTCCAGCAGGGCCATTCAAGATGGACAGGTCATAGCACATTTTTGACAAAATGTGATCCACTGGAGAAGAAAATGGCAATCCACTCCGGTATCTTTGCCATGAAAACCCCATGGACAGTAGCAAAAGCTCTCCTCTAGCTAACTTAAAATATTGGATTGGATTTATCATTGAATGCTAAAATGAAAGTATACAATTTTTGAGATTTTTGTATTTAAATCTCTTTTCCTTCCACCTCCATTTCCCCTTCAATAAATCTTGTTGAAGAAACTTTTTATCATCAAGAATGTGATGATTCTCTTTACATTTTACTTTACATTTTAAGGATGTACACTGCAAGCAATCAAGATTCAGCCTTTTAATAAGAGAAAAGAGATAAGGTGACACATTAGAAAATGCTGGCAGAGACATTGGGAGATATAAGTGGAAAAGATGAAAGTGTGTCAGGGAGGAATAAGAGCTGAGATTTCTCTGAGCCTAGAAGATATTTTGAAGCAGAAGAAGGGAACAGGAGTTTGGGGATCCCAGGTGATGCTGGTCAGCACAGTAGGGCTCAGTTCAGTGAAACAAATATGGGAAGAGACATAATAGGCCACATTGCTGAAGGCCAGTTTCTTTTCTTTTCTTTTCTTTTCTTTTCTTTTCTTTTTTTTTTTTAACATATGAAGACCTGGAAAAAAAACAAGGACCTGAGGATAATCCTGATTTTAGGAAATCTCTTACATGCTATCTAAGTCTGTCACATCTCCAAATGTAATCTATAAAATTCTTCTGCTACATGACTCAATTTGGACAGTTGTTCCCCAAAACATTCAGAGTTGCTCATGTGTCTTGGAAGAGTTAAGCTAGTGTTCTACTTCTTCACAAACAAAAGTGAATTCTAAACCAAGGATTGTATTTTCCACGATATTGAATTGCCTTCAGTGAATTAGAAAGCATGAAATGGGAAGGTTTCTTCGCAGATTTGTTCATATGCCTTAGGAGGGTTGAGCAAGTGCTCATATTCGTCACAGAAAGAAACTATCTTTAAGGAAATGCATACATTTCTTCAGGGAATTAGGGAGAATAAAAAGAGAAATTGCCAAGCATTTGTTGTTACTATTCACGTGAAGGCTTTCTCATTGCATACATCATTGCCTTGAATTCACTATAACCTTGGGAAAAGATCTGGCTTCTGATAACTAAACTGAAAGGAAGACCAAACTTTTAGATATAATCAGATAATTACAACAGGGAAGCATTGTTCAGTAACATAAAACAAACAAAATATCTCTATAACTTATAGATGTATTGCATTTGTGAGGATACAATATTTTAATTGTATAATGCATTGATTTGACATTTGGAGCACTGAGATATTCCTCTTTTTCTTTCTATGTAATTATTCAATTCTGTGAATCGACCAGGAAAGTAGAAAAGAATTGCTGATGGATGTTCACAAAATCAAAGTCCTTTCTGCACAATTTGTTAAATCACAAACAAGTTTTATTTATTTATTTAACATATTTTATGGCCACTTTTCAGGGAGATTCCAACCTCTGAGTTAGAGCGTGCTGGGGAAATCAGAAACCCCATTCCTTACTAGCTTGCCTCCATTAAGTTTTGGCACACTTATTCTTTTTTAAAACCAGTGATGCGCTATGTGGCCAAGAGCCATGTATCGTTTGTGGAAATGTGTTTTGTGTGCAACACAATTGTGTGCAACTGAGCCTAAAGCTTGCTATCTGGCAACCTGGCTAGATTCACAACTGTTAGTCTGTTCAAGTGCTTCAAGAATTTATTACTAGTCCTTGTCTGTTTCATTGGTCTCTTACAGTAAGTGTAAAATCCCTCAAGAATTTTGTTAAAATTTAAAGAAAACTTCATAAGCAATTTATTTTCCATCAAATTGAAGATAACGGTTTAAAAATAGGCAAGAATGTTTCCACAAAATCTCACAATGTCCTGACTGAAAATCATTTCACTCTGTTGTGAAATGATCACCTTCAGGTCAGGACATTGTGAGACAATAAATATGAGAAAAAATGGATCCCTAAATAGACATTTGAAAACTTTCCTTAGTAGGGTTGGAACAAAATGTAAGCTTAACAAAATGTCTTATTCTAACACTGAATGAAAAGGTCAAAAGTCATATTTCTACATTTATTATTATTTTCAAAGCTTACTTCATTCTAAAATGGTGAAACTGACTATTCAGCTAGCTTTAATGTATATTTGGTTATTTCATATTTTATAATAAAGTTTTATAATAAAGTTTTTTTTTCCCTAGGCTTTCCAATATAATTATTGGACTCATTTATGTTTTGGAAAGTAACTTCTGCATGAGTAATTTTGACTTGTGCTTAATGTGAAATGTAAAGAATGAAGATGAATCTGAAATAATTTAGTATGCTATTCTTAAAGGTTCTGATATATATTTGGTTAAAATCCTAAAAGTGCTATTGTAGAAAGATAACATGAAAACAGTTGATTAAAAAAGTTTTAAAAACCCATGGTAAGTAATTAAGTAATTTAAATTTACAATTATCACTACTGAGTTTAAATAGTAGGTGATTATCACCATTTTATTAAGTTTTTCATTAGAAATAAATTTAGCACTAATGAAATATGGAAGTCACAGAGGGACAGTGCTTCAATCCAAAATCCTCTTCTGATTTAAAAAAGAATAAAAACAGATTATTCAGAAGTTTAATCATTTTAGTTACTTCTGGATTCAGCTCTTTGTTTTGCTTTTAAGCAAATGTGTACAATAGCCATTCTTATAGATATATTTTATGGCAGCGGTGTCAAACTCAAGTTGTCATGGTGACATAATGTGACATATTGGGACTTTTTCTCCCTTCGCTAAACCAGGCGTGGGCATGGCCAGTATGTGACGCATCTGTCTCATGGGCTGGAAGTTTAGCAGCCTTGTCCTATGATTGGCTACATAATACCATTCCCACATTTGACTATTCTGTAATCAGAGGGTGTTGAAAAGTGAAATAATGTTGGGTTTCTCATCTGAACTTTTCATTTTCTTCCTTGCTGTCATGCCCTTAGGGTCAGATTCCAAGATCAAGTGGATCAGTTTCTACTGAAGACAACACTTGCAGATTCAACAGCCACTGTTTGTTTGTTTTATGTTTGTTTTATTTGATTTGTATACCGCCCTACTCCTGAAGGACTCAGGGCCGTGAACAGCCACAAGATAAAAACACATTAGTACAAAAATTAAAACAGAATAAAACTGGATTAAATAATTTGGCTGAAGACCAATTTAAAACACCCCAATAAATTAAAACCAATTTAAAATTTGTATTTTAAAAGGAAAAAAGGGAAAAATTAGGCCAGGCAAGCCTGATAGAATAAAAAGGTTTTAAGAGCGCGGCGGAAGGTGCGTAGATCCGGGATCCTCCGTATCTCCGGGGCGAGCTCATTCCAGATAGTAGGTGCTCCCACAGAGAAGGCTCTCCCCCTGGGAGCCACCAGTCGACATTGTTTGGCCGACGGCACCCGGAGGATCCCCTCTCTATGAGTCTGATGCCCTTTCATGTCCTTCCTCGGTCAGCACTGATCTCTCTTTAGCCAACACAAGTGCCAAGTAGTGGCCAGGAAAGCTTTAGCTGTCTATGTCAATTGGAAGAGGATTTAAATCATTGCTGCAGGCAACATCAACATCTGGTTTGTACTTTCTTCAGCATCTGTTTCTACTTCTCAAGTTTCTATCATCTCTTCTACCTACCTCTTGCCTTTTTTCCAGACAAACTTTCTTGATATCTCCACAAGTCTCTCTGCAAATGTACAACTTCAGCCACTGTGTTTTGAACTAAAGTAAAATAGAAAATAATTTCTAAGATACTTTCTGTAGCTTAATTAGTTCTTTATTCACTAAATTAACATAGATATTTAATATTAAGAGTTAGCTCAAAGTCCAAAAGAATATGAAATTAGATTAAGAATTATTGGCACTATATAGTTGCCAGAAGGCTTAAAAATAAGGCAGAGAAAAGCTAAGTCTGGTAGAGACAATGAAATGCTTCACCACTTAATAAGACTGGGCTATAAGCAAATGTTATAGAACTATAATCCAGAATGTATAATTTTATAGGCAGACCCAATGTTATTATTTGATTAATTAAGTACTTAATTATGTCCAAAACCCACTTATAGTTTTCTTGGTTAATAGTGTATTAGGTATGATTATCACATTGAATGATTTATAATAATACTGATAGGCATCCTCCACATAACATCCCAGACTTAACAACTGTTGATAAGGCAAAAAAATCTGCATAGTGGACATGGCAGTACCTGGAGACAGCAGAATAGGAGACACAAAGAACTGGAAAGATAACAAAATACAAAACCATGCAAATAGAAATAGACCAACTGTAACAAAACCAGGGGGGAAATTGGGAAACCAAGGGTGAAATTGGCTAACTGGGATGAAATAGAAATGCTCCCGGTTTGGACCGGCTCGGGCGAGTAGGTAGCGATGGTGGTGGGCAGTTCGGAAAACAGGTAGCAAAAATCCCTGCCCCCCGCCCCCCCCATGCCCAGCTGAGCCGCGCGATCATCAGAGCCTTTTTTTTCTTTAAAATGGCTCTGACCAGCCAAGCTCTGACGATCTCAGCTGAGTTGCCTGCTAATCAGGCAACTCAGCTTGGATCGCCAGAGCCATGTAAAAGAAAAAAACTTTTTCCTTTTAAATGGCTCGTAGCAAAAACCCCTCCCTCTCTCCCCCTCAGCTTGCTTACCTTAGCTGCTGGTTGCAATGCTTGCCTTGCTTCGCTTGCCTGAATCCATTCCATCAGCAAGCAACTCCCTGCTGCAATCAAGCAGGCAGGGAGTTGTGGACTTCAACTGCCAGAATTACTCAGCCAGCAAAGCAAAGCTGGCTGAGGAATTCTGGGAGTTGAAGTCTACAAGTCTTAAAGTTGCCAAGGTTGGAGACCCCTGTTCTATTGGGTAAGTTTTTTTCCCCTTTGGGAGCTTTAAAAAAATAGTTAATTGGGGTTTTTTTTAGTTGTTCTTTTTTTAGACCTAGCCATTTAAAGTTTAGGAAGTTTTAAATTTAGCTACTTTTATATAAAAATAAAAATAAATTAAAATAAAATAATATTTGTGCAGCTTTCTGAGATTTAGTGTGTTTCTGTAGTGTTTCACTCTAACTACACAAACACACAAAATCTCACAAAGCTGTATGTGGAATTTTGTGTGTGTAAAGTGTGAAAGTTGGTTTTGTGGGCTTTTTGTGGCTGTGTGAGGTTCCTGATTGTTGCAGGGGCCATTTTGGGTCTAGCAAAATGTGGATGAGCCAGTTGTGTTGTGTTGTGTTTTGTAGGTTAAAAAGGGCAAAGAAGTGACATTGACTTGGCCACGCCCACCTGACCAACAAGCCACTCCCTCCCAGTCACCTTAACACCAAGCCCCACCCACTAATTAAGCCACGCCCACAGAACCGGTAGCAAAAAAAATTAGATTTCACCCCTGGACAAAACCATGCAAAGGTAGTACTGGTAGTACAATAGGCACCTGGAGCACTACTTGGACACATTGGCATTGACAAATTCACCATCAGTCAATTGCAAAGGCAGCTTTACTTGGAACAGTTTACATCCTGTGACAATATCTGTAACACCATCAAAGAGCCACATCTGCCTATCCCAGAACCTTGGAAAAGGCTTGATAGTAGACAAAAATGCCAAGTCCAGTCTGAACATCTGGCTGACTGTACGACAAATCATAATGGAATAAAAACCTAAAATAAGTATCAACTTTCATAAGTGACAATACTCTTTTTATCCTGCTTCTTCAAAGCCTAATTTTCAATTCAATGGAGAAGTTGTTCTAAGAGAACAACTTTTCCTGCATGATGGTGATCTTTGTAAGCACAGACACAACACAAGATTGGAATATCTTTTCAAAAGCCTTTCTTATTATACTAACAAGTGTTAGTCTACAGCATATTTCTTGATTTATGATTGCTAATTCCCTTACACTGATAGTCAATTCTAAAAAAAACTGAAGCTTTTTCAGTATCTTCATTGTAAATTCTGTCTTGTCTCACTTGTTTGCTGATCTGAATCAACCTGTTTCATCATGTTCTATCTGATTGTGGCTTTCTATCCTTCATATAGGTTTCACATGAAGTAATGAGATGCTCTTCAATTGACATTTTCCTAAACATATTCCTCAGATTGATACAGCTGAAAGATTCTAAGTCCTTTCTATAATCAATGAAGCATTATTGACTGCTTTTTTATATACTTTGGATTCCTCAATTATATAGAATGCATAAACAATATTATCTCTTGTTCTTTAGCCTCTTTTCTAAATTCAGCTTAACATCTGGAATTTCATCTTTATGTAGGATTCTAATCTTGAATAATAATCATTATTTTATTAGAATATGAAATTAGGGATATTGTACAATAATTTTCACACCTTCTTTCTTTGGTGTATTATGTTCACTACCTTTTTCCAGCTTATTGGCCACTCTTTAGATTGCTGTAATAGTTTGGTTAGAACTTTGTAGATTCTTCTTCTGCTTATTTATTTCCAAGGACCACAGATATTGGGGGGGGGGGGAATTAAGATTTTTTTAAAAAAAAGTATTTCAAACTGTGATCTAAATTCTGTTATTCCCAAAGTCCTTCCTTCCTGAGATTTCTATCTTTCTTGGCTTTGATTTCTCTTTTCTTGCAAATTTTCACTATTTATTTAGCTTGCATCTATTTGTTCCTTCATCTTTGACAGTCTTTTCACATGCATCCTTAACAATGTACTTAAGTTCATTTCCAGTTCTTCTGATTCCTTACCAATGAGGTTCATGCCTTCATAATAATTCCTGATATTCTCCAGGAAAATTATGGCTGTTTTTCAAGATTGTATCATAAAAACCGGTTGTCTTTGAACTTGCACATAAGCAAAAAAAGTGTTCAGCCTCTGGCTATATGTTTGCTATTACATTTTGATTTCTGAGTATTTGATTTCTGTGTATTCTACCTGGTCATATCCATACCCATATGTGTTGTTGTGGCTTCTGGAAAAAAAAATTGGTAGTTGGCTTTGAACAATGAACAAACCAATAGAAGAGAATATAGGTAATTCAGATTGTGGAATTCAACCATAGTTTCAGCTGGGAAACAGGGCTAAATGCAATAAAGCAAAGGAAGTCCTGAAAACTTGGTGTTCAGACAAATCAGCCATCAATAAGCACAGAGATAAATAGACACATTTATACAAAAAACAAAAAGGCCAAATCATATCCTCTCCATCAACCTACACTTAACCAAGCAAGGATTAACAGTAGACAAAAAAATTAAGCAGAAAACAATACTCCGCTCAAGGCACTACCAAGGAGAAAAGTACAGCCAACACTGGCAGTACAAGATACTATAAATAACCAGGGAGCAAACCCCATACTCACTAGCACTAATGATGTTACTTGTTTTTTTTAAAAAAAAATATTTTTTATTTTTTTTTCAAACATAAACATAAAATATATCTTCTAAGAATGAAGTCTTGATCCGGTCATAAATAGGTACAATCGCTTACATTTTTTTAACAAACTCCATTCAAAATTTCCTCATTGCATCTTTTAAAATTACAAATCAAAACAAAAATTTTTAACATAAATTCTAACATCTTAATTTAGACCATATTATTATATCACCACAAATCTTAATTCCCAAATAAACTCCACTCATTTTTATATCCAAATATAAATAAAAGTTCATTCTAAATTTCCTCCATTACTTCTTTTAGCATCAGTATCAAAACACAAATTTAAGAAATATTATAACCTCTTAATTTAAGTATTTACCTTACTATTTTATCACCACAAATCTTAATTTCCAATATATACAACTCTATTTTTATTTCAATTTATAAATCAAAATTTTATCTGTACTTCTTAATGTCTGGACCCATTTCCTCCAATCTTTAGATCTTAAACTTTGTCAATTTACACTTAATTTTCTTGATCTTATCATCTATTACACATTTCATTTTACACGGAATAATCTCAAAATCGTTTCACTTCATTTTAATTGTCTTCCAACATATTCTTTTTCATCCCATATTAATTTGACTATTTTCCAGTATATTCTCCTCTATATCTCCAGCTATTTTTTAGCTGATTTCCAGCAAATTTTATTTTAGCTAAATTTCAGCATATCCTCCTCTATAACTCCAACTGTTGTTTGGCTGGTTTCCAGCATTTTTTTATTATTTTGGCTGATTTCCAGCATATTTTCCTCCCTACTACCAACTATTGTTTGGCTGATTTCCAGCATATTTTATTTTGGCTGATTTCCAGCATATTCTCCTCCATACCTCCAACTATTGTTTGGCTGATTTCCAGCATATTTTATTTTGGCTGATTTCCAGCATATTCTCCTCCACATCTCCACCTCTTGTTTGGTTGATACCCAGCATATCTTGTTTTGAGTGTTTTCTTTTCAGTATATTTATCTATTATTTAATTATTTCCAAATATACTCTTCCAGGGTGTTTCCCAACCTATTTCTTAATGTTGATCATTTCCAACATACATTAAATTCAATCACAATTGGTTACTTAAGTCTGCATTTCTTATTCTCTGCTTCATTTTGTTTTCCTGGCCAACTATGATTTCCTATCTGATATTTGCAATTGTGGCATTCCAAACTTCAATCACAAACAGTGCATCTTGAAATTCATCATAAAACTTGTCAACCTCTTTTCTGCATCAGTGACTGTATCAGTTTGGATAATATTAAAGTGTTGTCTATGGTGCCTAGCTTATATTATTTGGTCACTGATTGCATTGTACCCAATTACTATTATTTCTGTATTCGTTCCTTCTTCGTTTGTCCTCTCCTGGGTTGTAAATAGTGCACTATTCTGAATGAAAGCACCCCATTATAATCCATTTCAAGTTGCTGATCCCTAAGATATCAATATGTTGTTGACTGATTTCAAGTTTATTATGTTGAGCTTTCCCATATTTATGATCCTTGTGTTCTAAATTTGCACAGTAATTTTGTTTTTGAAGCTTCAAACTGTATATTTCTCATGGTAAACATTCTAAAAACTTTAGTCTAACATCATTAGCACACCAAAAGATCCTTCAGCTCTTTCTCAATACCATATTGAGTGCCCTCCAATCTGAGGAACCCATAATCCAGGATCATGTCATCAATCACTTTAACTTCTCCATCTGTGAGGGTTTGTAAAATATAGGAATGTTTTGTCACCATCTTTTCCCATGCAATATGAAATTATATTCTTCTCCAGCATTTTTCTATATGGTTGCTGACTAATATAGGTGCCTTGTTGCTTTAGATGGACAGCTAATCTTGACCTTCATGCCTTGAGTGACTCCACTTCTAGCATTCTTTGCTCATTTTGCCCAGAACAGTTCCTATCTTGCCATGAAGAGGCAAGACAGCTGTGTTTTGTGTGTATGTATATGTATGTGGGTACATGATTATAATTCACCAATTTTAGTGAGCATATAAATGCTATAAAATAAATGAAATGAAATACAAATGAAATGGACAGATGGAGACAGGGAAATGTTTTCAAAAGGCTGAAAAATGAAGAGACTAAGGGCAAAATAATAGGAAAAGAGAGGCATGTTTGGTGAATTAAAAGTAAATTTCAGGCAGGACAATACAAAATTGGAAACAGTGGCTAACATCAACAGCATAATTCTTCAGCATGTGAGCAGACAGTGTGACAGAATGTGCTGGGACTGTGAAAATAGATTTCTAAGAATTATAGTTTTCCTTTTGAGATAATTAAAGGTGAAAGTAGGGCATCATTTTAATTTTATTCTGTTGGAGGATGCTTTCAGCATTGTAATTGCAATGATTATTGCATTAAGGGGGGCCTTATGTTAACACCCCAATTTGCATATTATAAATTATGATTATTCTTATACAATGAATTATACTTAATGTTATGTCCATGGCAGGCATTACTACCATATATATTACCTAGTTTTTAAAAAGCTAACAATTGACAATAACATTTTGCTGCTAAAAATAATTTATTACATAGAAATAGATTTCATAATCTGTCTTTGTGATCACCAGAGTAATACAACAAGTGGTAGTATTTTAACAATACACTTATTTGATTAGTAGGTCCACTGCTATAATATATAGCAGTGAAAGAAAGTGTCCTATATTCTCAGGTGAAACCAAATAGTCTTGAACAATAAAAAAGCTCTAAGAAATAGCTGCTGACTTCTCATTTCTGCCTTTTGTATTCCTAGTACAACATCATTGCTGGGGAAATGAAAAAATGACTTCTGTGAGCTGCCATATTCTATACTTCCAACATAACAATACTTGTTTTTCCAAGATTTTTAATCCTGGTACAAAACATTTTTATGAAAGGTTTATATAATTTTTTGTCATGCAACTTTCCTCATATTAGATGTGAAAAATGCATGACATATTGCAAAAAATATCTTACAGCCAAAGATCTTAAGATAATATCTTTACAGTTTTGTTGTCTATATATACTATACATACAATGCAGTAGTCATAAGACCTACAACATGTAGTGTTTCAAGGGAACACTTCAGTTTCACGAAGTGTCAACTGAAGTGTCTCTTTCATCCAAAGTCTCCAATTGAAATGCTCCTTATCTTTGAAGCATTAGACTAAAGCTCAGGAAGGGAAACAAAGTCTCCTTCACATTGATTGAAGCAACCAGTCAAATTGAATAAGTCTGCTTCTAAATTTCAATTTGAATTGTTGAGGCAGAGTGATTTGAATCTCCATGTCAAGACTTTGGATCATTGAAACATCTGGATTAAGACAATGCTTTAAATTGTACAGATTTGCTTCCAAACACCTAGGAATCTATATATGCTGCTCAAAATGGCTTTATTTATTTATTTATTTATTTATTTATTTATTTATTTATCAAGCATGTATAAGATAACAGGTATAAGTATAAACATGATTATGAATACAGGAAATGGATATGAACAAATGGGGACAGTAGGGCAGGGATGGTAGGCACCAGTGCTGGGTTGCTACAGGTTCTCCCTGGTTCTTGCGAACCAGTAGTGGAAATTTTGAGTAGTTCAGAGAACTGGTAAATACCACCTCTGCCTGTCCCTGTCCCCAATCTATTTGATGCCTCCTGACTGCCAGCTGATCAGCTTGAAGGAAAAAATCAGGGCTCACTTGAGAAAGAAGAGGAAAAAAATAAGGCACCGTCGCTTTAAGTTGAAAAGCTAAGAAGCCTCCCAACTGATCAGCTAGAACTGATCCGCTCCTTGTAAATCACTCGGTGATGGTAGATTGGCAATTGAGGCCAAGATGCCTGAAAGCGGTTTCTGATGCTCTCGGTGGTGGCAGAGCGGCAAAAAACTGTTTAAACTCTTGTCAGCGCTTCAAAGGGCCGCCCTACAGCTGATCAGTGGTAAAAGACAGTGTGGTGGTAGACCAGTGCACTCCAAAAACAAATGGGTAGACTGGTGTGCTCCAAAAACAAATAGGTAGACCGGAACGCTCCAAAAACAAATGGGTAAACCGGTACGGCTCTGCAAGCAGTTAAAAGCCTGGTAGACCAGTACTTCTGCTAAATCCTAAAGAATTGTTTGTCACATGACCATCAAACTATGCCCACAAAATAAGCCACGCTCACAGAACCGGTAGTAAAAAAATTTTAGAGCCCACCCCTGGTAGGCACGTTGATGCGCTTATGTACATTCCTTACAGACTGCTTAGGAATGGGGTGAGATCAACAGTAGACAGTATAAGGTTAAAGTTTTGGGGGTTTGGGGGATGTAACCACAGAGTAAGGTAGTGGATTCCAGGCATTGACCACTCTGTTGCTGAAGTCGTATTTTCTGCAATCGAGTTTGGAGCAGTTTACCTTATTTGCAGCATTGAGACCAAGATTTGCCTCTTTTATATATGTATAAATTTTGCATCTAAAGAAAAAGAATTGGCTTTTGTGTTATACTTACTGTCTTTCAAATATTTATATTCATACACCTACAGATGCCCTTGACCATTTCATACACCTACGGATGCCATTCAGTTCCATGACTATAGTTTAGACCACGAAGTTAAAAAAAAAAAAAATCTTATAAGAAGGCAGTGCTAAGCCATTTATGTATTTTTGTCAAGAAAGTTTTTTGTTTGTTTATATGACAAAAATTGAGTGTGGCATATTTTTCTTTTTAACCACATCTTAATCTAGCATTCTAAACAAGATGCTAGAATGGTTTCTTCATAGTAGCCTATGTTGAAAGTTGTAAAGTATGTGATTCTTCCTCATGAATCTTCTTCCCATTTTAATTTAAAGGATAAGCTTGAGAGAGTTTTTATGGGGAATTAGGTGCTATGATTCATCCTACATCTTGAAAATGAAAAAAGGTTAAAATGCCATTTCATTGAATAGGATTGTTATTTACAATCAGTGGTAGTTCAGTGAGATGTATATTCTTGTTGGGAAAATTGGTCAGGAACTAAAATTTTTAAAACTTATAGATTTAACAGCAGTCATCTTGTTGGCAAGGTTTCAGCAGTGGTGGGATTCAATTTTTTTTACTACCGGTTCTGTGGGCATGGCTTGGTGGACATGGCATGGCTTGGTGGGTGTGGCTTGGTGGGCATGGCAGGGGAAGGATACTGCAAAATCCCCATTTCCTCCCAATCAGCTGGAACTCGGGAGGCAGAGAATAGATGGGGGCAGGGCCAGTCAAAGATGGTATTTACCGGTTTTCCAAACTACTCAAAATTTCCGCTACTGGTTCTCCAGAACTGGTCAGAATCTGCTGAATACCACCTGTGGGTTTCAAAGATTCTGAAGTAGGAATTGTCAGTGTTATTTTTTTAAAATAGGTTTTTCAGTTGTCACTATGTGTATTTCATTCTGCTGATTTCTAGTAGCATTATTTTAATGTTACAAAGTAGGTTATAACAATTATAGCCTGAAAATATAATAATGATTTTTGATATTATTTATTATTTTTAAATCTGTACCTTCAAGTTTACAGATTTATTTTGGTTTCATTTCTTTGTTTTGCTTTTTTTATTCACTATTTCATGTCATTCAGTTTGACTCCTTCTTCTGAACTGCTCTTTAATTGGCATTTGATTTAAAAAAGACACTATTTTATGCCTTGTATTTGTGTGTTTTCTACCTTAATTTTTAATGTAGTTATTCTAACAGGTATTTAATAATAATTTAAAAATTGGGCATCCTTGAGAAGGTCTTCATAGGTGGATAAAAATGCCAAAAAAATGCCTTAACATCTGGCTACTATGCAATGAACCATAATAATAATCATTTGACCTATTCATTTTGCCTATTGCTCTGAGTTATCTGCATACAAAATTAAAAATAATTAAAGAAAGTTACATAAACAGTCATTTGAATTCATCTTGAATAGCCAAAGCATACTTGAACTTTTCGAAAGCATCTATGATGGTCCCAAAGCTCAAGATCCTTTACAATATATATTATCACTCACCACTTTATCCCACTGGGAAGCTTGCTCAATAAACAGTGATGAGATGTGGCTCTTTACAGATTAAATACGGATTAAATCCACGGTCCAAGATTTTTTCATTTAACTTGTATTAAATCCTTCTCTGTGCTTACCTTTGGTTAAACAGTTTCAGACATTAAGAATTATTCAGAAACATTTTTTTTCTTTTCTTTTTAAAATAGCATTTATGTTATACACTTGCTGGCTTATTTTTTAAAATTTCCACATCATAGCATAGCACAATCAGTATTATTAAAGAAATAATACCTTTCACATTTTAGAGGACTCATGGAAATTAAATGGAAAAAAATGTAGAAAAGCATCTAAACTATTTTTTTTATGTTCCATTTTCTAAAAGCATATCATTGTGGTATAGCCATTCTTCTGATTAATTCAGATAAAGGGAGAAGAGGGAGGCCAAATTCTGTATGTATCAAATTACTTGTAGATTCTGGATTGATTTATGTGCAAGCAGATCCATCCAAATAATTGTACCATATCACAGATGGCAGAATAAATCCAAAAAATCTCCATCTATATTAACTCAAGAATCCATCCAGAGACATTCATTTTCATAAGATGTGTCTAGAAAAATAATATATACTTCTGAAATGCATGTAGAACTAAGTTAAAATAAAATAAAATAGTGAATTCTATGGGACTTGAATTTTGAAAAAAATGAGCATTTTTTTCCTTCATTGCAAACACTTAATAAATTTAACATTCTGCTATATCTGTGATGGCGAACCTATGGCACGCGTGCCACAGGTGGCACGGGTAGTCATATTGGTGGGCACATGAGCTCAGCTTCTCCCGAGGGCCTCCAGGGGGGAGGTCATTTTCGCCTTCCCCAGACTCCTAGAAAGGCTCTGGAGCCTGGGGACAGCAAAAAACGGGCCTTTCAGTCCCACTGGAAGTTGGCAAATTGGCCGTTTCTGGCCATGGGCGGGGGTCATTTTCACCCTCCCCAGACTCCTAAAAAGACTCTGGAACCTGCGGAAAGTGAAAAACAGGCCTACTGGGCCATCACGTACCAGGAGTGGGGGGGGGGTCATGCACGCTTGCCCGGGAGCGGGACATATAGAATTATGGGTGTGGGCACATGTGTGAGACCCCCCCCCATGCTCCCCCCACTCCTGGCACATGATGGCAAAAAGGTTAGCCATCACGGTGCTATATCCTCATATGATGTAACAGATATTTCCGCAGAATTAGAAGATAGAAAATACAAAGTAGACATCTCCAATTATTTAATATAAAGAAAATAACCAATTTTAATCTATATGGTGGTACCACCTAGTTGTGGATAGTCTGGCAGTGTATAAAGGTATAAAATTTTCTGCCAAGTTTAATATTTAGTTCTGCCTTGACAATGCAGAATTTTTCAGAAAGGTATAGAAATATGACAAGCAGAATCCTAACTCATAGACCATTGCCCAGAAGTCATTTAATAAATAGTGCTATTGTTTAGTAATATAAATAACTTTCATTTATTGTTGGTAATAATTGTTTTCTCCTCCTCCTCCTCTACCACCACCACCACCACCACAAAAAGTTAATCTTTGTAGAAAATCCAGTGAAAATCTGGATACTTGCATAATGAAAAGTGTTGTATAAAAACCCACTTACATAAGATTTATCTATTTATCTTAAACAATTATTATCAACTATGTGCATGTAACAGACTTCAAAGTTTATGGTACATTCAAACCTCAAGATACCAAGGCATATTTTCATTTCCTAGTGACATGAATATTATTTATAAAAAGCAACCTGTCCATCAAGCAAAGTTTGTAAAACCATAACCACTGGTTAGAATGCAGTACTGCAGGCTACTTCTGCTGACTGCCGGCTACCAGCAGTTCGGCAGTTTGAATCTCACTTGCTCAAGGTTGACTCAGCCTTCTATCTTTCCGAAGTCAGTAAAATGAGTACCAAGATTGTTGCGGATAATATGCCGACTCTGGAAACCACTTAGAGAGGACTGAAAAGCTCTGTGAAGCAGTATATAAGTCTAAGTCAGGGATCTGCAACCTTAAACACTCAAAGAGCCATTTGGACCTGTTTCCCACACCAGGAGCCACAAAACCCTTCCTGTACCTGACTATTTCTTGAGTGTCACAAAACTAGCATATGTAGTTGAATTAAACATTCTGTTTTCTTCTGAAACTTTTCTTTTCTTGGATTTATCCATGGTTTGCCTACATGGGGTTGAAAAACTCAATAAATCGTGTGCTGGTGAGTGTTGCACATTGGCTGTTGTGATGCATATTTTGAGTGACAGGGAGCTGCAGCAGAGGGGTGAAAGAGCCACATGCGGCTCCAGAGCCACAGGTTGCTGACCCCTAGTCTAAGTACTATTGCTACTGCTTGCACCAACATTGCATTCAGGAGTTCACTGAGAAGAGGAATTTCCTGGACTTTTGTCTTCAATGAGAAGTAGTAAAGAGAACACCACCCTGAACCTTCAAAAATAATTAAATAAATAATTAAAATAATTAAAATTAAAATAAATAATTGATGGGAAAATGAAAATGTGGTATGGCTACCATAACTGACTGCTGAAACCTCATCTCTGTGCATTGTGTGTCTTAGGTATGGTTTAGAAAGATGGTTTAGAAATTTTATTTTTATTGATTGTTGTTATTTTTAATGGCCTTATTGCTGCTAGATTTTAGGAAACGAGATAGTATCAGGGGTGTGATTCTACCGTCGATCAGCTGGGAGCGAACCAGTTTGCCTCGACAATCATATGGGCCCACCATCCCTCTTGCACTATTTTCCTACTTTTATCTTCTCAGCTGTTCGCATGGCAGAGCAGATTGGTGCACCTCAGCTGTGTTTCTCATCCAAAGAAACTCAGAAGTGCATCTTTAAACTGTGCATACTCACACAGCACGCATCATGTGCGCCCATGCGCAAAGCATGTGATCACCAAACTGGTTGTTAAAGCGGGAGGACCACTAGATAGCATATAAATTAATATAATCAAAATATACAAAGCACTATTTTGTACCTGGGTTGCAAAAATCCATATGACAGTAGATGTCAGCAAGAAAACATATTGAAGAAATAATAATTGGTCGTCTGCATTTTTGTAGCCCAGAAATTACAACCTTAGGTTATCAGTACCAACAAGCCTAGCACAGCGATGGCAAACCTTTTTGGCATTGCGTGCCAAAAGTCCGAGCTTGTGAGCACTCGCGTGCACATAACCACCAGAGTTATTCTGGAATCAGAGCCTGATTCCAGAAGTGGCCTAGGGAAGTGTGGAGGTCGGGACTCGGTTGGCGAAGCGGGCGCTGTGCAGGGGGCATAAGGCAAGGTGCTGCTACCTGAAAACACTGTTGCCATGATCTTGGCAAGCATTTTCAGGCAGCCAAGGGGAAAGAGAAAGTGAGTCTGTGGAGAAGGAGGAGGAAGGTGGGCGGCTCTGCAATGTGCATTTCCAGGGAAGAAAGAATTTTCAGGTGGCAGTGCAGGCTGGGACCAGCCGCTGTCTGAAATGCAATGCACTTATCCTGCAGCTTGCATAAACCGGTCCTGCCCCTTTCAAAATAGCCACCTGCTGCTTCCCTCGGATGCCCAGGGCCGGCAAGCGGCTCTTCTTCTGAGAAGGGGGAGAGAGGCAGGTGTGCTGGCGGAGACGGGCTTTGGCTGCTTGTTCTGCTGCGATCCCAAACCCTTGCCTTGCCTGGGCACCTTCCCACTGGGTGCCAGGCTTTCCGGCAAGACCCCTGTGCCTTTGCTGCCTCAGTCGGAGGCTGGTTCCAGAAGCACCCAGGAAAGTGTGGAGGTCAGACTCGGTTGGCAAAGTGGGCACTGCACAGGGAACTTAAGGCAAGACCCTGCCACAGAAAAACACTGTTGCTGTGATCTCGGCAAGCATTTTTGGCCGGCAATCATTTCCCCAAATCCACGCTGCCACCCAAAAATGCTTTCTTCCCTGGAAATGCACATTGCAGAGCCGCAGGCCCTTCTCCTCCTTCTCTGCAGACTCACTTTCTCTTTCCTCTTGGCTAGATCCGCGCATCTCTGGGAATTGCTGCCTGGCCTGGCCTGGGTATTTGGAAAAACAGTTCACTGCTAGAAGGGGAAGGGGAGAGGTGAAGGAGGAAGGGCATTACCCAGAGGCCAGCTGGCAGATAAAAGCTGCAAGGCTCTGCCGTAGTTCTTTCAGGTGAGCCATCCTTGTGTGGCTCTCAGGTCCCTGCCCAAACTGGCCTGGAAGTGGCGTGTCACCTCACACCCGTGAGTGAGGCAGTGGCTGCTCTCACCGGTAACTGAGCCCGCAAATTGGCCCCTCCTAGGCCAGGAGCAGAAGCCAACCGCCCTCCGCCTGGGTTGTCTGGAGAAGGGGCAGGCAAAGTGGCTAGCTGCCTTGCCTTACACCTCCTGCCTTACACCTCCTGCCTTACACCTCCTGCCTTACCCGTCCTGTCTTACATCATTACAGTGCCTGAAATGATGATATTCTTGTTTTGCTGCTTTGTTTGTATTCTTTGTTTTTAGAATTGGGGAGGCAGCGGAGCTTTCCAGGCAGTGGAGATCACAGCAACAATGTTTTTGTGTGGCAGCAGGCATGGTGGGGCTTGAGCGATGGGCCCAACAACAGGCAGCGTGTTACCCCCACCTGACCCCCGCTGCTGTGCCGCCAGCCAAGCCAGGGTCTCTGGCCATATGCCAGGGAAGGAGCCACGGGCTGGGCAACTGTCCACCCTGCCAGTAAATGCTGCCCCATGCGCCTGAGCCAGCCAGTCACTCTTCCCCCTGCAGCTGTAGCCACTGCTTCTGCTCTTCTGGGGCAGTGCGGCTGTGCAGAAAGAATGCATCCCAAGTGGCCCGCATGTCTGGTGAAGCAAGCCAAGAGGGGTGTCTCAGCCCGCTTTGATGGGGTCATATGAGCAGGCAGCCCACCACCACCCCGCTCTCACCAACTGCTGGTCCACCAATGGTCCGGACCACCTGGGACCGCACAAGTAGCCCACGCGGGCAGGGAGGCAGGGAAGCCCTGGCTTATCTTGCTCTACTCCCTTAGGAAGTGACCACCGGGATTTCCTCCCCGTGTCTTTTGGCACGCGCACCAGTTGCTGGTTTTTGTGTGCGCATGTGTGCCAGAAACCAGACCAGCTGGCCGGTGCGCATGTGCACTCTGGAAACAGGAAGATTGTTTTCCTGGAGTGCGCATGTGCAATGGGCGGCTACTCTTCCAATTTCCGGCATGCCCATGCACATGAAAACCAGATGGCCGGCGTACCGGAACCTGGAAGAACAACAGGCGATGGCTCCGGGTGCCCGGAGAAATGGTCTGCGTGCCAATTCCGGCACGCGTGCCATAGGTTCGCCAACATGGGCCTAGCATGATGTGCATATTAAGATATTGTTTCTCCTGTGAATTTATGGTTTATGGCTTAGAATATTGTGAGAATCTCATGAATTAGAATAAAGCCATTGAGGAAGAACAAATTTCCTCTATGGGAGTAAGATCCCTAACATTTACTCTTATATTTTAAAAGATAGCAAGATATGTATTCAGAAAAATGGATAAAACTGGTGAAAATGCAAAATTTCTTTTCTTCAACTTTTTCTCATTCCATTATAAAAGGAATTGGCAAATGTGATTCTGTTTTTGTCAAATCCTGTTGCTTGAGCCACATGAACTTAATTGTGTAAATGTGAACATGCTGTGTATGTAGTATTTTTTTCTTCAGTTAACTACAAAAAACCCTAATATGTGAAATAGTATCCCCTTCATCTTTGAAAGCCATCTATATATTTTTGGGTGTTTTTTTTTCTAAAAACAGAAAAAATATATTATTTCACCAATTTCTAATATATGTTAAGCTAAAAATAGGATTGGGAAAGAAAAAGATATGCGCTGTCAGTTAAAGAAATAATGTAATTCAGGAAATCCCTAAAAACAGGTTTAAACAATATAATTGCAGATAATTTTCGTGGAGCAAGATCCCAACTGGGAAGATTACAGAAATGTTCATACTAAAAGAGCATTCATGCATTGTTAAACTGGCACATTTAGGAAGGGTAGGAGATAATTTAAAACATTTTAAATCTAGCTACACACTGAAAATTGAGTCTACTAAATGTTAGACTACAATTGGTACTACTCTGTCAATGACTGACTTTGGTCTTTATTTTATCAGAGTTTAACAGCTATGCATGATTCTATTTTCCAAAAGAATGACCAAAGCTTGCTTTTTGTTACTCTGGCAAAGCTTGGTTTTTTTTTTTTTTAATCAAAAACACTAGGTGAACCTCTTAGTTGCAATCATTTATTTTCCTTTTTCTAGTGCAGATTTGTTTAATCTCTTTAAGCATGAATGGCCTAATATTTTACTAAATAACTTAGCTAGAAAGAATTGTAGTATGCAACTGTATAGTCAAATTGAACTGCTTTTTGACCCATGTATTAGCTGTTGCAAACTTCTATCTTATATTTTATATGAAACAAACAGAGTGATCCAACACTAGAAACTCTACCTTTTACAATAAGCTGGGGAATCTCATTGAAATGATTTGAATATATTCAAGGATTGCTTAGAGGCATTAGCATGAAGGGATTAGTTTATATTTTGTTTATGTTTGGGAGAGAATGGTAGAGTTCTTTGTTGGGTTTGCTATTCTTCATTCTGTTTCAAATTTAATGTTTAGCAGGGAGGTTAAACCCTTAAAGCTGGTGCATTTCTTTGGAAATTAAGTAGATACCATTAGCTTGGAATCCCAGTTTAATTAAAGCATTAAAGCATAGTTAAATGCTTCCATAATTATCAAATTATAAAAGAATATTTGTGTAGAATAACTAGCTGACCATGTTTGGAATGAATTATGTTGTATTTTATGCTTTTTGTATACTTTTTTTTTATGCTGAAGATGATACCTAGATTCAAATTCAGAAGAAAATAATAAAATAAATTCAAATAGTATATGATGTATAATTCAATTTTTACATTTAGCTAATTTTCTACTCAAAACAACAAATGTACTTATATAAGTTATCAAGCTCATATACATACAGAGACAAATAAAAGACCCCAACACTAAACCCAGAAAGAAAAACCGAAATCTAAATCTAAAATTTCTGCAGCCATGGTTGATACTCTATCATTAAGTTATATGCTTTCTGTTTTTGCAGCAAGGCTTATCAATGTACTAATAGGCAAATAATATAATAGCATGAGTATACCATCAATATTTACTCCAAATGACATTGTTTAATAGAAGGAATCAGGAGCGTACCTGGAGCTCTTTAATTCAGGACCTTAAAGGTGGTACCCGAACTTGAAATTGTACCCAAAAGCATACTGGAAGCTAGTACAACACACACACACACACACACACACCTACCTCTCACACAAAAGAGCATAATAGGGGCAAAAGTTATTGTACCAAGAACTGCATACGCTTCTCTGTTTCATTTTGGACTGCTGAAGCTTCTGAATGTTTTTTCATGGGCATTCATATGTGGAACACAAGCATTTGGCAATGATTAGCCACTTTCAGAAGATACTGTGAGATTTATCACAAACATTTTATATTGCCTCATTTGAATTTTTTAAAGCAAATATTTTAAATGAAACATTCACTAGCTGCTTCTGGTAACTAATTTCATTATGCACATGCATTTGAAAGGGTTTATGAATATTGTACAGAAATAAAATTATGATCAGATTACCAGTATCTAAACTCTTATAAGTAATATTTTGCTCTATTTGTAGCTTGGTTGTGATCTGTAAATTATCTATTCAAGGGCAATTAATTCATCTGAATTCCTATCTGTTAAACAAATGGTTCAGGCTAACATGCCTCAGTCAAGCAAGGGTCAGTTATTTGTATCTGGAAAGACACTTTATGCCCATATCTTCTTTATAAAATGAAAATTATCTTTAATCCAATGCTAATGCCATATATTAATGTGATCTTTTTTTCCACTGGGCTCTAATATTTATATTAAATTATCTCAATTTTAATGTTGATTTTTATGTTTTTAAATGCCTATTTTTATATATGTCATTGTTTTTACTTATCATGGTATGCTATCCAGAATCAATTCTGATAAAATGGGTGGCTAGATAAATCTGATTAATAAATAATTAATTGCTAATATCAGCAGATAATTTTCTGCTGCGATTGACAAAACATTATCTTGAGTTTAGTTAGAAATAGGCCTTTTCTCTGGTAGCACCTGCATTTAGAGATGCTCTCTCTATGAAAATAACACAGCTGCAATTATATTTTAGATGCCTTTTAAATATTCTCTCTTCACCTAGATCTTTTTTGTATGATTGCAGTCTACATGGTTTTATTTTGTTTGCCTTTTTAATGAACTTTTTAATGAGCAAGGTTTTATATTGTTTTAATTTATTACTATGTATGGATGGATAGATAAGAGATGTAGTTGTACTTTAATATTTTCTATGATTTTTTTTCATGGAAAGCAATAGAATAATACAGTATATTAAATGTTACCATGTTATAATTATCTAAGTTCAATTAGAAAGTATTATAATTGTGATGCTTTAAAACTGAAAAAGAATTCTTTGTCCTACTTGTGACAGTGAAGAAATCACCTCTATTTTGATACGGAGATTGTGTTAGCAGACACTTCCACTCACATTGCAATGGATTTCTTTGGATTGAAACTGGTTTATAAAGGCTAGTGCTATTTCTTGAAAAGGCTAAGTGAACATAGTCTTAATCCAGCAAATTGAAATCAGTCAGGATTAAGGTTAACGTTCCTTTTGAAAAGAAAGTGCTAGAAATGGTGTTTTGGCTTGCTGCCTGAAATTTGAAAAAAAAAAAAAGAAAGAAAAAGCATCATGGTTTGAAGTCAACAAAAAATGAATGGAATGTAATTCATAGTGCTGTTTTATAAACATAAATGTTCACACACAACATTGTGACATGAAAACAAAAATAATGCTGTCATTAACTAATTTAATAAAATAAAAAAAATATTTCCTATTTTCTGATTGTGCAAAATAGTGATGTGTGTTTTTGTGCAATCTGTATATTTTAGTCATTATCCTTAGTTCATCAGTAAAATTTAAATGCATTGTATCAACAAGTTCTGTCAGTTGAAAATAATTTTCAGGTGCTACAGAAGACTTCGTATATGAATGGCTAAATCTGTCAATTTTGATTTTGCTCAGTTTTTCATGTTTTCCTTGTAAGTTTCATTGAATATTTTCTTTCACTTTGTATACACTTTGTGAATGTATTTTTTTTTCCTATAAGAGGTAATTTTCTACATACTCTGAGTATGAATTTTGTACAGATTGGATCATTTTATTTAGAAATTTAGAAAAGGCAGAATATTGAACTATTCTTATATTTTGATTGGGATAGTGGGCATTTTCACACCATAGGTTTTTCAATAGCCAGTCCATCACAAAGTAACTTGAAGCAAACCTGTAATCAACTTCACCCAAACTACTGCCTACCCTGGAGCAACAAGAGTCCTTTCACCTCTATTCCATACGAAACAAAATAAATTGCTGGCATCCCTGCCACTCACATTTTGAGCACTTGTCTGGTCACTTGGAAAAACAAAAACAAATATAAATTCTGAGCAATTGCCATAAAGTTCCCTTTGCTGGAATAAAAAAGCAGTGTCTTTTGTATTTAAAGTCTACAGGAAACTGAAATGGCAAATCCATGTTTGTGTGTATGTGTGTGTTTCAAACCCCATTTCCCATTCAGTATAACCATTGTTGCTATGGTGATTTGAGTTAGGGAATTATATTACAAACAGGGTCTAGAGACAGGCATCAGGAGCAAACTGCTGTTACTGTTATATTGGGAATGCAAAGGCTTATTTGAATTCAGGAAGCAGGTGAAGAAGGAAAAGTAGTCACCTGTAGAATCATAGGAATTCAAAGAAAAGGAATGGAAAAAGCTTTGCTTAATTTTCAATAAACCAGCACAAAGCTAGAGCGAATTAACTTGGCTCTTCAAGACAGCTAATATTACAGGACTAGACAGACAATGAGCAACCATGACCTCTCTACACATTGATTTAATTAGTGTGAATTACCAAATTAACTTCATTTGTATTTTCATATACAGCTTTGTAATTTCTATAATCCTCTAAATCCTTTTTAATGTTTGTCATGTAACCTTTTTGCTACTTTAAGAAGTAAACTACATGGTCATATGTATTCAATATGGAACAATATGGAACAGTATAGAAGGGATTAACATTTGCCTTCTATACATTGTTCTGATTCTGGTAGTCTAGATAGGGTTCTAGAATCTACTGATAATGGTCTATCCAATTATTAGTCAACCTAAGTCCACTTACCTTCATGTCCAGATACATTTCTCTCTCTCTCTCTCTCTCTCTCTCTCTCTCTCTCTCTCTCTCTCTCTCTCTCACACACACACACACACACACACACACACACACACACACACACACACACACATTCTGGGGTTGGTAACTTTCTCAGCAGATTGTGAGGATGCTTTAGATGCAACATATCCTGCCTTCAGAAAACTGTTTGATTAAAAAGCCCATCACATACTGGCTAAACTTAAGTGAGGAGTGGAGGGCATGACAATTAAATCAGTAATCAGCATAAAATAATATTTAGAGTGTTCATAAATAATTATCCCTGAAGGGAGTGTCAAATGAATGGCCAAAAATATCAGTCCTGAATCCTATATTCTGTATTTTTTTTAAATTACATGGATGAAAAGGAGGAGGACATGTTTACAAATTTTGCAGGTTATATCAAATAATGTGGAGTAGCTAATGCCATAGAAAGCAAAAATAAATGGTCAATATAAACTGGATTAGTGAAATGATTGAAAGTAACAGAATGAAACTGAACTGAGATAAATGAAAAGTTCTTCACATTTCACTTAAGTAAAAATAATCTTGCATGGTGGTTGCAAATTGAATAAGAATTAGTGGAGTAATATGACTGCAGAAAAAGGCAAATGCAATTTTAGACGGCTTCAAAAGAAGTAGAATGTCCAAATCACAGGGAATAATTATTCTTCTTTGGACACTATATTCAGTATTGTGTATAATTCCAGGCAGTTTAAGAAGAAGCCAGAAAAATTAAAGCAAGTTCAGAGAAGGACAATGACATGGATCAAAGAAGAAGAAATTAAGATCTGAGATCTAAGTCTCTGAAATTAAGGAACCACTTAGTCTTAAGAAAGGCACTCTTCAATTACCCAGAAGGATTTTTCATAGAAGAAGGCAAAGATCACCTTTTTCTTTTCAACACACAAACTAATGGACTTATGTTTGTGTCCTTGAATAAGAAATAATAGAAGGAAGATTGTGACTGAATGTTAGGGAGAAAATCTCAACAGCCACAGCTTTCTATCTAGAACACAAGTGAATAGAAAGAAAAAAAAGTGCACTTGAAAAAAAAAGGAAGTGGTTATTGGACTTAGTGTTTAAATATCCCAAGTCATTCTAAATGTGACCATGTGCTAAGCTGCTCTACGAAAGAGGAAGCATCAAAAATATTACATTTATCATGCTATGCTAAAATGTAATTTGTTTGGTTTTGGCATCGCCACCACATAAGGTAAATTTAACAAAGCATGGTTAAAACAATTTACTATAGTGCTTAATAAGGTAGATTATATTCTGAGAGGAACTGCAATTTATATATCTGGAAAATATTTTCAGGGAAAAAAATATTTGTTCAGAAAATTTCTATGGGGTTCTTTGATTCCAACATGTATTTATAAAAAAATCAATTACCAATTAATGAGGAAACATTTCGTTTTTCAGATCTGAAGCTATATCATCATGCTTACTTATTGTCAAGTATTAAATACTAGAAGCCAACAATTGATGCTAATTTTCTGATTTGGGCTACTTTGGATATTCATAACAGTTTTGATTGGTTGGTAGTATTAGAATCTAAATATATATATTTATTTATTTATTGGTTCAATTTATATGCCGCCCTTCTCTGGAGACTCAGGACGGCTTACAATGTGTCATACTTTTGTATATACCTGCTTAGTAGGGATTTGCCCCCCCCAAAAGCGGTATTCTTTTTTATACAAAGTCAGCTTATTGCCTCCACAATCTGGGTCCTCATTTTACCTACCTCGAAAGGATGGAAGCCTGAGTCAACCTTGAGCCTGGTGAGACTCGAACTTACAGTAATTGCAGGCAGCTGGTGTTACTTAACAGTACTTTAAACAGTACTTTAATCTGCTGCGCCACCAAGGCTCTATACCAAAACTCTAGGATCTTTGGAAACAATTACGTTAGTTAAAAGTTATGGAATGTAAACTCTAATAAAAAATATTTGATCCTTTTTCTCATGTCAGATGGATTTTATGGGGAAAACTAACTTTGAAAATTAAGGAAAAGACTGTTACATAGATAAATTGAATGGAAGCAGGAACTCTTGTCTTCAGATCAAGTGATAGTTGAGGAAGATGAATTTTGATGTACTCTGTGTTAAAGAGATAAATATTATTAGGCATAACTCAATGACCACTTTTACGTTACAGTATTTTTTAACAACATTCTTTGGACCAGCAGCGTTTTCAGCTTTCAAGACATGTGAGATATTAGAACAAATTGTTAAATTATTTAAAAGAATAAATAAATAAATAAATAAATACATACATACATACATACATACATACATACATACATACATAGATACTATTACTACTACTACTACTACTAATAGTGTTTAGTGTTTCAATATGCAGTTGCTTGGATGACTTTGAACCAGGCACTAACACCCAACTTGCCTTACAGGATTGCTAATGTGGGAAAAAACAAGAAGGAACATTATCAATTCCACTTTGAAAGGTGAGATATCAATCAAATAAAGAAATGGAATATTGTAAAAAAAACCCAAAAATCCTAGAAATATATAAAGAAATGACTTCTTTCAACATGAGAGTTTGCTTTCTTTTAAAATACAAAAATGTTTTCTTCTTCCCTTAACATGTTTATTATCTTTTTAAAGCCTCATCATTCATTTCTCATTTGCAAAAGTCCACTAAAGATTACCAGAGATAACTCTGGTAATCTCTATTTTAAGCTTGATCAAATAAAGCAACTTTTTATTCCTTCCTTTTACTTTTAGCAATCTTGATCTTTAATCCCTTCAAATGATGTCCTTAAATGTGATTTTTTTTCTTTGTCTCCTCTCATAGAATTTTTCAAAATCTTAATAAGTGTTTGTTGTTGTTGTAAATCCAATATGTTAAAGATATCCAGATCACTCTTTCTTTTATGCATGCCCCTTTTAATTATTGGGATGTCAACCAGTTTCTTTTGTATATCCGACGCAGTCTTATCTAGTAAAATATGTTCCTCTTTCCTATGATCTTCTAAAGATGATAGACATTCTTAAAATTAATTTATGGGTCAATTATTGAGAAATATCTTCTAGTAGTAAAGTTTTTGCTCCACTCTGTATTACCATGTTTCCCTGAAAATAAGATCTGGTCTTATTTTTGGGAGGGCTCCAAAATACATGCTATGGCTTATTTTGGGGAAATACGATTTCAGGGTGAACAGCCTGGCTGGATGACCCATCCCCGGCACATGCACAAGAAGCGGCAAGTGCATGGAGACCAATGGTATCCAGCAGCAGCTGAATCCCACTGGTCCCTTGGCCAATGCTCTCTGGGGCTGTGTAGCCCATGCAATGGTTCTGAGCATGTGCGAAGATGGCGGCTCGTAGGTGAAGCTCCGATGCCTCGGAGGAGAAGTAGGGCTTACTGAGGACTTTCGGGGGGCCGAATATCAGCTGTTGGCCCCCGCCCAGCAAGAGGAATGTGTGGGCGGCCTGTCGCGAGCTTTTGAGCTCCCCTGGATGATCGGCGTGGGCGGCTGGAGCCGAAAAACAACCCCCAAGAGGCTATGGCGGCGGTGAACGGGAGGCTGGAGCAAGGTCGGGGCGGCGCCGGGTTGCCTTGGCATCCCCCCCCAGCGGCGCCCCCCCCCAGTGGCACCCTCCCAGTGTTGGCCGGAGCGGGGAGGGGTGTGGGGAGACAGCAGCTCGTTGGAGCGTCCCCCCCCGGAAAAGCACCCCGATATGGTTCCCAGCTGTCAGCAGCGGCCGCGACGGTTGGAGCGGCGGCTGCGGCGGCTGGGGATGAAACGACAGCCGCTGGGGCGGTGCTGGGTGGAACGGCGCTATCCTGGCTGTTTTCAGACTGACTTCAGACCGACTTTAGACTTTTTTACCAGGGTCGGTTATTTACTGCGGAGGGAGGAAGGGAAGAATGCAGTCCAACTGGTTGCTGACTTCTGAAGACCCCTGAAGACCGGGGCTTAAAGGGGATTAGAAGACCCTATGGAGACTGGGGGTTTGGCAAAGTTGGGCGACTGGCCTGCCTCCCCCTGGCCTGTATCCATTTTCCCCTCCCCGCCGCGGCCTGGTTATGGGCGTGGGCGGGGCCGTGGCCATTTGATCTGGACCTTATCTGCACTGGCACTGGACTGCATTGGACTTATTGGACCCCTGACCTGACCTGACTATAATTGACCCCCGGTTTCCGGCTATATCATCAGTCCCAGTCACATTTACAATGCCTTGCTGTGAGGAGACGCTTAAGCCTGGGTGTGGTCACCGAGGGAGTCACCTTGCTGTTATTGCCACTGAATTAGACCTGTCGATACCAGCCGCCGTGAGAGAGTGGCTTGGTCATTGCTTTTCAGGGCATCGGCTTGAGACTCCTCTCCACTGCCGTGAGAGGACAGTGGAGCCCCGGTTCTGATCCGCGCCAAAATGGTGAACTGTCTCTCCTGGACTTTTAAATGTACCATCATTGAATCCTTAGCCTGACTCTATTTCCCCAAGCGAACTTGCAGGAATGTATTCACCGGCTGAGCTCTTTACCTTGCGAGACTCCCCCCTCTCGCAAGCCTGGCCTTCCATGTTATCGAAGGCCTACCTCGATGTAGGGCTTTGGAACCCAGAGAGGTGGCATGTCACGAAGAGGGGGTTGAGGGGTTTTTTAGATAAAGTTTTAGCAAATGTCTTAAGGGGTTCCGGGGGGGGGAGGGTTGGATCAGAAGTAAGGCCGTGGGTATGGGGGATAACCCACTAAGGGGAGGGCCAGGTAAGGCTGTGGAGCACGGCATGGGGGGTGGGAGGCCCGGGGTCAAGAGGGGGGATAAAGTTCATCCAGATAAGGTTTTTACCATCAGTACCGTGGGTGGGAGGGGTAGATATGGCGGGAGCAGGGGGGCATATCATGTTAGGGGAGCGCGCGCCCGCTGTCTTCGAGCGGTGGTGCGCTCCGGCCCCCAAAGCTCCACTCGTTTTCCAGGTGGCGCAGATCCTCAGGGCCCTGGCCTCCGTCTGATGTTATGCAATGCCAGGTCTGTAGTAAATAAAGCCCCCCTCATTTGTGATATTGTTCAGGAGGGGGGAGCGGACCTGGCAGGTATTACGGAAACCTGGTTGGGCCAAGAGGGGGGGGTCCCTCTTGTTGAAATGTGCCCACCAGGTTTCCGCGCATTCCATCAGCCGAGGTTGCAGGGTAGGGGCAGGGGGGTAGCGGTTATTATTAACGAAGGTCTGAGACCGAGGGAGGCCACTGTTCCTCAGACGGCCGGCTGTGAATCCCTCCTTGTGAAATGGGGCCACGGGGTTCAGATGGGTTTGCTGATCACATACCTGGCTCCCTGCCATGTGGCAGCAGCCCTGCCCGAGCTACTCAGTGTCATCGCCACAGTGGTGGTTGAGACCCCTAGGCTTATGGTCATGGGGGATTTCAACTTGCCGTCCGTTGGTGAGGCATCTGAGGTGGCTCGGGAGTTCGTGGCTTCCATGACAGCCATGGACCTGACCCAGTTAATTCATGGCCCTACCCACACGGGGGGAAACACGCTGGATCTGGTTTTTGTCTCTGGACAGTGGTTGAGTGATCTCGAGATAGGGGATATAGTCACCGAGCCCTTGTCATGGTCTGATCACTCTCTCCTTCGTCTCGACCTTCGAACCGCTACACCCCGCCGCAGGGAGGTGGAGCCGGTAAGATGGTTCCGCCCCAGGCGCCTGATGGAACCGGATAGGTTCCAGATGGAGCTTGGGCCATTCCCTGAGGCTCTGGCACACGCCTCGACTGGAGACCTAGTGGCCGCCTGGGATAGGGCGGCCGCTGGAGCTCTGGATCGGGTCATGCCTTTGCGGCCTCTGACCCGGCGCCGATCTCATTTAGCTCCTTGGTTCACTGAGGAGCTGAGGGAGTTGAAGCGCTGGAAAAGACGCCTAGAGAGTAGTTGGAGGGCCAGTCTTTCTGAATCTGACCGGACACTGGTAAGAGCTCATATTAGGAATTACCTAGTGGCGATAAAAGCAGCGAAATGTAGCTATTTTGCTGCTCTTATTGCGTCATCAGATAATCACCCGGCCGCCCTGTTTAGGGTGACCCGCTCCCTGCTCCACCAGGAAGCGCGGGAGGACCCCTTGGAGGGTAGAGCCGAGGATTTTGTTCAGTATCTGTATGACAAAATCGCTCAGATTCGGGAAGATCTGGACTCCGACTGGATAGTCTCAGGGGGAGGGACTGGGGCAGGTCTTGAGAATGTTATCTGGGATGAGTTTGATCCTGTGACCCCTGAGGACGTGGACAGGATTCTGGGTAGACTGAACGCGACCACTTGTGTATTGGACCCGTGTCCCTCCTGGTTAGTGCTGGCTTCTCGGGAGGTGACACGAGGCTGGTTCCAGGGGATTATAAATGCTTCGCTGGGTGAGGGTGTCTTTCCTGCCGCCTTGAAAGAGGCGGTGGTGAGGCCTCTCCTCAAGAAGCCTTCCCTGGACCTGGCAATGTTGGTAAATTATCGTCCGGTCTCCAACCTTCGTTTGTGGCAAAGGTTGTTGAGAGTGTGGTTGCGCAACAGCTTCCCCAGCACCTGGATGAAACGACGTATCTGGATCCGTTCCAGTCGGGCTTCAGGCCCGGGTACAGCACGGAAACGGCATTGGTCGCGTTGGTTGATGATCTCTGGAGGGCTCGGGACAGGGGGTGCTCCTCTGTCCTGGTCCTGTTAGATCTCTCAGCGGCTTTTGATACCATCGACCATGGTATCATGCTGTACCGGTTGGAAGAGTTAGGGGTGGGAGGCACCGTGTTGCGGTGGTTCTCCTCCTTTCTCTCTGACCGGTCGCAGTCCATGTTGACAGGGGGACAGAGGTCGACCCCGAGGCCCCTCATATGTGGGGTGCCGCAAGGGTCGGTCCTCTCACCTCTCCTGTTCAACATTTATGTGAAGCCGCTGGGCGAGATCATCCGTGGTTTCGGGGTGGAGTACCATCAGTACGCTGATGACACCCAGCTGTACATCTCCACCCCGGATCACCCCAACGATGCCCTTGAAGTGATGTCCCAGTGCCTGGAGGCCGTACGGATCTGGATGGGGAGGAACAGGCTCAGGCTCAACCCATCCAAGACCGAGTGGCTGTGGTTTCCGACGTCCCGATATAGCCAGTTGACGCCATCACTGACTATTGGGGGCGAATCATTGGCCCCCACGGAGAGGGCTCGCAACTTGGGCGTCCTCCTGGATTCACGGCTGTCTTTAGAAGAGCACTTGACGGCCGTGACCGGGAGGATTTTTTATCAGGTCCGCCTGATTCGCCAGTTGCGTCCCTTTCTGGATCGGGACTCGTTACGCACGGTCACTCATGCCCTCGTCACCTCCCGCCTGGACTATTGTAATGCTCTCTACATGGGGCTCCCCTTGAGGAGCACCCGGAGGCTCCAACTGGGGCAGAGTGCAGCCGCGCGGGTGGTAATGGGAGCGACATGGCGCTCCCATGTAACACCTCTCCTGCACGAGCTGCACTGGCTCCCGGTGGTCTTCCGGGTGCGCTTCAAGGTTTTGGTTACCACCTTTAAAGCGCTCCATGGCTTAGGGCCTGGTTATTTACGGGACCGCCTACTACCACCAATAGCCTCCCACTGGCCAGTACGCTCTCATAGAGAGGGACTCCTCCGGGTGCCGTCAGCCAAACAGTGTCGACTGGCGGCCCCTAGGGGGAGAGCCTTCTCTGTGGGGGCACCTACCATCTGGAATGAGCTCCCCCCGGAGATACGGAGGATCCCGGATCTGCGTTCCTTCCGCCGTGCTGTGAAGACCTTTTTATTCCATCAAGTGGGCTTGGCCTGATCTCTTCCCTTTTTAAAATATGTAAATTTTAATCCGTTTTTAAATTATTGGGGTATTTTAATTTGTCTGGGCCAAAAAGTTTAATTTGATTTTATCGGGTTTTTAAATTTTGTGTATTTATGTATTTTATTGTTGGCTGTTCACCGCCCTGAGTCCTTCGGGAGTAGGGCGGTATACAAATCAAATAAAACCTAAAACCTAAACCTAAACCAATGCAAGTGAGTTGATTCTCTGTCCAAGTAGCAGATGGAGGCAGAGGCTCAGGTTGGGAGGAGACAATCTAGATGTGCTGCACAGGCTGTGGGAAAGCTGAAAGTCAGTGGGCCGGAGCAGACAGCTGGAGGAGGGGGCTTGTCTTTGCACGGTGGCACCAGCAGTAGATGGAGGCAGAGGCATGAGGTGGAAGGTAGGTGATCCTGATGTGCCACATGAGTTGCAGGCAAGCTGAAAGATGCAAAGACCAGCCTCCTGAAGCCACCTGCCCAGTCTGGGCACCGACTATTGGCTTTTCCACAGCCTATGTGCTGCATCCAGATTGCAGGCACTTCTGCCTCGGTCTGTCATTGGTGCTGCCTTGCGTTGATGAGCTTTTGTGGTTTCCCCCTGTTCTGGATCACCAAATCTTGGCTTTTCTGTGGTGCATCTGGATCATCTGCCTCCTCCCCTGCACCTTTGCATCCATTTGCTGTTTGTACAAGGAATTAACTTACCTGTGTTGTGTGGGCTGCAGCTGCTGCCGGACACCATTGGCCCACACATGTCCGCTGCCTCTTGTGCTGGCTACAACCACCACATTCACTAGGGCTTATTTCTGGGGTAAGGCTTATTTTTGGGAAAACACAATATTAAGTAAAGTTTACCAGTTCTTTAATTATATATATATATTTGGTTTCTTCTGGTTTCCTGTGTCCAACTTTCAAAAATTCATCCTATCTAAAAAAAAAAAAAAAGAATTCAAAGCCATTAGTCCTTTTTTAACTTTCTAAATAAATTTTCTAAACAGCCTTTCATTTTTTTTATTCCCCAAAAATTATTAGTATTTTGTCTTTAAATTTGTACTTAAAACTACCTTCATAAATATTGAAGGATATTCAACCAGTGCAAGAAAAAAAATTGTCCAACTGAAGGTTCTCAATATCTGAGAAACAATTACTAAGCAACTTCCAAAAGTAGTTACAAAAGAAAGCATGTGATCCCTGTGTCCATAAAGAGTCAACCGTGGTTTGGGCAGAGATGGCATTTCTTGTTTCCCAGACTTTGATCCACTGGAGATTGTCTTACATTGTCCTCAAGAGGAACAACAATCTTGAGTAGTTGTAGCCACTGTGCTCATTGGTTCAGTGTTTTGTCATGTTGTCTGCTCCTCTGTGAGTGGACCATCTTCTGCTCACCATTTCAAGTGTTATCTCCCCAATTTGTTGATGCCCTAGTTTCTAATTAAAATTAGTACATTCTAGGTGAATGTACTAGTTTAGCTATTTGGTAAACCATAAATCTTACTATTCAGACATTTAGTCATATATATGCTTGTATATATATATTGGCACTGACAATCTGTTTGAAGAATTAGTAATGCAAAGTGTCAGATTATTCATGATCTGGCAAAGACATGGTAACAAGGTCAGCCAATGAATAGGCATAGCAACTAAGTCAGCCAATTGGGAGCTAAGACAAACTAGTGCCAGGGCGTATCTTAGTCTGCAGCTTCCAAGTCTGTTCAGAGAATTGAAACTCAAACTAAGCAGTCTGTGCATGCTTGTCTGCTCTGCTGAAATGAAACTAACTGTTCTCTCCTGCCTTGTGTTTTGCTTGTAACTGCTACATTGGAAAAATCTTCTATATTGATATTGTACATTTATCTTCATGTATTTATATGTATATAAAGAAGTTAATGAATCCTGCTGCATTAGTCTGCCTGTGTGTGCTTTCTGGATTTGAATTTTGCAAGAAACTCTGACACAAAGGTTTGTCCTTTAGGATATCTTTAGGATGGAATACTACACAAATAAATATTAGCTAATAACCAGTTTGTAACATGCTAAATATCCAGGTTAAGATAGTCAAAGACAGATCTTGTCTGAATTAAAATGAATGCTCTTACATTCTTACATGTGCTTGCATGAAATCTGAAAGGCTTTCCTGGTGGGTATAAAAATGCCATTTTTATATTATTGTTCATTTTCAAAATAGTTTTAAATTGTTCATTATACATGTAAGAGATGAAGCACCTCAATTTAGGTGACTTGTATCTCTTAGGTGCCTTTAGTAAAACACCTTAAGTGCCTTTAGTAAAACCCCTTAAATAAACTTGAAATTTCAGAAATTCAAGAATATTTTTCTCTCCTTGAATAAGAAAGACAATAAGAATAAAGCATACAGTCATTTTTCAGTGTCCCAAAATATCAAAGTAAAGTATAAAGAGACAGTACCTTTATTTATTTTATGTTTGTGAAATTTGTGTCTCTGTGAGAGAGAGAAAGAAGAAAGAGTGAGAAGATAGATAGATAGATAGATAGATAGATAGATGGATGGATGGATGGATGGATGGATGGATGGAGGGAGGGAGGGAGGGAGGAAGGAAGGGAGGAAGGGAAGATATAATGCATAAAAAAGAATACCAGAAAGAGAATATACAAATCTTTAAACAGGTAGTAAATTACAAATTGTCCACTGTCGGTTAAACAAGCACATCCTATATGCAATTAATTTAGAGCATGAAATGTTTGATGCATGAGTATGAAGAATACAGACTGTCAGTAGTTCTGACTAAATCTTCTTTATCCCCATGATAGCACCAAACATCCTCATGTCAAGTATATACTGAGCAGTCATGTCACTTGTATCCTCAGATGGTCACTTTTTTGCCATTTGAGAAATATTCTAATTTATTTCCAAACAAAAATCCTGTCTCATCAAGCTGTAGCTGACAAAATGCAGAATTTCTTTTGGGCTATACTTTTGTTCCCGCAGGAGAAGGATTTTTATTTATTTCATATTTGACCTTTTCACATAACTTTTAACTAAAAGAAATTGTATTTATCCACTTGCTACTAAATAATTGAACAATTAAATAATGAAAGCAACATATTTTAATATAAACATGTGTATTAATACTAGAATCATAAAGATTGGATGAAAGCAAGAATATTAATAGAGTTAATTTGTATTTTGATATTGTGATTGGCATTAGAATAATATATTGAAATATTGAATAATGACATAATGAATGGCTTGCTACAGATAGGCCTCGACTTACAACTGTTATTTTAGTGCTGTTCAAAGTTACAATGGCACTGAAAAAAGTGACATGACCATTTTGTACACTTACAAGCATTGCAGCATGCCATGGTCACATGATTGAAATTCAGATGCTTGGCAACTGGTTCATATTTATGACGGTTGTAGTTTATGCAGCTCATGTGACCAACTTTTCTGACCTTCTTACAAGCATGGCTAGTGAAGAAAAGGACCAAGGCTGACATGATAGCAGTGTTCCATTTTTTAAGGGGCTGTTACAAGAGAGGAGGGGCGGCACTTGAAGACCAGACAAGGAACAATGGATGGGAATTGGTCAATTCAACCTAGAAATAAGAAGAAATTTTCTGACAGTGAGAACAATCAACCAATGAATTTCAGAAGTTATGGGTGCTTCATCTTCAGAGGCTTTCAAGAAGAGATAGGACAGCCACTTGTCAGAAACGTTATAGGGTCTCCTGCTTGAGCAGGGGGTTGGACTAGATGACCTAAAAGGTCCCTTCCAACTCTGTAATTCTGGGAAAGTTATTTCCAAGCATAATTAGTGTTCTCTCTCTCTCTCTCTCATCTATCTGTCTATCTGTCTGTCTGTCTGTCTGTCTGTCTATCTATCTATCTATCTATCTATCTATCTATCTATCTATCTTTCTTTCTTTCTTTCTTTCTTTCTAACCTATCTATCTATCTATCTATCTATCTATCTATCTATCTATCTATATCTATCTATTTATTTATTTATTTATTTTATTAGTCATATTTCTATGCTGCCCACTCTCTGAGGACTTTGGGTGGCTTACACCAAAGACAGTATGCTAAATAGCATATTGTCTAGGTTCTCATTTTACCCACCTCGGAAGGATGGAAGGCTGAGTCAACCTTTTAGCCGGTGAGATTTGATCTGCTGATCTGCTGAACTAGCAGTCAGCTGAAGTAGCTGCAGTACTGCACTCTAACCACTGCGCCACCTCAACTCTTTTCATAGCACCTTCTCCTTCATAGCAAGATACATTGCAAAAAAGGGTGGTTGGGGGTTACAGGAATTTTGCAGTTGGATTATTTCTTATTTAGAATGATTGTATCTCCATTTACATTAGGGCAGAGTCCTTTTTATTTTATTTTTAAAGCTTTCCTGTTTTCCAACAGTTAGTATTTTCATTGATTTATGAGAAGCTTCTGACTAGCTTTATCTGGTAATTTATTTTGATGCCATATGCTTCAAAATGGCTAAACAACAACAACAACAACCCAAAAAAACATTGCTGGGCTTCATGATTCAGTTACTATGGTCTAGAAAGATTTCCTGACATTTAACCTGCAAATGTAGCTGGCATCTTCAGAGGCAATTGATTTACAATGCAAGACCACAGGAAACTGAGCAGAGACTTATGGGGACCTGACTTCTGATTGATCTTTAGCTGAACTGGTTTTGAACTAAAGTAGGTTGGTGAGGAGCCCAATTCAATAGTATCCAACAAATGCTGGCCATGATAGCCTACACAGTATAAAAAGGAAACAGCTAGAAGTTAAGAGAATTGGAGTGGATAATGCACAATGCATGCATTTTTGGAAAGTTATTGTTTTTAAAAATTGTTGAGATGTATGAAATAGAAACTTAGCTCAGTCTTCCTAATCTTTGTGAATGCCATAGTATTCCATAAAATACTGGAACATTAATGTTGAGGTATGGACATTAAAAAGCTATTTAGTATCAATCAAAAATGTACTAACTAATTTATCAGATTCAGTAAATTATAAATCTTTTTTAAAACTTGGCTGTTTGTGTCTTACTGAGAGCAAAACAATACAAAACCTTTATAAACATTTATATACTACTGTGCCAGATAATATATTTCTAAATTTAATAACAAGCTTTCAAATGTACAAAACTTAAAGCTATGATATTGTCATTAATTCTTATTTGCTATTCTTTAAAATAATGATCCATGAATAAATTGTAAGGAAAATAAGAATATGTGCATGTAAAAGACATTATAAAACAGAACTATAACCCTAGCTTCACATTTTTACAATGTAGCATGATTCCCAACACATACTATCCATAAATGTAAATAGTATTTCACCGTTATTCACATGCTTTTTCTTTATAAAACAACAGAGGTTGACCTTTTGATTGCAGTCAGTGGATTACATGAAATATGAAACGTATATTCTTGAATATTTCCTTTCACAAAGCTATTTAGATTTGAGCAATTGCTGTTCATTTTTTAACAATATACTTTCAACATTCACAACTTTAAAGAAACTTAGAAGTTAGTCAGGAGCAAAACATCATCTGATTTAGCACCTTTTATTTTTTAGAGCTGCCTCAGCTAAACTTCAAGTTCACTTCAGAAAATTGATTTTTGGAAAATGGCATGCTCTACCTATGCCCTTTCATGGCCTAACATTCATCTTACAGTAATACTGTAGCTAGGAAGAAGCACTAAGGTTCATCTAGATGAGCTATAAGTTGCATAGAAATTCACCCTTCACTGAGTTTTCCCTCCTGTCATGCACTAGCCATCTGGCCCTCTACAAGTCACAGCACATAGATCATTGAGGTCATGGCCTATTCAAAGACAGAGAGTGGGTACAAAAAATCCGACTCTAAGTACCTACTTTATAGCTTCAGATCATTGCACTATTACTCTATATCCATTAAATTAATTTAAATAATGAGTAAAGATATATTTGCACTATATTTTAATACAAGACATGTCACTATGACATGCTTATTGGGTAGCCAAGAACAAATAAGTAAGGAGCCTGGTGGTGCAGTGGACTAAACTACTGTTAAAGTAGTATTTAGCTGACAGCTGCCTGCAATTACTGCAAGTTCAATTCTCAGTAGGCTCAAGGTTGACTTAGCCTTCCATCCTTCCGAAGTAGGTAAAATGAAGACCCGGTTTGTGGGGGCGATAAGCTGACTTTGTATAAAACAGAACACTGCTTGGGGGGGCCAAAAGCCCTACTAAGCAGGTATATACAAAAGTATGAAGGCTATTGCTTAAAAGCATTGTAAGCCGCCCTGAGTCTCCGGAGAAGGGCGACATATAAATCAAACTAATAAATAAATAAATAAATAAATAAATAAATAAATAAATAAATAAATAAATAAATAAATAATGGTTTGTATTGTAGTAAGATATCATATATACCTAACTGTATAATGATATACCTAACTGTATATGTCTCTATATTTACAATACAAACACCTTTACTTTAAGTTTTAGGAACTTTCTTCCCATCTTTTATGGCATCTGAAATATGCAACTCTTCATACTGCATGAATATGAATAAAATAATATGCTAATATATTTTGCATATTCAAAATAAATAATTCATACAAATTTTGCAATACAACAATTCTTTTTAATGCTAGCTTGTTTACTCTCCTCATCCCCATACCATCTGGAGACTTTTTAAGATTTTAGTAAATAAAATAATTAATGGTAAAATAACCATTTGAAAAACACACCCAGGAGGAAAAGAGGAAGACATAAAAAAAATTGCAATCTTTTATTTTGCTCCAGAACAAGAGTCTTTCTAAATACTCATCTAAATTTTTTTAGTGGGACACAATATCTAAAAGATTGTTCAAGATACCAGAATAGCATATTATAAAGTTTCAGACATTAGATTACCTTCCAGAATATCCATTTGCAAAGAATGTGATTTTCACCAGTTTTCTGGAAGCTAGTAAGTTATCTGTTAATCAATTTCAGACAGTCCTTTAGTGTTATCTCTTTCAATATATCACCTTAACATCATTATACTTGTCTCACTTTGTTACCTTTGTGTATTTGCACACTGTATTCTCAGTGGCCCTTTAATCATTGCAAGTTCTCACTAATTGAATATAGACATCATTAGTTTTCCTTAGTGCTTTGTTGTCTTCTAACACATTTGCTTCTTCTTTTTCTGTCTTTCCCTGTTAGGACACGGGATTGAGTCAGTGAGGTCACTAATGATCAGTACTTTTTTTTGGCACACATGCTCTTCAATTATTGCTAACTTACCAGAAGAGAAGTCTTATAATACTGAATTATTTTATCATTTACACGATAAACTTAATTCCAGAATAAGAAACGGTCCTTTTTATCTTTCTCAGAGTCTCTACCAGTAGTGGTATTCACTTACCTTCGCTACCAGTTCGCAAAAATCTTTCTCCTTAGCCACCATCATAATTTCCAACATTTTGTTGTCCAGATTTTCTGTTAAGGAATTGTACCAATTTATCCAGTAATCAGGAATAATCCCTGATAGCATTTTGGTTCCCTCAAATTCTTTATCGTTGCCAAAATAACACATTTTACATTTTATTTTAACTAATCCAAATTCCATGTAATTGTTTTTCCTGTGTATAAGAATCTTTGCATCCCCTCTCCTCCCTAATTTGTGTTTACTTTAGAGCTAAGACATTAAGACAAATATTCTACATTAGCTGTAAATTATTTAGAAATCCTTTCTTTTTTCTGCTTTTTTATTTTGTAGATGAAAACTGGGCAGTGATGCTAGAACTGTTATTATTTGTTACATAATCTTTCATCCTTCTGCAGTCTTATTGGATATCTATGTCTTATTATGGAATTTAATAGGAACATAGGAGTCTTCAGATATTGTTGGAGTGGCAATTGTATAATATAAAGTAAACATACAAAATATATGTATCCAAATAAATGCCAGGATTCTAAAACATATTTGTGAAAATTTTGCTAAAGTTTTGCTATCTGTCTGTTTGTCTGTCTGTCTTTCTATAAATCAATCAATAATCAAACAAACAAACAAACAATCGAGCAATTAATCATGTCCTTTATATGAAATTACAATGATTAAAAATGCTGGTGAAAATTTAGCACAGCATGAAAACTAATCTAAACACCCAGTTCTAATCATAAAAGGTAGCAGTTAGTTGGGCCAACAAAGTGATATTGATATCAGTATTCACCTGAAGTAGATATCACACTAATTTTCCCCTTGAGTGAAGTTTTAACTGTTTTAGTAGCTTTCATGGCAGGCATGTCAAATGAAATCATTTTACATTTGTTGTTTTCTGGGAAGACTGCAGAAATTTCTAGAATGATAATCTCAGAATTATTGGTTTTCATATACAATGAAATACAAAGACATTTGTCTTCAGAGAAACTGATTTAAAGGAGAAGTTAAATAGGTGAAATTTATCGGCAATTTATTAATACAGAATTAAACAGAAGAAAAGGTAGAGTAGTACTTTATGGTTGTGTTTTCTTTTTCTTGCACGTTGTATGAGTTACAGAAATAAAGCCAGTCATTTGGGGGGGGGGGTTCTTTTTGCACTGTGCTGGGCCTTTCCTCCTGTATCTTGTCCATTATCAAGATAACAAAGTGGATGTGTCTTTATCTACTCCTGTATTCCTTTGAAACTGCCAGAAAGTTAAGTGTTATCAATCACTTTGCATTCAAGGTTATCATATAGTAACAATTGTGTCAGTAATTTTGGATTGTATCCTACCCTGTCTTAAACTATTCAAAAATGATATTCTAGTCTTCAATGTATATAAACAGAGTAAAGCCCCACTGCTTATATAATATAACACTTTATGTAACAGAAAAGTAACAAAGAAAACTACCAGGTATGACAAGAATCATTATATATATACACATACATGCATACACATAGACACAGACACACGTGTGTGTGTGTGTGTGTGTGTGTGTGTGTGTGTACATGATGCTTGTTTTTAATGATAGCTATCAATAAAAATTAACATTTCGGGTTCTTTGAGGTTGATGTTACTTAGTTGAGAGAATAGTATAAAGGGAGCTAGGGAATATCTAATATAAATTGATGATGTTTTTGCATCTAATTAAAGTCATAAAGAGAGTTGAATTTATGTCAAGGGTAAATAACAAAGTGGTATAACACTTGGACAGCTCATTAAAATCTAAAGGTGAAGGACTCCACTCAAAAAGCCATTACATAATTGTCTGAATTGTTTTCTGTAACACCTTCTGTAAGTGGTAAGAAAACAGAACACAAATGAAGTATGCCTTTACCATGTCTCTCAGACAAGAGTTTAATATTGTACAAGTGGTGAGCATGATATATTATAGGCTGTTCCAATTTAACAAGTGGCAGAAAATAGGAAACAGAAATGCAGTAAAAGAATTAGTCTTGCTAGCATAATTGGCCCAAAATGTTCTTTAGCAGAAAACCTGGTTTTATGTTGAATTATGTTAGCATTTGAATTAAAGTAAATGTTTAATATGGTTAAACTATTTTTGGTATGTCATTGAAATATAGTACTGGCAGTATTTATCTGTATTAATCCTTTAAATCATAATAGAGTTCTTGGTACTATATATGAGATGTGAAGTTGATAGTTAAAGTGTTGTAGTTCTAGAAACCATACATCCATGCATTTCTATGGTTAGCTCTCATCATAGAGAAATAAACAGCTGGGAATCCAGCTGGCAGGGCTAGAGAGCCATGAACTCCAAGTTAGCATTGACCCTTGGGTTGAAAAAAGGCAATTTGAAATTCTCCAGGACCGTAAGCCTGGGGAACTTCACTGGCAACTCAGATACAGAGTCATGGAACTTGGGCAGAAATGCTGCTACACTGCAAGCAGAAAGATAAGTAAGCTACGATTCCAGTGATCCCCATAGCCCAATCTCACATCTAGTTATCTCTGGGAAAGAACCCATAAAAGCTGCCAGAAATTGTTAGTTAACAACAGTCATATTCCCTGTCCAAATGTCATGGCTAAAAATGTTAAAATGTTTAACCGTTATCAAAATGATTAACCGCAATGTATTGAGAACCAGTTTGGTTTTGTGAAAGCCAGTTTGATCTAGTGGTTAAGACACCAGTCCCTAGTGGGAGACTATGAATGCTAATCCCACCTTAGCCATGAAAGTCAGCTGGGAGACTTTGGGCCAGTTACTGTCTCTCAGCCCAAATAATAACAAACACAATAACAAATTTGTTATTGTGGACAAAATAAGAGGAGGAAAGAGTATAAAATATATGCTACCTTGAGTTGTTCATTCATTCATACAATTTCTATTGCTGCCCAATTAATCAGTGGAATGGCTTGCCTTCAGAAATTGTATTTGCTCCATTACTGGAGATTTTTAAGGAGAGATTGGACGGCCATTTGTCTTGAATGGTATAGAGACTTCTTCAACAATTGTTTGGGCATTGAATTGTAGTAACAGAACTACTAAGTCTTTTTTGATCATATTTATATCAATGAAAGGATCAATATAAGTGTCATATAATTTTCTATTCTAATGTCATGTATACCTGTTTGTGCTATAACTCATAGAAATTTCATAAATGAAGTTCCATGTCAGCACTACATATGCATGGAAGAAACAAGTTAAATAAATTAATTTAAACATTTGTTCAAGTTTTGTGGTTTGTTAGAAGAGGGAGTCAAGCTATTCTCCAAAGCACCTGACGGTAGGAGACGAAGCAATGAGTGGAAACTAATCAAGGAGAGAAGCAACATAGAACTAAGGAGAAATTTCCTGACAGTTACAACAATTAATCAGTGGAACAACTTGCATCCAGAAGTTGTAAATGCTCCAACACTGAAAGTTTTTAAGAAGAGATTGGATAGCCATTTGTATGAAGTGGTGTAGGGTTTCCTACCTAAGGAGGGGTTTGGACTAGAAGACCTCCAATGTCCCTTCCAACTCTGTTATTCCATTCTAGTATTAATATAACTTTTTTCATCAGGGGAGAGTATGCAGTGAAAGTACAAATGAAGTCACAAACGAATTTAGAAGCCTAAAATCACAAACCCCATGTACAATTAACTAGCCAAAAAATGCTGAATTTAGAAAATGAACGTGAATTTTATTTCACTTTGTTTTAAAGGGATAGGTGGTAAACAAATAAAAGATTATTAATAATCAATAATACTTGTTTCTAATTGGCAACATTTAGCTTTTAGATCAAAGTAGATATGTAGGTCTGTTTTGCCTTATTTAGCCCTTATGAAGTTTCACATTTAAGTATAGTTTTGTTAGGAATCTTCTTCAACCTTCATTTTCAGGCTTCATTTGTTAGTTTTTAACAAAAAAGCATAATAATAAAATACTACTTAATTAAGAAAAAATGTAACATACATTATAATGAATAGGCCATATCACAAACTATAAGAATTTCTTAATAAAATTGTGTAATTATCATTTTCTAGTAAGTAAGATATCACATTTCTAGTTTAAAAATATGGGTGTCTAGATGAATTAAAATTCATTAAAATTAAAGTTCATTAAAGTGGGAACAGGTATTAAGTAAATAAAATCATAGATCACATAAATTGTGCTTTTTAAATTTATTAATCAAATTAATCTTTTTTGGCATATAGTTATCCAAATTAATATTTTACAATTGGTTTGGTTTGAATCAAATCAATCAATTTCAGCTCTATGCAGGGCTGAATAAGTGGATTGCTTCTATCTATGCAGTAGATAGCAATATAGTCAGTTAGCTTCAAGTTCTCTAATTTATTACTTGAATGTGGATTGGCAATTAAATGAATACAGTCACAAACCAATAGACTATTGTTCTATTAATTTATCTTAAAATGAAGTCACTGCATTTATATCAAAGCCTCATGAAAGGCATAATAATCAATAAAATACCTTCTGTGGAATCCCATCTTGGGCTTCATAAATAAGAAAGATAAGTATACTTTGACAGTTTAAAAATGACTGTTTATAAGTGGCAGGCTAAACTATGAAAAAAAGGAAAGAAAAATAGCAGAAGACATAGGTTTAAAATATGCTTCTGGGGATCTTATGTTTTTTTTTTTTTTAAGAACGATATTCTTCAGAAAAATATGAATTCAAGAAATAGAATATGAACACTACAAATGGTGAATTCAAAAGTACATTGTGAACTGAACTGACATCTTCATAGAAGTTTGACCTACTTTGTGAAGGTTTTCTGCTGTCAATCATCTTTGCCAGTACTTCCCTGATAGATGTATGTTTAGGAAGATCTGTTCCTTTTTTTTTTTTTTAAATCAGTTGGAAAGTGCAAGTTTCCAAAAGCTCTCATCTTGAAATGAATATTTCTTTGATGATTTAATATGTTTTAAATACCTGCTTCGCCCTTTACACTATTCCTTATTTTCATCTCTGTCATACATTTTGTAGACCTCTTTTTCAAACTTATTATTTAATACTATTCAGAACATTTTATGAATTTAAAACTGAATCATCCAGGATTTCAACATGCCATTTCTATTTACATTGTACAAAATGTGTTACTGTAAATTTAATTGTAGCATTTTCTTCAAACATATTACATAAAACATATTTATTAATGGTTGTTTATTGAAGATTGGTCACACTGTAGTGGGTTCCTTATCAACTTTGAAGAACATTATTCTAAAGTTTAGGTTTACTATAGAGACCTGCATATAGAAAAAAATTGATAATCCATTTCAAACTATTAGATTCTCCATTATTACTATAAAAGTATCTTGTTTATGCAATGATAAATTGATTACAAAAATTTGTTAAATTTTGCTCACAACTGATGGCTTCAATCCATCATAATACTATAGGTATTTTTTGTATAATTATGGATGAATAATACATAGTGAATTCAGCCATATACTGACTCATCAACCATATGCCGATCCCAAGCCCAGATAAATGGGGGTAGGGCGTGTCAAATTTTTCCATTTTCCATTTCCAAACATTAGAGATGCTCAAAGGTTGTGACATGGCTTGGGGATTATAAAAATATTTTGGTTACTTTAATATAATTAAGATGTGCTTGGTAACTAATTATATAAATATCATAACTTTTAAACATTTTGTTTGTTTAATGGGGAAGGGTAGTGAAAGCAATGGTTGTTGAAAGAAAGTCTTTGAAAAGCCCAACAATAGATGGTGAAAGAGGTCACCTATGCTGTATAAAGTTATATCAAATTGGAACATGGAATAATAGAGGCATGTCCCTTAGGAAACTCAAAATTGTAAAAAGAGAAATTGTAAAAAGAGAAATGATTAGAGTGAACTTCCTTGGCATCAGTGAGTTAAACTGAAAAGGCAATAGTTAATTCAAATCAGATGAGTTTGTGGTTTACATTTCTGTAAATGACCAGACAAAAAGTAGTTGCATTCTGCTTAACCAAACAAGTAGCTAAACGTGTTGAGAATTAGAGAGTACAGCGATCATATACTAGCTATTCAAATTCGAGACAAGCCACTCAACTTCGCCATACTACAAATCTATATTCCACTTGTAGACTCAAATGATGATGAAATTGAACTTTTTTGCAGTGAGCTTCAATGTACTGCCAAGCAAATACCAAAAAAGATCTTTTCTATATTATGGCTGATTTCAATGCAAAAGTAGGACAAGGAGAAGTTGCAAGAATAGTTTGGGCTAGGTGAACAGAATGAAGCTGGCTATTGTCTATTGCAATTTTGCCAGGAAAATCATTTCAGCATAATTATCATGTGGTTTATTCAACACAAGCAATATTTCTACACATGGACAGCACCAAACAGACAACATAAAAAATAGATAGACTTCATTTTATGGCAACAATTCTGGAAAGGTTCGTTGCATCTGTTAAGACATTAAAATCAAATTGATTGATTTTAAATTGGGTTTTAATTTTGGGTTTTAAAATTCGGCCAAAACTATTTAATGATTTTAATTAATTTTAACTAGATATTGTATATTTGTATTTTAATTTTGGCTGTACACCGCCCTGAGTCCGTCGGGAGAATGGGCAGTATATAAATAAAATAATAATAATAATAATTATTATTATTATTATTATTTATTGGTTAATCTTTAGTGAGATTCACAGCCTTTGAGGCTGGTTAATAGCTCAGCAGCTTGAGTCCTAACCAAGGACCTAGGAACTGTTAAGGTATCGTCGGAGGATGTAAGCTGTTCCGACTAAGGTGGTTTTTTGTAGAGTCAAAATGTTCAAGTCCGGCAAATTTAGAATTTCTAAATAGCGGGGTAGCCCTTTGGGTATTGCTCCGAGGGCTCCAATTACAATCGGGACAACACACGATTTCTTTTTCCACAGTCGCTCAACTTCAATTTGTAAGTCCCGGTACTTTGTGATTTTTTCTTGCTGCTTATCTTCAATTCGTGCATCACCAGGTATTGCAATGTCAATGAACCATACTTTTTTCTTTTCAACTATTGTTATGTCATGTGTGTTGTGGATCAAGTGCCTGTCAGTCTGAATCCTAAAGTCCCACAAGATCTTGAGTTTCTCATTCTCTAAAACTTTCTCAACCTGATGTTCCCAGTGGTTTTTGCTGTACTCAAATCCAAACTTCTGGCACAATTTCCAGTGAATGATTTTAGCAACACGGTCATGGCGTTGTAGGTAGTCAGTTTGTGAAATTTTGCTGCACCCACTGATCAGGTGGTCAACTGTCTCTTCTTTTTCATTGCAGAGGCGGCATTTGCTGTTGGTGGTAACATGTTGAATTTTTGCCTTCATACAGTTTGTGGCTAGGGCTTGTTCTTGAGCTGCCAAAATAAAGCTTTCTGTTTCTTTTTTCAGTACTCCTGATCTTAACCAGTTCCAAGTTAGTTTCTGGTCAGCTTTGTCTTCAATACTTTTCAAGTATTGGCCATGCAGAGCTTTGTGTTTCCAATTTTCAGCTCGCTGCTCAATTACTTCTTTCTTATATTCTGCTTTTGTTTTAGTTGTCTTTAAAAGGCCTCCTTTATTTACTTCCTTAATCATTGGTTCTTCACTTTTCTGGATGTAACCATTCAAGCTGCATTTTTCTTCTTCCACAGTCTGCTTTACTTGTAGGAGTCCTCGACCACCCTCTGCTCTTGGTAAATATAATCGGTCAACATCACTTTTAGGGTGCAAGGCATGATTCATTGTCATAAGCTTCCTTGTTTTTCTGTCCAAATTGTCTAACTCCATCTGGGTCCAGTCAATTATTCCTGCAGAGTATCTAATCACAGGTATAGCCCAGGTATTTATGGCTTTTATGATGTTTCCTCCACTCAATTTGGACATTAATATCTTACAAATTCGTCGAATGTACTTGGCTGAAGTTAATTCCTTGACTTTATTATGCATTAAGTCAGAGGCTTCTAAAATCCCCAAGTACTTGTAGCCTTCTTCTGATTTTACTGCCTTTATCATTTCTTCATTCTCTAGTTCTATTCCATCCTCTTCTATGATTTTGCCTGCTTTGGTTGCTATTGTTGCACATTTGTCAATTCCAAACTGCATTCCAATGTCTTGGCTGAATTCTTTTGTGTTTTCAATTAATAAATTCAGTTCAGCTTTTGTTTTACCAAACAGCTTCAAATCATCCATGTACATCAAGTGCGAGATTTTCAGTCCTTTCTTTGCAAGTTCGTATCCACGGTTCATCTTCTTCAAAATGATTGTCAGTGGTAGCATTGAGAGTATAAAAAGTAGGGGTGAAAGGGAATCGCCCTGGAAAATGCCTCGTTTAATTTCAACTTCACCCAGTTCTTCTTCATTAGCCATAAGATGATGATTATTATTATTATTATTATTATTATTATTATTATTATTATTATTATTATTATTATTATTATGACATTTCCTGGAACTGATTGTAGCTCAGACCATCAGCTTTAAGGCCTAAACTGAAACTCAAACTGTGGAAAGTGAAAAAAAGTTACTATCCCCGCAAAATTTAATGTGAACAACATCTCACCTATGTATGCCATAGAAGTTGAGAATAGGTTTGAACCACTGAAACTAGAAGTAAAAGATCCAAAAGAAACAGTGGTGAGAAATCCAAGATACCAACATTGAAATTGCTGGAAAGCATGCATCACACCAAAATCCAAAGAGAACAAACAAATGGTTATTTGATGACATCATCAAAATAGCTTATCTGTAAAGGTTGGTCAAAGCCAAAGGTAATAAGAATGAAGTTAAAAAGCTGAATGCAATTTTCCAACATGAAGCCAGGAAAGACAAAAATAGGCAGTGGGAGGAGTAGTGTCAATATCTGGAAGAAGCTAACAGGAAGGGACATATTTGCCATAGACAAGATGATGCAATCCAGCTTTTTAGCTTGGCAAGGAACTGCAAAGGTAATATACTAAGAGACCAGCAGAAGATCAAGAAGAGGTAGAAAGAATATACAGATGGACCCTATAGCAGTTTGACTTACAAACTGCCCAATTATTAAAGAACCAAACATCTTGAAAGAAGAAGTAGAAAGGGCCACAGAGAAATTGCCGAACTTGAAAGCCCCCGGTATTAATGCATAGAATTACTGAGACCAGTGCCAGTTAACATCATCACTGCCCTGTGACAAGAGATAGGATCTACATGTCAATGGTAATTTACTAGAAAAGATCTGTTTTTATCCCATTAGAAAAGAAAGGTGATGCCAGAAACTACTCCAGCTATCACATGATTGCATTGATTTCTCATGGAAGCAAAATTCTGTTAAGGATCATTAAACAGAGATTACAGAATGTTATCGATCAAGAGTTACCTGATGTACAAGCTGGCTTTAGAAAGGGGCATAGCATTCAAGATCATATTGCTAATATTAGATGAATTATGGAAAAGGCACATTAGATGAATTTTGGAAAAAGATCTATATATGTGATTTATAGATTACAGAAAATCTTTTGACTATTTAGAACACAATAAGCCATTGGTGGCTTTGCACGACCTTGGTGTCCCAACCCACCTGATCAGGTTTATAAGATCACTGTATATTGAACAGGAGGCAACACTGAGAATACTCTATGGCAAAACAGATTGGTTCAGGATCAGTAAGGGATGTATTTTATCACCATTTTTGTTCAATATGTATGCTGAAATGATCATGTGGAACTGATGTTGGAGTGAAGATTGAGGGTAGAACCATAAACAATTTAAGGTACACAGATGATACAACACTATTGGCTGAAAATAAGGAAGACCTAGAAAAACTGCTTGCTCTTTAGAAGGCCAGATCCTGAAGATGAAACTGAAATACTTTGGCCACCTAATGAGAAGGTAGGACTCACTGGAGAACAGCCTAATTCTGGGAAAGATTAAGGGCAAAAGAAGAAGGGGATGACAGAGAATGAGGTGGCTGGATGGAGTCACTGAAGCAGTCGGCATGAGCTTAAATGGTGTCCAGGTAGAAGACAGGAAGGCCTGGAGGAAAGTTGTCCATGGGGTCGCGATGGGTCAGACACGACTTCTCAACTAACAACAACAAGAAAAAATGATTTGGAAAATCAAGGACGAAAGTAAAAAAGTACAATTGAGTCTTAACATCAGAAAAACAAAGATAATGACAATAGCTTCAGATAGACATGAAATGTTTAAAAGGAGGAAATTGAATTAGTTAAAGAATGTATCTTCTTTGGATCAAAAAATCCATGATGACAGTTCTACTCCTGAAGTACTTTAGACCACACTACAATGTGGTCTATACCATGAATAAGATCTGGAAAAGCAGAGATATTGATATACCCTAATGCATCTATACTCTAAGGCTAGTTAGAACAATAGTTTTCCCTATAATGATGTATGAGTGTAAGAATTGAATATTAAGAACAGCTGATTATAGAAGAATTGATGCCTTTTAACTGTGGTGCTGGCAAAATTACTGCTTATACCATGGTTAGCCAGAGCAACCAACAGAGAGGTGATGAATCATATAACATAGACACATTATAAGACTACATCTAATTTACTTGGCCATGTCATGTATGCAAATTCATTGGAGAAGCCAATAATGCTAGGAATGGTTAGTGGAACAAGAAGAAGGGACAAGCAAAGAACATGTTGTCTTGATAATATCAAAACTAATACAAAGATCTGACAACTGAAAAAAGCTATGCGTGACAGGGTAACATGGAGAACCCTTGCCTGAAAAATCCCCAAGAGTTGGACATGACTGACTGGTCAAAACAAAAAACAAAACAAAACAAGCATAGTGAGATGTGGCTGGACAATGCACCCTTAAAATGGTTTAAGCCTAGGCTTGCAGTTGAGAAAACAATATTCTTTCAACCATTTTTGACAATCCATTATGGCAACAATTATTTAGAGAATCCTTGTACATAAGCTAGATCTCCAAGAACAAATTTTGTACAAGGGAAAATTTTAGGTAACCCCAGATAGCCTTCTTCAGTTCATTCATTGGGATCTATATAAGGACAAAGAAGAAATTTATAGCTAAATCTATTCTATTAGAGTATAGAACAGTTATAGATAACTGCTTAAGGTTCAGAACAAATACATTTTATTGAGACAGTTTCATGCTCAGGGGAAAAAAACGTGAGTTCTCTGGTAGGAAGAAAGGAAAGAAAGACGGTTGAATAGACTGAAGGGAATAGTTCAAGAATTCAATCATGAAAAGAAAAAGCCTCTGCTTGCTATGTCTATTTTTAACATGTTTATTAGATATTATGTTAAAAGGGTACAGAGAATCAATGCTTCTGGTGCTACAATTCCAATATTCTCTACTGTCATTTTATACTACATTTTTCTATGACATCTCCTAGTTGTAAAAGTCCAGGAAAAATGTAAGAACATTATTAATTTATATAAAACACCCATACCATTTATTTCCTTTGGTTCTATCAGAGTTTCCAGGAGAAGTAGAGTTATTCACTGCTGTCTTTGAAATGGGAAAAAAAAGCATTCTATAGGTAGGTAGTAATGAATGCACCATTGGCCCATGTAGAGCATTGACTTGCAGCTGTTGACAGCAGCAGTTGGGCTAAATCTATTTAAATTTAATTGAATTGTGCATCAAACTGTATCTTTAGCCTGCTTTTAGTCCTTGCGTGTTATACCCTCTCTATGGTTGAGTTTGCTGTTTATTTGGAGGCATCAGGTTTAAAGTTTTTTCCTTTACTGGAACAAAAAAAAATTAATTATAATTTAAAATGGAGCTTAGAAAGGCATGGACTATTGGCATTTCTAGTCTGATTTCCTGAACTAATGTTAAATGATATTTTTGAGGCAATACAGCTTAAGATATAACTTGTTTTATACGACAAGAAAAAAGAAAAAGAAAGAGAGATGAAGATAGAGTAGAGTGCAAGTATGCATGGGAAGAGGACAATTAGTTTGTAGTAATCAAAATCAGAAAGTGTATGATAGTCCCTTTTAAAACCAGCAAATTTTATTATAGGTCATAAGCTTTTTTGAAGTTCAGCTGATTTCATCAGATGCACAGAGTAGCTTAAGTCAAGTAGGAGGAAAGAAAAAGTAGCTATACAGATGATGGTTCCATGAAGAACAGATTACAGGTACCTTATCAATTAGCAATTATAATGTGTTAAAAATCTATTTATATTTGTTCAGACCTGAGATAACCTTTGGTTCTATGCAAATTCAGCCATCTCACACCTAAAGAAAAATAGTATTTTTCTTTCAAAACTGCTACTCTGAAATCTGTAATAGTATGTCCTGGAATGTTAAACATGTTTCTGAAGCTATTAAAGCATATAATTGTACTGTTGATATGAATGTAAAGCTGGTATCTGGTTTGTTACAGGGTCTAGTTTCCATGTTAGTACCATTTTCATGTAATTTCTTGTTGTTTATAAGAACCTGCCTGAGCGTGGGTGGTTGCCTGAATGCAATATGAGTATGCTACCAAATGTCTGAGAAAGCATAATTTTTTTTATTTATTTTATTTTATTGAATTTCTATACCGCCCTACTCCTGAAGGACTCAGGGTGGTGCACAGCCATGAAATAAAACACATAGATATACAAAATTTAAAATCGAATAAAATGAATTAAATAAATTTGGCTGAATTAATACCCATAATTTAAAATTCCCATATTTTAAATACAGTAAAAATTTAAAATTTACATTTAAAAGGGAGAAGATTTAGGCGAGGCCAGCTTGATGAAATAACAGCGTCTTCAGCTCGCGGCGGAAGGTGCGCAGGTCCGGAATCCTCCGTATCTCTGGGGGGAGCTCATTCCAGATCGTCGGTGCCCTCACAGAGAAGGCTCTCCCCCTAAGGGCCGACAGCCGACATTGTTTGGCCGACGGCACCTAGAGGAGCCCCTCTCTGTGGGAGCGTACTGGTCGGTGGGAGGCTATTGATGGTAGTAGGCGGTCCCGTAAGTAACCAGGTCCTAAGCCATGGAGTGCTTTAAAGGTGGTAACCAGAACCTTGAAGCGCACCCGGAAGACCACCGGGAGCCAGTGCAGCTCGTGCAGGAGAGGTGTTACATGAGAGCTCCACGTTGCTCCCATAACCACCCGTGTGGCCACACTCTGCGCCAGTTGGAGCCTCCGGGTGCACCTCAAGGGGAGCCCCATGTAGAGAGCGTTACAAATAATGTCCAGTATAGGCTTTATATTATTAATGATGTGTTTGGACAACTTAAACTGTGAGCCGTAGGTAACAATCAGAGGTATTGTGTTGTTCTGTTTTTGTGATCTGGCTTTTAATAGGGCCTTTTTGACAATCAGTCCAATCGTAATGATTTATATATTGATTATTCAAGGTTGGTAAATCAGTATCTGGGATATCTATATTAATTGATATCTTAACCCAAAGAATTAGTGTTAGAAGTGTTGGAAATTTAATAATCTAGCAATATTACAATTTTTTTTTTAAAAAAACTGTAAATATTTTCTATAACTCTAGTTGACCATAGTTCATAGATTAATGGACTGCACCAATGTGTGGAACTCCAACTAATTCAGAATCATCCCATTCATTTAACTATTCTTCCAAAACAATAGGTAAACAGCATGAGATGCAAGCACCTATTTTCGCTGCATTAGAATTTATATCATAAGGTCTAAATAATTAAGATGATCTAGCTGGGTTTATTATCAACACATAAACCTTCATTTGAAGGGAGGCTTCTGGCACATAATCAAATCCAGTAAAAAATATATTACTATCACACATTTGCAATATCATAATCAAGAAACATTTATATTAGTTCCAAAGTTACCTGATATACAGTACATATTTGGCACTGTGACTGACAGGTTCTGTTTTTTGACTTAAAACAATATATTATATATAGTGATATAGAGATACTGTATAATTTATTTTTGTCATATCCACATTTTTAAACAAATTGATATTTATTGATGAGAATCCTTGGTTGTTTCTGACCTTGGTTGTTGCAGATGTTTCATTACCTAAACTAGATAACATCATAATGTTATGTGGGTTGGGTATGAAATGTCTGCAAGAAAAGAACCAAGCTGATAAATAAATTGATGTAATTCATGTTTTCCAAATATAAGTAGTTATTTGTTATATTTTGTGATTAAAAAAGATAATTACTGTAAAAAAAAGATAAAATGGTATCGAATAGAGAAAGAGAAAGTGAATAAGGATTGATGGGTGGATGGATAAATAAGAGAGACAGAGAACTCTTCAAAATGGATATATAAATCTGGGAAATTTATTTATAGGAAACTGAAAAGTTTTTAGACTGACCCATACCTCCTTCTATTAATGTCAAATATTATATGTTGTAATTTACAAAGAAGCTGAGGCTTACTTCAGTTATATTAGTACTAATTTTCATATCATTGTATAAACAGATATTTTTAGTATAGGGATAAATATTATTTTATCCAGATCTTAAATAAAACATATTTAATCTTTCTGCTTACTGGTCTGATACATATTCCTTAGTGTTTAACATTCTTGTCACTATCTACCACTCCCACTTACATCAATAAAAAGTCTTGTCCTGCTGTAGTTTAGAAGTCTCTGCTTCAATGGCAAATTTAATGAGTTCCTTAATGTCCTTCAGAGGAAAAAAGCAGCAAAAAAATGATGAACATTCCATTCATATATATTAGGAGTCAGCTTCCTAAAAAAGATATTGAATTTTCCACTCAAACTGTTTTTATTATGCATTTGCAGAATTTTTTTTTAAAAAAACAACAGGTTCACCTTAAATGCATTAGCAGTTAATTAGGATTGTAGTAAGCACTTATTTTGTTACTCTTTCTGCATAACATTTACATTAGATCATCAGAAAATGGTGGGCAGTTGCAAACATGAATCATAACACCACTTATTATTTTGATAGCAGTGATAGTTAAGGTTAAGTTAATCAAAGGCTCTGATCTTTCTTTAATACATTTGGCTTTAGAAAGGCATCACTCATTGCTTAATGCAAATTGTCTTCTTTTTATATTTTTTTTCCTCTGGCCATTTAATTTCATTTTGATTGTTCTCCTCAATTGTGGGATTTTTCCCCCCAGCAATAAGGGTTGATAAGTGCTTTAGAAATTATTTTGACTCAATTTCAAGATTAACTTTTTACAAATGCTTGCTGGAAGGGATGCTTTGTTAAATATATACAAAGGCTCTAAAGTGAAAGTGGTGGTATTTTTAAAGACAACATTTTAGTTGATAGCATTTCAAATTGTTTTCTACTGACATAGCATATGATACAATGATGAAAAACTATTCTCACTGTGTAATTGGCTAAAATATCACAAACATTATTGCTTTTAATTTTATACTTACAGTCTGCTAGCACCAAGAAGTATCTTCTTTATATTTGTAAATGGCTCAGAGTACAGAAAATAGTTCCCATTAAAGAAATTGTTTCCATTCATCCCTGCATCATTTTGTCAATTTGTTCTGGAGGATTCCCAAACTCTCCATAGAATGTATCCAAGGGAACAGAGAAAATGGTGGCTTTAAGGAGAAAGAAAAATCAAGATAAATTTCCCTTCTCCTATCTCTTTACAAAACTCTGTTCACAGAAACACTGGTATACCTTACCAGAAGGATTGTTATTATAACTATTACAATGAGAAGCAGAGAAGGAAATAAAATGGTTGTGAAAGATTAAAACCAAGAAACAGAAAGAAAGAAGCAAATGGAAGGTTAGGAGAGCAGATAAAGAATGCAGTGAGAGAACAAGGATAAATAATAAAAATGTGTCTCAGTATAAAAAGATAAAGTGGAAGATTTAAAAGAACAATAGTATGAAATAGTAGATTTGCATTTTTCCAAATACAATTCCAGTTATTCTTCAGATTTCTTTGTTCCAACAGACATGCAGTTACAAAGAAATAAATCTAAAAGGTGTGTCTAGTAATGTAGAAACACAACTACCATTCTAAGTTTTGGTTTAGTATTTTCTGAAAAGAAAACATAGAGAATTACACTGCCAGCAATACTTATAAGGGAAAGGACTAAAGCTTAAAGTCAATACAAACATATTCGTAATTTCTATGTATTTTAATGAATTTAAAATTCTAGGCCCCAATGAGATATGATCTAGAGTATTAAACAAATATGTTGATTTGTTGTTGCTGTTGTAAGTCGTGAAGTCATGTCTGACCCATCACAACCACATGGACAGTGTTCCTCCAGGCCTTCCTGTCCTCTACCATCCCCCAGAGTTCATTTAAGCTCACACCTACTACTTCACTCCATCCAGCCACCTCATTCTCTGTCGTCCCCTTCTTCTTTTGCCCTCAATCATTCCCAGCATTAAGCTCTTCTCCAGTCCTTCCTTCTCACTAAGTGGCCAAAGTATTTGAGTTTCATCTTCAGGATGTGACCTTCTAAAGAGCAGTCAGGGTTGATTTCCTCTAGGATTGACCGGTTTGTTTGATTGCCTTGCAATCCAAGGGACTTGCAGGAGTCTTCTCCAGCACCATAGTTCAAAGGCCTCGATTCTTTAGTGCTCAGCCTTTCTTATGGTCCAACTTTCACAGCCATACATTGCAACTGGGAAAACCATAGCCTTGACTATACACACTTTTGTTGACACGGTGATGTATCTGCTTTTTAATATGCTATCTAGATTTGCCATAGCTTTCGTCCCTAGGACAAGCGTCTTTTAATTTCTTGGCTGCAGTTGTCATCTGCAGTGATCTTCACGCCCAGGAAAATAAAATCTGTCACTACCTTCATTTCTTCCCCATCTATTTGCCAGGAATTGAGAGGGCCGGATGCCATGATCTTAGTTTTCTTAATGTTGAGTTTCAAGACAACTTTTGCACTCTCCTTCTTTACCTGCATCAAGAGGCTCTTTAGTTCCTCTTCACTTTTTGTCATTAGAGTGGTATCGTCTGCATACCTGAGATTGTTGATATTTCTCCCAGCAATCTTAATTCCAACTTGTGATACATCTAGCCCTGCCTTTCTCATCATGTGCTCTGCATATAAGTTAAATAGGCAGGTGACAGTATACAGCCTTGAACTCCTTTTTCAATTTTGAACCAATCAGTGGTTCTGTGTACAGTTCTCACTGTTGCTTCTTGACCTGCATATAGTATCTCAAGAGACAAATAAGAACTTGCCATAATTTGTTGTGATCCACACAATCAAAGGTTTTAGCATAATCAATGAAGCAATAGTAGATGTTTTTCTGAAACTTCCTAGCTTTCTCCATGATCCAGCGTATCTTGGCAATTTGATCTCTAGTTCCTCTGCCTCTTCAAAACCCTGTCTGTACTTCTGGTAGTTCTTGGTCCACATACTGTTGGAGCCTAGCTTGTAGGATTTTGAGCATAACTTTGCTAGAATATGAAATAAGTGCAATGGTGCGGTACAGGGACAGATTTCAAAACCCGTTGCTACCTGTTTGCTCATGAGCGCATGCACAGAAGCATCCTCCTCCCACTGCTGCTACCATTCACCCTATCCGGGGTGAACCAGTAGCAACCCACCACTGGTGTGGTAGTTTGAACATTCTTTGGCATTGCCCTTCTTTGGAATTGGAATGTAAACTGACCTTTTCCAATCTGGGGCCACTCTTGAGTTTTCCAAATTTGCTGGCAAATTGAGTGTAGCACTTTTACTGTATCATCTTTTGAATTTTTGATTTTGATTATTGATTTTGAATTGCTCAGCTGGAATACTGACACCTCCACTAGCTTTGTTGTTGCTCGGACTTCCTAAAGCCCATTTGACTTCACATTCCAGGATGTCTGACTCGAGGTCAGTGATCACCCCATCGTGGTTATCAGATACGTTAAGTTCCTTCTTGTATAGTTCTTCTGTGTAATTTTGCCACCTCTTCTTAATCTCTTCTGCCTCTGTTAGGTCCCTGCCATTTTGGTCCTTTATCATGCCCATCTTTGCATGAAACATTCCCTTCATATCTCCAATTTTCTTGAAGAGATCTCTGGTCGTCCCTATTCTGTTGTTTTCTTCTATTTCTTTGCACTGTTCATTTAAGAAGGCATTCTTAACTCTTCTAGCTATTCTCTTGAATTCTGCATTCAGTTGAGTGTATCTTTCTCTTTCTCCCTTGCCTTTCCCTTCACTTCTTTTCTCAGCTATTTTTAAAACTTCCTCAGACAGCCATTTTGCTTTCTTGCATTTCTTTTTGTTTGGGATGGTTTTAGTTGCTACCTCTTGTACAATGTTGCGACCTTTGATCCATAGTTTTTCAGGCATTCTGTCTATCAGATCTAATTCCTTAATCTATTTGTCACCTCTACTGTATATTCATCAGGGATATGATTTAGTTCATACCTGAGTGGCCTAATGCTTTTCCCTACTTTCTTCAATTAAAGCCTAAATTTTGCAATGAAAAGGTCATGATCTTAGCCACAGTCAGCTCCTGGTCTTGTTTTTACTGACTGTATAGAGCTTCTCCATCTTTGGCTGCAGAGCACATAGTCAATCTGATTTCTGTGTTGACTGTCTGGTGATGTCCATGTGTAGAATCGTCTCTTGGGTTGTTGGAAAAGAGTGTTTGCTGTGATCATCGTATTCTCTTGACAAAATTCTACCAGCCTGTGCCTGCTTCATTTTGTACTCCACTAATTTTGTTACTTTGTCAAAGAATGCAATAAGATTAGTCTAGCATGATCTGTTTTTGACAAACCCATGTTGGCTTTTCGTTATTACTTTGTTTGCTTCTAGGTGTTTGCTGATTCATTGCTTGATTATCTTTTCCAGAATCTTCCCTGGTATTGAGGTCAAGCTGATCCGTCTGTAGTTTCCTGGATCTATTTTTTTTTCCTTTCCCATTTTTGAATATAGGAACTATGTCAGCTCTTTTCCAGTCCTCTGACAGTTCCCCGGTAATCCAGGATCTTTGAAAGATATAGTTCAGTGGTTCTGATATCATATCTGCCAGTTCCTTCAGTTCCTTGGGCTGTAATCCATCTGGTCCTGGTGATTTGAACTTGTCTAGGGTAGACAGGTGCTCACTTACCATTTTCTTTCCTATTTTAACTTGTGTTCCTAATCTGTTTTTTGTAGTGCTGTTTTTCATTGGCTGGACTGTTTTTTCCCTTTGTATAAAGACAGATGCAAAAAATGGGTTAAGTAGTTCTGCTTTCTCCCTGTTGCTTGTCACCTTCTTGCCACTTTCTCCCAGCAATTCTTGCCACTTTCTGCCAGGAAAAAAGAAAATCTTCTTTTTTGATTGAGAGGTTAGTTCCCAATCAAATTGTGGAAATTCTCTCTCTCTCTCTCTCTCTCTCTCTCTCTCTCTCTCTCTCTCTCTCTCTCTCTCTCTCTCTCTCTCTCTCTCTGTGTGTGTGTGTGTGTGTGTGTGTGTGTGTGTGTGTGCACGCATGTGTGCATACTTGCACACACTGTCTTAAATTCAGAAAACCATTAGAGGATACTCCATAACATTCTGATTAGCAAATATGGACTGGAGGTTATGGTCAATTCTTTACAAAACTGCCTTAGTATACTAAAAGAGTTTCATCAAATTGAAGCGAACGGTGATGACATGAGATCACATAAATTTTGGCTATGTATTTTTCTACATTTGCATTAATGTTGGCTGAAGAGCACTAAGAAATGCTTATCAACTTTGCAAATGACACAGAATTAGAAAGAACAGCTAGTGGTAGAATGACATTTAACAGAAATTAATAAAATGCATTCAAATACAAAATCAAATGTAGACATATAGAATGAGGAACAGAGGTGGTATTCAGCAGGTTCTGACCAGTTCTGGAGAACCAGTAGCGGACATTTTGAGTAGTTCGGAGAACCAGTAAATACTACCTCTGATTGGCCCTGCCCTATCTATTCTCTGCCTCCTGAATCCCAGCTGATTGGGAGGAAATGGGGATTTTGCAGTAATCGTCTCTTGAAGTTGGGTGGGAATGGAGATTTTACAGTATCCTTCCCCTGCCACGTCCACCAAATCACGCCCACAGAACTGGTAGTAAAAAAATTTGAATCCCACCAACTGATGAGGAATACCTGCTTGATAACAGAACTTCTGAAAAAGTGGTCTTGGAATAATATTTAACAAGTCAGCAACATGCTGTGGCTGCAAGAGAGGTGGCTAATATTTTGTTCTACATCCAGGAGTGTTCAGAGATACAGAAATGATGCAAAGAAATCTGCTTATGGTTGTGGATCATTCATTCTTTCTAGCTGATCCACTCGTATTACAATTTTATATTTCTACAATAGGGAATGCCCATTAAATACCAATTAAAAATTGGAAGCCTAGAATACATGCAAAGGAATGTAGACTCTGGAGAAGAAAACAATGAACTATTAAGGGAGATAAATGACATCCGATTGTCCTGGGAAAATATAAAGCATCAGAAAGAAACTCAAAATAACTATTATTGATTTTGTTTGGTATAAGAAGGAATATAGGCTAACTGTATCAGACTTTCAGACTGTTGTTTTGAATAATTGGAATGTTCTCTGACCTTGCCTACCTTTAAGAGCTCAGACTACAGCAGACAGTTTGGCTCAGGACATTTTCTGCTCAGCAGCCTTAAGTTTTTTATTCCAAGTGCTGAAATTGATTGGAAATGAAATTGACTACAGGTAGTCCTGGCTTCCAGTCATTCATTTAGCAACCATTTGAAGTTACAATGGCACTGAAGAAAAGTGATTTACAATTGCTGCTCACACTTACAACTGCTACATCTTTCTTAGAATAAAAATCAAAATTTGGATGCTTGGCAATTGGCATATATTTACAATGGCTGCAACATCCTGGGTTCATGTGATCACCATGTACAACCATCCCAGCCAGCTTCTGACAAGCGACATCAATGAGGGAAGCCAGACCCATTTAATGACTACATGGTTCACGTAATGACTGCTATGGTTCGCCTAACAATTTCAGTGATTCACTTAATAACTACGGCAAAAAAGGATGTAAAATTGGGCATGAGTCACTTAATTATTGCTTAGCAATAATAAATTCTGGTCCAAGTTGTGAGGGTAAGAGATCTGTATCTGGATATTACTTTTTTAATATTTATTTTCCTGGCATCTTCCCCAGATATTGACTGGAATGCACTTAAGAGTCCTTGATTGGGGAATTCCTCTGCTTCTTTATTTGTTTCAGTCTGTAAAAGCAAACAGTAACCACCCTTCTACCATGTTTCTCTGAAAATAAGACCCTGTCTTATAAATTTTTTGAACCCCAAAATAAGTGCTTGGCATTATTTTCGTGGAGGTCCTATTATTTTGGGGCACGTGGAGCAAGACGGGGATCCTCTTGCCATCTTACCTGATTTCCAGCTTTGTCTCTCTAACCCTAACCAGTAGAAATGGCAGGGACCAGCTGTGCATGTGTTTAAATATTTTTGGGGAGGGCTTATTTTTGGAGGACGGCTTATTTTCGAGGGAGGTCTTATTTTCAGGGAAACATGGTACTTAGCAATTTTCTGTCTGGAACATCCAGTCTTAATCTAAAGGCTGAGAAGCACCACAGTTTTATTTTCATCTTGTTTCCTGGGTTAGAAGGGAAATTGGAAGAATCCTTGACATTTTCACTCAAGAATTATTAATTCCATTATTTCACCATAAGATTTTTGCCTGCAATGGTCCCTTCAGAAGGGGGTACAAAGCCCAATATTCTAGTATAGAATGGTTGTGGATCAGTGATTGGAGGAAAGGGGGTGGCATTCCTGCTAGCCTGCACATCTGACAACTCGAGTAGATATATTTTCTTACAATAAAATGGCATGAAGCAGGCAGACTATGGAGCACTTATGGACCAGAAAAAATAAAAAAAGCATTATTTTTTATTCACAGAAAAAAAACCAAGATTCACTATGATGGTTGCCTTTGCAGTGAGCTGGGCTTGAGGATATTTTCTATTCATCACATAAAGAAATAGTTAACAGGCCATTCTTTAGAGCAGGTTCTTCAAAGTGGTCAATATCAAACCTAAAAGCTCATTTGAACTTTTGTTAAATGTTGGTTGTTCATGAACAATCTGAAACTTCATGACTTGGTCAAGTGAGTGAATAGTTTGGAAATTCTTGTTCTACAGCAAGCAGGATGTCAGATGCTTCCTCAATATAGAAAATTCAATCAGATAATTTTAATACTTAATATTTGGTTTTTAGTTCTTAGTTTAAAGTAAGAAGACTTTACTACAATTTTATCTTTGAAGAAACAGATTCTGGTTTCAAAAGGTAATAGGCAAATAATTATCTGGGCGATTTTTATCAGTGGAATAGTGGGTTTGCATTTGTCTAATGACTGATGGCTGCAATCTGCCAATTAGAATTACTAAATGTACCAGGTAGGGATTTGTTTGTCTATTCTAAGGATTGAGGCAAAATTTCAAGGGTTAGATAAATTAATCCGATGCAGGAATATTTCCATAGATCAGACTATACATTTTCCCTTGAGTTCTTTTTCATTACTGTTAGGGCTCACTTAGGTGAAGCTAGTTGGCCTTTTGAAATGCAAATTTATACAGATTAAGAAAATAGATCCAACCACTAAATCCTCTTATTTGCTGGGTTGAACGGTGATTGCAGAATTAGAAGGTATCCAACAGTGTGATACTCTCCAATTAAAGGAAGGGTTTTCATTTATGTTTGCTTTTCACAAATGCAGGATTTTGTGCTCAGTTTGAGAGTTAAAATAAATGATCAATTCTACCATTTCCCCTCAATATCCCATCTGCATCTGAGTATTCTGTTTTAAGTTCTTGTCCTTATATTGTATATTAATTCAATTTTACATAAACTCCATTTTCTTGTTTGTAAAACTGAGTACAGTCAGTATTTCTGCAAAATTCAAATGAAATACTTCTTAGATACTTTGTAATAGAAGTGACTCTAAAAATAATTTCATTTATCAGCAGCCTCATGCATTAGTTACACAAAACCTATGGGAAGAACATGCTGTGATTTCTTGAAGGAAATACATCCAAGTTAATTTTACTGCATGGAAAGCACATATTCTTCCACTGAACAGTTGAACCTCATCTTTTTCAAACAAAGAGAAAAATAATATTTCAGGACAATCAAATTATTTTTCTGGCATAGGAAATTACTTATTTAGCATTGCCAATCTAACAGCTCAGGATGAATCATAGCTAGCACAACAGGCATAACTGTACAACAGTTTTCCTTGCTATAGTGTTGTGGAATAAAGGGACTAAACAACATTCCTGGGTCAGCCAGAGACAGTTTTTATTGCGCAAGGTTCAGAGCCAGATTTGTACCTGAAACTTTGAACAAGGAAAGAGTTCTGATATGACTGCTTTTATACATATCCAAGACACAGGATTTGGCTGGCACATCAGTTTTCCATATATGGTTAACATGAGATCATGCATTTTCCATACATGGTTAACATACACTTGTTATATGATAATTGACACACTTCCTAATTACTAAACCATTAGTAAACCATTATTTTTAGTTTATAAGATTATCTTAGCTACACAACTTTTCCTTAAGAGCTTGTAGTTGCTAATGGGAGATTTACTGCTGTCCTTGGGTAATAAGAGATAATAAGTGACTCTTTGTTTCTTGTGTCTGTTTTTGTGTATCTGACAGTGAGGCCATTCAGATGTTTTCCATCTGGCTGTCCTTCCGTGACGGCTAGGCCTCATTAGAAGATTTATTACCACTAATGGGGTTTAGTTGTTTTTTAATGTAATCTCCAACAAGCACGTTTCTCTCTTATAATAATGTGAATAGAGAGGGTCTCTTAGAGTTCATGTAGTTAAGCACGTTTTTCCTTATAATAATGTGAATAGAGAGGGTCTCCTAGAGTTCATGTAGCTGACTCTGTATGATTCCTTCTTTTATTCACATTAATAGATATTCTATAAAACTGAATGAAGGTCAAGTAGCACTTCCCGGCCAAAGAACTCCTTTTTAAGGGATAATATAATATCCCTTTTAAAGGGATAATATAACTGTGTCAGAATTACAACAAATTTCATATTTAAATCCTGATTTTTATTTAGAATAAAAATTTACAAGAGTTGCCCTCGAAGAGCATTTGGAAGCTTCAACTGGGGCAGAGTGCAGCAGTGTGGGTGGTCTTTCGGGCCCTAGAGTGGCCCATGATGTTACATTGATGCAGTGGTGGTATTCAGCCAGTTCTATCTGGCTCGGGTGAACCGGTAGCAGCAGCTGTGGGAGACTCCACCCACCCACCCAGATGTCATCACATTCTATTTTTGATGCTCTGCACATGCACGGATGGCTCTGTGCATGCACGGAGGTGGTGTTTGCGAGCGAAGCGAAGGTGAGCGCGCGCTCATGTTTCTGAACCTGCACTGATGTTTCGGAAGCTGCACTGTCTGCCAGTTTGCTTACAGGTGCAATTCAAGGTGTTGTTAATTATCATGGCAGAAATGGTGGAGAAAAGGGCAAGAAGATTAAGAATTGATCAACACCCGGTGAAGATGAACTACATGAATTTGGGTTGAAATATCTTATTAGTTTACACCCACATGCTGCCAAGTAGTTTAACAGCATACTGCAAGAAGGTGAAATTTTAAAATGCTTAACATCTAGCAAATGATAATGCCTGGTGTTACCTGATAGGCTTACTCATATTGGAAAGACCAAACTTGCCTAAAAGGAATGAGTGAATGAATAAAAACTTTATTACAGTTATCGACCAGCAATAGACATACAATAAATTAAAAATAATACTGACATTAATCATGAATAATAACATCCCTGTTATGAAAATACATAATCTCAAACTGTTAGGGTCACTCCCTAATTTACACGAGTGGAGAGCCGATAAGTACGTGAGTAAATGTATTTTTCCAATAATTGTTATGGATATCTCCAAAAAATTGGTACCAATTGACATCTATAATTCTGTAAGCAAACTTGCCTAAAAGAAAGGCCAAATGAAGAACAGAATGGAGGCATGGAAAGATGAAGCATTACATGACCAGTTCATTAAAAAAAAAAAGATGGGAAAGTAAGAGCAGGAGATTTGAAAAAAAGAGACTGAAGGATTAATTTTGGCTGCACAAAACCAAGCCTTAAAAATATCAATGCATACAAAGCCACAATTGAGAACACAGCAATAGACAATGAGTGCTGTCTATGCAAAGCTGAAGAAACAGTGGACAACCTGATTAACTGCTGCAAGAAGATCACACAGACTGAGCACAAGCAATGGCATGATAAAGTAGCAACAATAGTACATTGGAAAATCTGCAAGAAATATGTCTGCAAGCAAGAGAGAGAGAGAGAAAGAAAGACACAGTTAGAGCAACAGACATTTAAGCTACTCAGTATGTAATTTTACTAAATCTGGAACTTTTTCAAAACACACAATTTCTGAAGCTAGAAAGATGCTTTGGGGCATTATTATACATAAAATATGAATATATTATAACTAAACCAAATGTGTTATGTTTCTTCACTAAATTATAAGGTAAAGTACTTTCACTATTTCAAAAGTTTCTAACTGATTTTAATGTTATTTATAAATGTGTTTTTACTTTGCTAAATTTATTGCTAATGCTATGCATCATATGCATTTCTTTTATTTATGCATTTTGTCAAATGTTTATTTTTATAGATATCATATTATATGTTGCATTCTCAATTTACAAATACATAAATAAGTAAAATAAGGATAAGATTTTGGTTCAGCTTAGATTCTATCAAGTGATCTATGCTTAAATGTATAGCAAAGAGTTATATTTCTTAAAGGGGGTTCAATGGCGCAGCAGTTAAAAATGCTGAGCTTGTCAGCTGGAGAGCTGACAGCCTGGATTTGAGACCCAAGCACCGGGCAATGGGGTGAGTTCTCATTACTTGCACACCTAGCAGTTCATCAATGCAAATGTGAATTGATAAATAGGTACCACTTTGGTAGGAAAGTAACATATAATCATGCTGGCTAAATGACCACAGAAATGAGCACCATTTCCTAGGACACTGTTCCCTAGTGTCAGACACAAATCTGACCTTTACCTTTATATTTGTTATACAGATATATCCCGGATACATTTATTTATTTGCTTGCTTATTTAATAAATTTATATAGATATCATCTATCTAATGAATTCTGGGCTGGAAAAGGAAATAAAACAAACCAGCTATAAAGATTCATTCAAAAGTAACTCAATGTCACATTACCAGCATATTAACTATATGAAATCCTTACCAGATTTCAACAATATCCTGTCCTTGGCAGGGGTGGGTTCTACTTACCTTTACTACCAGTTCGCAATGGGATCGCAGAAGCTTCTGCACATGCGCAGATCACCGATGATGATCCGGGGTGGTAGGTGGGGCCTCCTACAGGTTTTACTACTGGTCTTCTGAACCGGTCCGAACCGGGGGCAACCCACCACTGGTCCTTGGTCACTTGGAGAAGAGCCAATACCTGACAGCTCTCTGGAAACATTTCCTTTGGATCCATTTCCTTTGGATCCCATTTCAGAATGTCAAAAAAAAAATCATTTCATTTTGGCTTAATATCATTTGCAAAAAGACTTTTTTAACCTGAAAATCTTGATTATTGTTTATAATTTTATAAAATGTCTATACAATTAGGACGTGGTAGTGTAGGAACAAAACATATTTCAACACTTGGTTTTGCTTCATAAAGTATCTTATCTTTTTTTTAAAAAAAGTTATAGATATCTATAGTATCTATTTTTAATATATTAATCACGGGGATTAATATATTAATCGGGGAAATTGGTTAAATTTTAAATATAAGATTCAAAAATACAGGAGAATAAAATATTTCAAATGATCAAAATTATTATATAATGGCCAATAACACATTCAGTTGTTATTAAGACTATAAAGTTGGGTATGAATGAACATTTTAGGCTTCTCCCACGATATTAGATCATTAGATGTACTTGCAGGTATTCAAGGATGCAGATCTCTGTTCATTACTTTTGTTACAGACACTAGAAAGGGCATTAGCATGAATAAAAGCAGTAACTGAGTAAAGAATTCATGCCATAACTATTAGCCTACCAGAAATAAGAAGTTATATTTGCAACCTCTTTAGGAGTGCCAGGAACATATAAACAACATAAATACACAAGGGGGAATAAGAAGGCTATAGAAGAACCTCAGGAAATAGAGCAATTACCACTGAAATTATAATAGGTTGCAAATTATTTGGAACACAGTCTCAGCGTAGGCTCCAACAGCTGGAAAGTGACAAGAACATTAGGTGGGTGCTTCCCAAGGTATTCTGGAATGTAAATGAATGGTCTGTGGTAGCTCCGAATAAAGTAAACAATTTGCAGAAATCCTAATCATTGCACAGCATCACAGTGATTAGGCAACTGAAAAGATGTCTGTTACCGTGGAGCTGGTGAAAATGAGACAACAGAAAGGGGGGGGAGGGGATAAAAAAGCTTATAATGACAGTGAGCATCAGAGAACCAAAGTTCATATTTTACTATGGACTTCTGAGAAGTAATATGCACTGCAGAATATGAAAAAATTCCATTGGTTGCTGTATATCAGATATAGCTTCTATTTGTATGTGGGGTGTGTGTGTGTGTGCTTGTGTGTGTGTGTGATTCTTGTGTTTCTTTTTGCCACCATCTCTTTTGGTTGAGATTCTTGTTTTTGATCATCTGTTATTTCTGCAAAGTTTGTTTGACATTACAATAGGTTTCCCTGACTATAGATTGTCTGAATGAATCTCCACACCAACGCGCAATAAAGCTATCTCTGTTACATGACTTAGAGAAGCAGCCAAATGGCTTAAAAATGCATTCGTAAATAGCTGCTTCAGGTCTTACATGGCAAAAAAATCGATATCTTCACTGCTTGACATAAATGACCCAAGTAAAAAGTTGTTCCCTACCAAATTCCAATGAAGCCTGGCAATCGAGTCATTCCTTATGTATAATCGAGCAATCGAGTCAGTGGCGTTTCAGCAGGGCACACAGGAGCTTGAGAAGTATTTCAAAAGCATTATAAAGAAATAACTAAGTAGTAAAGGGGAAAAAAACCCCTAAAAGTGGGAGAATAAAGGATAAATAAGATTAAGGAAAGCTTTTGAAAGATAGCATGTATTATTCCAATTGAAATTCTCAAAACACACTATGTAGGCAGAAGTTGCTCCTGACTCAAGGCTATTTACTGGTTTCACCTCAAAAGACTAAAAGACTCTATGATTTTGGGCTATATGCTGTATGTGTTAGAACAAAAAGAGCAATTACTTTTTCTGCTTTTGAGTAGAAAAAAGAGATATCCTAACTGCCAAGAGGCTAGAAACTAAAGACATTCCTGATGACCCAGGTAATGCTGAATTCATCCATATACTGTATTGCTCCTATTTCTTCCTATCAGAGTTCTAGATTAATTCAAACATAATCTTGGTGCATATTTGTTAGAAATATATAACATTTAGATATATAATTATCTTGTAAACTGTCTCCTAGGGCAACTCATTCATCTCTAATTAGTGCAGATATGTGGGCACCTCTCCTTAATTAGTTATCCACACAGGCAAATAAATAAAACAAAATTTCTTTTGTTCTTGACATTAGTTTCAGTTCTACCTATTTCAGTCACTATATATCTGGAACAAAATAGAATCTCAGTAAAGGATATTTATAAATTAAATATTTTTCTTCTCTCTTCCTATATGACCATAACAGTAGAAAAGCATTGACGAAACTAGAAGTTTGGGATTTTTCCAGCTATCTTGAATCCATATCTTAATCCTTCATAACTTTTGTTAAAGGCCTGGAAGGACAGTGATTATAAGAATTGATGTATTTCTCTAGAGCAGTGGTTCTCAACCTATGGGTCGGGACCCCTTTGGGGGTCGAACAACCCTTTCACAGGAGTCGCCTAAGACCATCGGAAAACACATATTTTCAATGGTTTTAGGAATAATTTTATGGTTGGGGGTCACCACAACATGAGGAACTGTATTAAAGGGTCGCGGCATTAGGAAGGTTGAGACCCACTGCTCTAGAGGCTCCCCATGTATATTTTTAATCATTTCAAATTTCTTTAATTCTTTGAGAAGAGCGAGCTGTAGATTCAGAATGCCTTACAGGAATCGGTCTTCACCTTGGATAATTCCAAAATATTTTTGAATCAGTTCTTGAATCTCATGAATATAACTAATACAGGTAGTCCTTGACTTACGACTACAATTGAGCCCAAAAGTTATGATGCTAAGTGAGAAATTTGTTAAGTGAGTTTTGCTTCATTTTACATCTTTCTTGCCACATTTGTTAAGTGAATCACTGCAGTTGTTAAATTAGTAACACGTTTAGCAATAGCACTTAGACTTATATACAGCTTTACAATGCTTTTACAGCTGTCTCTAAGCAGTTTACAGAGTTAGCATATTGCCCCCAACAATCTGGGTTCTCATTTTACCCACCTCGGAAGGATGGAAGGCTGAGTAAACCTTGAGTTTGGTGAGATTCAATCTGCCAAATTGCAGGCAACTGGCAGTCAGCAGAAGTAGCCTGCAGTACTGCATTCTAACCACTGCACCACCTTGGCTCTATTAAGTGAATCTGGTTTCCCCATTGATTTTGCTTGTCAGAAGGTCGCAAAAGATGATCACATGACCCCAGGACATTGCAATCGTCATAAATATGAACCAATTGTTAAGCATCTGAATGTAAATCACGTGACCATGGGGATACTGCAATGGTCTTAACTGTGAAAAATGATCATAAGTCACTTTTTTTGGTGATGATGTAACTTCGAATGGTCATTAAATGAACTGTTGTAAATTGAGGACCACTTGTACTTTAATTTTCAAATCAAAATAGAAAGTAAAAAAAAACCTGACTAGTAACAATAAGAGAGAACAGACAGATTACCTTCTCATAATTGTGAATTTAAAATCTGCTGTTAAATGTATGAAAAAAGGTCAGAAGCTTTAATACGGCTCAAATCCAGAATTATAGCATTACGTGAGTGACTTTTGATATATGTATATGGTTTTTAAATGGCTTAAAAGGGTTTTTCTAATTCCACTTGAATCAATACCCCCACTTCCTGCCAAGAAATTATTAGAAATTTGAATTCTGGGAAATGGCCCAAATACATACAGTAAGTATACAATTTTCCAACACATTGTAATAGTACTTTATGTTTATCTGATTTCCTGGGGCAGTTGTAAAATGCCAAATGTTTAATTAAGCATTTCCTCCAACCTGTCATAAAAGACCTTGTAGTATATTTCCACCTTATCAAGAATGGAACTATGCTTTTAGATGTTTAAAGAGTACCATCTGATAGTCTTCTGGAGCTCTTCAAAAGACTTGGCAAAGCAAATAAATCTCACAACTCACACACCTGCTAGAACACCTTGAATAATTTAAACATTTCTTTAAAACCTTAAAGATTGCCACATAAATCCAAGAAAAATATTATTTCTTACATCAAAGAAATGTAAAATTATAAACAAACAGATAAACTGAAATGAGCCGCAATGGCACAGTGGTTAGAGTGCAGTACTGCAGGATACTTCTGCTGATCACCGGCTGCCAGGAGTTTGGCAGATCGAATCTCACCAGGCTCAAGGTTGACTCAGCCTTCCATCCTTCCGAGGTCAGTAAAATGAGGACCCAGACTGTTGGGGGCAATTGTTGTGGTCCGCCAGCAGCCTGCAGACCTGTCAGCAGAGTCAGACAGTGAAGAGTATGGGGAGGACAATGGGCCAATCCTGGAGTCAGGGGAAGACCTGGACGAGAGCTCTGTGTCGGAGGCAGAGATGGGGCCAGAGCCATCTGGGAGCGATACGCAGACTCTGGAGCCTCCAGAAGCGGACAGCAGAGAGGCAGAGGAACAGGAGGAGCTGTTCCTAATGCACGCATGCGAAGAGCTGTTAGAAGGCAAGAGCAGCTGAAGCAAAAAGGAAAACTCAGGAGTAAGTCTAGAAGATGATTGGCCACTGCCATAAGGCTTTAAAGAGCAGCAACAAGCCATTGGGTTCTTTGTAGAAAAGCAACTTTGATTCCAGTGCTTCTTGTCAGCGTCTCTTCTTCTTTGTGGGGGGTTTGCCAAGAAAAGCCTTTGGTTGCCAAAGACATCAAAGGTTGGTGATAAGGCCAACGGACTGGTTATGAAGAATTTGTTTTGGACTAAGCTGAGAATGAATTAATTATCAGCTGTTTTAATAAAATAAGTTTGTTCAGGACTGAATTGTGTTTTGTAATCACTATTTGAGCTTTGGTCACAACAGCAATATGCTAACTCTGTAAACCTCCTAGAGAGGAATGTAAAGCACTATGAAATTGTATATAAGTCTAAGGATTTTGCTATTGCAAACTAAAATAAAACTAAAACAAGTACATAATTGTTAACGTTCATTCATTGCTCTCTCGCTCTCTCCTGACAATAAAATGTTTCCCATACAGGATTACTTCATTTGTTTGGCGCTAGAGAAGCAGCGTTCATCTGCCTTCTTTCTGTCCAGGATATCAAAATGTTTTAATGTCTTTTTCTGTAAAAATACAGCATCAGTGCAACATCAGGAGGGATAAGAAGTTGCAAAATCATCCTCCTTTTAGAAATATAGTTGTCTCATGACAGAGCAGAAGACATAAAAATGGGGGCAGAATAGCCCATGATCCTGATTCTGGCAATTGATTAAAAAATTACTTGAGAAGTTATATATTTCCTCTCTCCTATTACTTCCCCAATCTTGGTTTGATTCATCTTTAGGCTTCTGCTGTTTAGAACAAGAGAAAACTGTGTCAGTGAATAGTTCCAAATTAGTCAGATAAGTACCAGTATCCACCTGATTAAAATTCCAGTTGCTGGTCTTACTGTCAATAATGACTAAGAATGTTTCAGCAGAAATCTTGGAAAATTCTAAGAATGTGACAATATGAAACCTATGTTTAAGAAACTTTTCAGTAATCACTTTGATTACTAAAAGCCTAAGGGCTTTTTCTGCACTGCAACTTTAGCATCTGGTCTCTTGTGACTAAATTATCTTGAAATAAGACTGACTTTTTCTGATTCCAACACCTTTCTTGACTTAGGCCACAGATATATCCAAGTTTTCTGTTTGCATGGGTTATTTAACAGATTTTTAAATTTCTTCCCAACCCTAACCATGCCAGGAAAGAACATGCTTTGTAGACATGTCTTTTGTGAAGAGGCAGGCAGTGGTGGGATTCAAATAATTTAACAACTGGTTCTCTGCCCTAATGACCGGCTGGGTGGGCGTGGCCATGGTGGCCATGGCCAGGGCATGTGACAGGCAGCACTGAACCCCACTGGGAGCAAAAACAGGCCACAGGGGTGTGTGCCAACCCCTGTGCCCCGTTTTTGGCCTAGGAGGTATCCCTAAAAATTCCTGGGAGCAAAAACACGACACAGGGGAGTGCCATACCCCCCATGTCCTATTTTGGGCCTAGTAGGCCTCCCTGCAGCCTCCTGGGAGCAAAAACAGGCCACAGGGGGTATGATGCACCCCCACACCTGGTTCTGGGCCTAGTAGGCCTTGCTCCACTTACCTGGGAGCCAAAATGGGATGCATGGAGATGGCCCTGCCCCTCCCTGCCCCTGGAAGGGCCGGGGCAGGGAGGGGCAGGGCCATCCAGCAATTTAACTACCAGTTTTCCCAAACTGGCCCAAACCAGATGAATCCCACCACTGGAGGCAGGGCAGGGCAGAGTATGAGAGGAGAGGGGAGGGGAGGGGAGCAAAGGAGGGAGAAGAATGGAGAGGAGAGGTGATATGTTGTAGTTCTTACCACTTCAAAAGAAAACTTAATAGAATTCTTGTTAACTACACCCAATTACAAAAAGAAAAAGAGAAATAGTCAACATTTCATCAACTCATTACTGAACCTTAAAAAAAGAAAGACACAGACCAATATTCCAGCCTTTCATGGTAAGCAGCTCAAAAACCCTTATAAAAAGAGAATGGGATGAAGAGGATTGGATTCCTTTCTTATATCATGAGATGGGGAAAATATGATAAGAAGCAAATAAGCTCAGCGGTGCTCACCTTCCCAGCAGGTTGGAGATAAACAAGGATGACATTCATTTCTGCAATCTCAAAATATTAGGTAGCCCATTCTTTTCTTAATACAGATAAGCCCTTAGACTTGCTTATAGTTTTTGAATAAAGGTAAACATTTCAACATTGGCTGGGCAAACTCTTGGTTGTTGTCCTGGCCAAATAGAAAACTGGAAGAGAAAAATGGAATAGAATACACCAGTAAATTAAATAAAAGTTGAGATAAAAGCAGAATTAGATAAATATATTTCTAGAACTTCTTAAGTTTGATTTAAAGGAAATGTATAGTTTTAAAGATGTTAATCATTCTTCTTTCCACACCCTAGTTTGTATCTATAAACTATATTATATTAATATGTTATTAATATACAGTATTAATGTAAAATAATAATAGATTGGATATTATATTAAAATCTATTAAAATCTATTCTATCCAAGTATAGTATATGTAACAGAATACTGTGGACATTTCTTGATTTTTTAAAATAAAATTTGAGGAGACATTATTTCACATAATTATAGTAATAGCATCTCCCTCCCTCTCAGTGAATTTTTTATTGTCTTGCTATACTTGCTAATACATTGCATTATAATGAAAGCATCATCCTAGATCAGAAGTCAGCAACCCGTGTCTCTGGAGCCGCATGTGGCTCTTTCATCCCTCTGCTGCAGCTCCCTGATGTTGATCAGCTCCACAATTGATAGGACTTTTGGTTAGGACAGGTAGAGGAAAAAAGATGTTGTGCTAGGAGACTGTATGGTGGGGATTCCATGCTAGGAGGAGACTCTATGGTGGGGGAACTGACTTTCAATCGGCAGAGGAAAAAGGACGCCATGCTAGGAGAACACTCTATGGTGGGGGAACCAGACTTCTGGTCAGCAGAGGAAAATGGACGTCGTGCTAAGACGAGACTATGATGGGGAACCAGACTTCCAGTCAGCTCCAGAATTGAATGGACTTTTGTGGCTCTTTGAGTGTTTAAGGTTGCCGACCTCTCTCCTAGATATATTTTTGCTTTGCTGTGGTTTATCTCTACCTTTTCAATAACTGTTGCTTTTAATTGTGTCTTGCACAATATTTCTCAAGACTGCAAAGAAAAAAAAAATAAAGAGGAGGGAGGGCTTCAACACAAACTGTTTTAATATAATAAATGTTTATAAGCACTTGAAATATGATAAACTTTATAACAGGTAGTGCTAAGACTCTATTTCTGATGTGTTGATATTACAGGGTGAAGTGACTGAAAAAGGCAATGAATAAAGCATACAGTAAGGTTTGTAGTTCTTTATCCTACAGTTTTGCTTTGTTTCCTGTTACAAATCTTTCCTTTATTTCTTTCATAAAATAAAATAGCTTTAAGATGGAATTGAGATGGTATAGAGATATTCTATTCAATTTGCTTTATCTTTGGAGCAGCACTACTGAACAATAATTTTCTTTTTTCTCTTCTGTCACTGCCATTGCCATTCACAATAATATAAATCAATATGGATTTCAAGGATTATGGATTGATAGTTCCAAACAGTACGGAATGAAACTCACCAAAGATGATCTCTTCTGGATTTATTCAGTAACATTAATAAAGAACATTTATGTACACTAAGCAAGCAAGCAAAATGAACAATTGGATTTGTAAATGACATTCATGTTAGTTAATGGTAAATAGGTAGCATACACTTTTACAATTTTTTTCTGTAACTGATATTAAAAATCTTCAATATTTCTTTTATCTTCTAATACAGCCATCTAAACTTAATTAGAAGAGGATTTATTTTTCTTTTCCTAAATAAAATAGTTCTTTTGTTTCTTTCTTTTTTTACTCCTATAATGTTCAAAATGTTACTTTGAAGGTTAGACAACAGTGGTCATGTTGCTCATAGTTATTGCATGAATTTTCACAAACTAAGTAAAACTTAAAGAAAAAAGAAGTTATGCTATTATGACTGATCATAGTGAACTGATTCTTCAATAATTATTGAGAAAGATATGGTGAATTGATTGATGATCCTGCCTAAGGGTCAAGAATATAATGGGAAAATTGAGATGTTATTTTCTTAGATTCCTTTGCTTATTTACTTATTTATACCTTAGGCTTGCCAACTCCTCAATGATTCTTGATGACTTACATCCACACAAACACACACAAACACACACATACACACACATATATACATGTACATAAACATACATATATAAGCTTTTATTTACTTTCCATTTTGATTTTAAAAATTAAAGTATAGGGGGTTCTTGACTTACAACAGTTTATTTGGTGACCATTCAAAGTTACAATGGCACTGAAAAAAGTGACTTATGGCCATTTTTCACACTTACAAAAAGCATCCCCATGGTCATGTAGTCAAAATTTGGGCATTTGGTAACTGGTTCATATTTATGATGATTGCAGTGTCCTAAGGTCATGTGACCACCATTTGCAACCTTCTGACAAGCAAAGTCAATGAGGAACCCATATTCACTTAACAACCATGTTACTAACTTAACAACTGCAGTGATTCACTTAACAACTGTGGCAATAAAAGTTGTTAAATGGGGCAAACTTAACAAATGTCTCACATGGTAACATAAATTTTGGGCTCAATTTTGGTCATAAGTCAAGGACTACGTGTACATAGTTTTGAGGGGCATGGTGGCTCAAAAATGCTGAGCTTGTCGGTGGAAAGTTGACAACCTAGTTCAAGACCCAAATGCCACATGATAGGGTGAACTCCCATTACTTGTTCCAGTTTGTACCTGCCAGTAGTTTGAAAGCATGCAAATGCAAGTAGATAAATAGGCACCATTTCACTGGGAAGGTAACATGACCACAGAAACATTGTCCAACAATGCTGGTTCTTGCAGCTAAGAGATAGAAATGAACACTGCTAACTTGAGTCAGACACGACTGGATAGGGGAAACCTTTACCTTTATCTTTGTACATAGTTTTACTTGGTGACATGTTATTTATTAGAACTCTAAGGAACTATAAAAGATACAACCAAAAACTGCCAGGTCTACCTTTGGCTACGTCATAAAAAAGGTTTGAAATGTGTTTGAAGGCTCTGGATTTCTCACTCAGTCTAGAATGCATCATTCTGGCTGTAATATATATATGTTTTATTTAATTTGTGTTTGAATATATGTTTATTTAATTTGTGTTTGAATTATTAAAGTTTAATCCTCTACTTTGATTTCGATTTTTCTCTTTACTTTAACATGTTTAACAACATATTTCCACAGATTTTGTGCACCCTAAAACTTGGTACTGTGCCATTCCCAATTTCTCTATCCAGAAAAGGTTGTGGCAGAAAACTGGACAACAGAACCGACCTAGATTTTCCAAGTTTCTGGATCAATTTCTATCCTATTCAGATCATTGATGCTAGGGCAATCTACCACAATGTTCTTACCTTATATTATCAGAGTGCTATGGAATGCATTTGTTTGGGTATACATTCCTACCTATTAGAATTTGATGAAATTCTGAAACATATCATCTAAAACACCTCAATAATAAAGAACCTACTTTTACACATTTTAAATAGCCATGATTTATAAGAATTTGTAAGCAGCAATCTAAGGTTTGCCTGATGAGATACAAAGAAGATTCTACATTAGAAGTCATATTTTACTTATGATAACTGGTTTCTGATCAAGATTTCAGAGACTTAAGCAATGCTGAGTGGAAATACTGCTTTCTACAAATACACTTTAAGATTATTATACTGTTGTAAAATGGCATGAGGCCAATGAAACAAAGTAGACTCATTGTACCTGGCATAATTATTGCAAATGATGAGAACCACCATTAAGTTAAATTTTTGAAAGTGTGATAAAATACAACTTACTGTTATTTTATCACTGTGGATAAAAGGGCCCTTTAACATTTTTATATATCAGATTTGCTTTTCAGTAGGATGTGTATCAGGAGCCAAATGGCGAGCCTCTATATAAGATGTAACACTGTCAAATTTTGTCCTAAATCAAGAAAATGCACAATTAACACTTCATTTCATTGTTTCTTTTTGGTGTAATATGTTTTTGCAAAATATAACATTTAATTTACCACTTCCTTTTTTTCACTACTTTTCAAGAAGGTGCAGTTAGAAGTTAATTGCTTGAGTGCATTTAGTTATTTTTTGGGAAGGGGAAGTGGGAAATGCAAAAAGTAATTTATAGTTTAAAGCACACATTGAACAATGGGACTTAAATGTTAATAATGATTACTCTTCTTTTTGAATTCCTTAGCTTTTCTAAAAATATTTCTTTCTATGTGCAATATACCTAAAACACATAATTTTCTCTGAATATGACACGATGCACAGTCTATAGTTGTATGAAACATATAGACCCAATAACATTGAAACAGATTCAAGTAACTAGTTTTGGAATCATAAAAATGTTACCATACTTTATTTACTTTGAAGTATTCTTGTTTTTCTTTTTGTAAGCAATAATAAAAGAAGTATTGAAGCAAATAACAGAGGAGAAAATGTGTGGCAAATCATATGTCAGTTGAAAGAATATGTGGATTTCTGTACTTTTTCAACTAAATCAACAAACAATTTTCAACTATCAACAAACAATTCTTCCAATACCAATTAGAAAATGGCAAAATGCTTATACTCATTGTGAAAAAGAATTATAGAACTTTTTTTGGAGTGTGTGTACATGGAGGGGGGGTTTCTTACCACTATAAGTTTAATATATTATCCTTATTTTTGCTAATTCTGTAATCATATATGCAACAATGTTAAATCTCAGCTGCCGGTTTTGTAGTTGGCCTTCTTTTCATGTTTTTCACAAGAACCTAGGATGTCCTAATGTATCAGCATAATCAGTGGTGGGTTGATCCTGGTTCGGTCTGGTTCTATAGAACCAGTAGTAAAATTGGTGGGAAGCTCCACCCACCTGCCACAATGTCATCATGGGTGATCTGCGCATGCACAGAAGTCCCCGCGCACTCGCACTGCAAGCCAGTAGTAAAAATAAGTGGAACCCACCCCTGAGCATAATATATGTGTGGATCCAAACAGTGTGGCCTTTTGTAATTTACAGATGAACAGTTTTGTAAATGCACAGATTTTCCAAGTGCCATTTAAGACTTTTTGGTATGACATCCAATGTGCCGAAAATCACTGAGATTTATGCCATAATATTCCAATTTTGATTTGAAGAGCTTGATACTTTGTGATTTTATCCAATTCTATATAGTCTTCTATTATGCCCTGGTAGTGCTATATCAATTAAGGACACTTTCTTCTTTCTCGCTACAGTTATTTGTGAAGACTTTGTGAGTTTATGCTCAAAATAATCAGCCAATGCAAGCTTTTTCTTCCTTTAAAGTTTGTTTGAAATGATGTAAACCCCTGCCTACATTTTCCAGGGCAGATATAATCTATCAGTATCACTATAGGGATGAAATGTGTAATGCATAATCAGTTTTCTTAGTTTTCAATCCAATCTGTCCATTTCAGCTTGTGTATAGTTAATATTGCCAGCAGTGGATTGTATCACATGTACAGCCCTGGTTATTTATGGCTTCCATGGTATTTTCCTCATTTAATTTTGTGTTTAGCAATTTTGTCACCCTTTGGATATATTCTTTACTAATTACATTTTAACTTGTCAATGCTTGATGATATTCATACATAAAATTCCCAGATTCTTGTAGAATTTATCTTGATGGTTCCTCATGGTTTGGCCATTTGACATTTCATTTTTTCATGATTTTACTTTACTTATTGCCACTGTAGCACAGTTTTTAGGCCAAATTCCATTGGTATAACTGTGCTAAAAATATGTTTTTATTTTTTAATAAAATAAAGTTTATTATATGTTTTATGACTGGATTTTGATTTTTGTTTACTCAAATGTTTACTCAAACATTTCAGATCAACCATATAAAGCAAATATGAGATTTCATTAGCATGCTTATTATTTGATAGCTAAAACTTGTTTTCTTCAAAATCACTGAAATTGGGATCACAACAATATAAAATAATAACTGTAATAATCAATCATTTTGGAAGATACCTCTTTAATGTTGGGAAGCCAATATTTTTCATTTCCAACCACCAATCTATTTTTCACTTATTGGTTTGTTTTTTTTAATGAAGATTTTGATTTTTATAGTATACCTGTATTTCCAAACATTTGATGAACCAAATATGGGGTAATGAATCAATTGCCTTTTTATAATCAACTTTGACCATATCTAAATTGGTTTTTCAGCTTTTGCAATTCTCAAAAACCATTTTATCAAGCAGAATCTTTTGTACCTCTGTTTTTCCTTTTATTTAATTTCTGTTTTACTGAAACATTGTTATAGTCTTCTAAATAATCTTGGATAGTGTCCACTATTATGCCTATGAGTAATTTAAATATTGTAGGCAAGTATGCTATTGGTCTATAGTTTCCTAGTGTTGTCCCTTTCACTGTCTTCTTGAATCAGTTATTGAATCACTTTTTCCAGTTATTATCCAGTTGCTTTATGCAATCCTTCATTAAGCTGTTTAGCTACAATTGGATGTAAACAAGTCAGATACTTGAGCCAAAAGCCATGTGATTGATCCTTTCCAGGAATGTCTCATTTTTAAATTATTTTCACTCAATTTTAACCATTTCCACTGTTGTTATTAGTTATTATTATTACTAATGTTGCCCAGATTGGTAATATTGCAGATCCTATAATTTACTGCTTTTTTTATTTCCGGTGCTTCCTTAGTCATCCATAATTCTAGGTAATATTTCTTGATCAATGTTTTTTTTTTTTTTTTGGTCTTCCAGTTGTTCAGCTTCTTTTCTTTCATATGTTTCCAGCTGGCTTGCATCTGATGTTAGTACACTCATTTTCCAGCCTAATTGTCCATTTTGGTGATGCACTGTTTGGCTTTTTGTCTTCTTTGTTGATTTGCATCCTAGGCATTATCCTCCTGCCCACCTAGCAAATCAAAAGCAGGCAAAATAAGAGTAGATTAATAGGTACCATTTCGGTGGAAAACTAATAGCACTGTGCACACCTTTGGTGTATAACCATGATAGGCCCTTCAGTCAAGAAACAAAGATAAGCACCACACCCTAGAATTGGACATGACTGGACACAGAAACCTTTATTTACCTTTATCCTAGGTATTCATTTATAACTTCACTTGTGCTGTATATTAACTGGTTTGTTTCTTGCAGTGAGATGGTGTTTATATCAGTGGTGAAATTCATTTTTTTTACACGCTGTGGGCGTGGCTTGGTGGGTCTGCTGTGGTGTGGCTTGGTGGGCATGGCAGGGGAAGGCAAAATCTCCATTCCCATCCCACTCTAGGGGAATGATATTGCAAAATCCGCATTCCCTCCCCCCTCCTGGGGGAAGGATATTGCAAAATTTCCATTCCCACTCCACTCTGGGGCCAACCAGAGGTGGTATTTGCCAGTTTTCCGAACTACTCAAAATTTCTGCTACCGGTTCTCCAGAACCTGTCTGAACCTTCTAGATTTCACCCCTGGTTTATATTTGATATTATAGTATTGACATCTTTTACTACTTGTGCTAGCTGTTTCTTTTGAACAAGCTTCAATGCATGCAATCTTATTCTGTTATTTTTGTTCTATTCTAGATGCTCAGCTATCATGATTCAAATCTTTTTTTGAATCCAAAGAGACTTTTGGTTCTGTTTCATTTTGTTTCAGAAAAAGGTAGATGAGAGGGTCCCTGTTTTTGGAATAAAAATGATTGAATAGCAATGCTGACTTCCTCTACTGCCTACTTTTCCTCATTTGCCTTTTCAGTCTGAGTAACTTTTGGCAAAATTTTGATTTCTTTGCCCTGGGGAGACCTTTACAATTCTTTCAGTTCTGCTTCTATAAATACTTTATTTCATATTATAAATTGATGTTGATCTGCTAGCCTCTCTTCTGTTATTTCTGATTCTGGTTATTGTTCTTTCTGAAAGTGGTACAGTTTTTTTGATTTTTCTTGTTGGACTTGATTTGTAATAATAGATTATTATTTTTTCAATCTTTTTTATATTTGGAAAGGATAAGTACCTTCTTTTCCAATAGTCTTGCAGTTTCTCACCCTGTTTGCTCAGCCAACAATCCTGTAACCCATTTGTCACCAGATGTCCAAGAACTCCAACATCTAGCATAATGCTTTTTAACCCAAAGGATTCCTAATCTGGTATTGGCTTCTGTAAATTACATCTCAGCATATTATTATGGGAGAGACACTCTTTATCTGACTCCTCTGAAGAGACCTGTTCAATATGATTGAACCTCTGGCATAGCTGTCAGAGTATACAATTCACACAAGCAAAGCTGCTGTTTGCAATTGACTAATGGTGATTTTGTCAATGTGAACGTTGCTGCTGCTGTTATTTTAATTTTCTACAAATGAAAGAAAGATGTAAGGGAAATGGATATTCTGGCATCCCTGTTGTAATGTATATTAGTATTCCCTGAAAGGATCCATCCCACTATATGATATTTTAATGTTTCTATTCTATTCTTTAAAAAAAATGTAAGAAAACTGCCATCTACTGGCCTCCTGTTCTTCTTCTGATTTAAGACAATTACTCAGAAGAACATTTTCAATCTTACAGCAAATAGATACAGTATATGACATATCATTTATCATTTTATTTTTATTTTATTTTTTTTTTTATTTTGAATTTGTATACCACCCTTCTCCCTGAGGACTCAGGGCGGTGAACAGCCAAGTAAAAACATCAAGTACAAATATTAAAATACAGTTAAAATATACATATATAAATTTGGCCCCATTAATTAAAAACAATAAACGAAACACTTAAAAACACTTAAAAAATTAGGCCAGCCCGGCTTGCTGGAAAAGGAAGGTTTTAAGGGCACGGCGGAAGGCACTGAGGTCTTGGATTCTCCTTATCTCTGGAGGCAATTGATTCCAGAGGGTAGGTGCCCCCACAGAGAAGGCCCTCCCCCTGGGGGTCACCAGCCTGCACTGTTTGGCTGATGGCACCCTGAGGAGGCCCTCTTTGTGGGAGCGCACGGGTCGATGGGAGATCGTCGGTGGCAGCAGGCGGTCTCGAAGATAGCTAGGCCCTATGCCATGGAGCGCTTTAAAGGTGATAACCAACACCTTGAAGCGCACCCGGAAGACCACTGGGAGCCAGTGCAGCTCACGCAGGAGCGGTGTTACATGGGAGCGCCAGTCTGCTCCCGTCACTACCCGGACTGCTGCATTCTGGACCAGTTGGAGCCTCCGGGTGCTCCTCAAGGGGAGCCCCATGTAGAGAGCGTTGCAGTAGTCAAGGCGAGAGGTGACGAGGGCATGAGTGACTGTGCACAGGGAAAACCAAATGGGCCTAAATAATCAATTTTGTACAAAAAAGAATGTAACTACATAGAGTAGCTATCATCTACCAAAATGCTAAAGAGAAAATAAATTTCACTAAGACCCACAGTGAACCAACAGTAATCAAATATTTGCTTCTTCTTATAAGGATATATTAGCAAACTAACTTCACTCCTTGATATTTGTCTACGTATCTTTGAATTATGACATTTTCTACTGTAATTTTTTCCCTTTATCTGAGACTTTACATGTATGTAGCAAAACACCACTGCTGGTTTTGTATATAATGAGATATGGTAAATCTACATTGTATATAATAAGATATAGTAAATCTACAACAAGAATGCTTGATTTAACTTTATAATTACTGTTTCAGGAAGAATCTAGTAACAATAATGTATTTTTAAACCCTGATTTAGATCTCCAGCCTACCAATCTTCCCACCTAATTTATATTCTAGTTGAGGAAATGTGACTTTTATTTGTTTCTGTTGCTGAATTCTTACCAAAAATATGTTCTTACTTTTGATTTTAACCAATACAAATATCTTTTGGATGTTAGTGTATGTTTTTTATTATTTATTTTATTTGTTCGTCAAACATGTACAAGGTAGCAAGTGTAAGTATGAACATAAACATGAACAAAGGAAGTAGATACAGATAAATGGGGACAGTAGGACAGGGACAGTAGATAGGCTAGTGCGCTTATGCACACCCCCTTTATGGACCTCTTAGGAATGGGATGAGGTCCACGGTAGACAGTTTAAGGTTGAAGCTGTGAGGGTTTGAGGATGTAACAATGGAGTCAGGTAGAGCATTCCAATCATTGACCACTTTGTTACTGAAGTCATATTTTCTGCAATTGAGTTTGGAGAGATTTACCTTGAGTTTGTATCAATTGTTTGCCCATGTATTATTGAGGTTGAACCTGAAGAAGTCGTTGACAGGTAAGATGTTGTAGCAGACAATTTTGTGTACTGTGCTTAGATCAGACTGGGTGGCACAGTTCCAGATTGTCCAAGCCCAAAATTTCAAGCCTGGTGGCATAAGGGATTCTATTGTGACTAGAAGAATACTCCACTCCCCAGTCACAATAGAATCCCTTATGGCACCAGACTTGAAATTTTGGGCTTGAAATATCTCTGGACCTGCTCAATCATATTAATGTCCAATATACAGTGTGAATTCCAGGCAGACGAGCTGTAATCGAGAATTAGTCTGGCAAAGGTTTTGTATGCCTTAGTTAACAATTCGATGTTACGGATAAGAAGCTTCGCAAAATAAGGATAACAACTCTTAAAACCTTTTTGGCAATGCTGTTACAGTGAGCTCTGGGACTTAGATCGTTTCAGATAAATACTCCTAGGTCCTTGACAGAGTGAGGGTCATCTACGAGATTGTTTCTGGATAACTTGTAGTTGGTGTTATGATTTTTATTGCCAATGTGTAGGACAGAGCATTTGTTAGTTGAAATTTGGAGTTGCCAATTACGCGACCATTCTGACGTATAGTCTAGGTCACTTTGTAGGGCATTGTCAGTGGTGTTAAATAATTTTACGTCATTGGCGAAGAGGATGCAGCTGCTTTTAATGTGATCACATAGGTTGTTGATATAAAGCAGAAAGAGTGTGGGTCCTAAGACACTGCCTTAGGGAATACTGCTGGTGCTGAGTTTGAGAGAGAGCTCCCTATTTTGGCTATGTATTTGAGTACAAAATAAATTTTTAAAATGTTCTGATTAGCGGTGCATAATTAAATGTCTTCCTACTAGCCAGGCTCCAAGCTTTTTTTTTTTTTCTTTTTTTATAAATAAACATGTTTTAATTTCGCAACAGAAATCCTGACATTACTTTGGAAACTAGGTATGTAGGAGGGTGATCCGAGTTGTACAAAAGTGCATCATATTCAATTTAAGTTAACAAGATAACATATTATGTGAATTCTGCTCACAGAGGACAAACGTTCCGTCTTACCAATATGACTACAAGATATTTAATTGCAAACCCGTCTATATTTCAACAATTATGCAGCCTGTTTTAGCTTGAACCAGTGCTACTCCTACATGATATCAATTGTCATGCAGGCTTTACAGATAATACTGTGGATAAAGTATTATAGGAGAGCAAGAGAGAAGCACATCCTGAATTAGCACCCGTCAAGAAGCAATAAGCTGCCAAAAGTTATTATGCTGACATTTTGGTAGCATGAAGATCAGGCTCACAGCAGGGAAAATGGGTAGGAAAGCTATCAGTATATGTGATGTAGTAGAAGGAATAGATGTTGCTGATTAGTTTTTTTTTTTTTTTATCTTGAGTAGGTGGAACAAAAAATAGTAGCAGATGATATTTCTCTATTAACTACAAGCATTCTTATTAAATTTGGAAGGACTTTGCTGAAATAATGTAATAATAATAATATGCTAGATTTTTTTAAAAAATCAGGAATGATCTGGTTAAGCTGATCATTGGCTGTAGCATCTTTGATTTCCTAGATTTTATTAAAATATTGCATCTCCCCAATGTCTCAGTACCTACTGTAATTTTATTACATAAAATGTCAAGCTACCTTAATGTCAAACAGCTGCAGCATCCAATGACCTTTCTGGAATTACAGCAAAATAGAGATATTGATGCTAAACATATCCCAATGACAATGACAGCACTATCTACTGTGGACATCAATGCTATTGGCATCAAGTCAAATACTGAACTGCCTTCTTTGCACCATTTGCACCTGCCAGGATCTCAACAGCTGTAGCAAGTCCTTCATCCATCCATCACCACCTTCTGCCTCCATCTTGTGCCAAGGAAATACTTTTTCTGCACTTTGAAATAAGACATATATTTGGTCTTTACAAAGTCCACATGAAATGATGCCAGCTGTGTGGATCAAAACTTTTGTTCTTTTTAAACCTTAAAATATGGTTCTGTATTTTAAAAAGTGTCTTAAAATATATAATGTCTACTTTGTAGTGAACCCTATGGAAACATAATGAAGATGTATAAAAAGGTAATGGCTCAGACTTTAGTTCAAGTTCCTAATTAATTCAGCTATTTCATTTGGTATGCAAATGAATACAGTTAATTGAAATCTATACAAGATAATAGTCCTGAATTGTGATTAGAAGCTGTTATACTTATTAGTTAAAATTCTGATCTATTATCTGGAAGTCAATATATTCAACCAGCAAAGAGACAAGTTAATGTTCCAATACCCTTGAACGTTGCCTAAATTTGAGAATTGTCCTGATTAGTAAGAACATATACTTTTTATCCATATAAGACCGAGTATGCTGGTGAATTAAGCTCAAGGATTAAAGTTTAGTCTGTTTGGGATGGGACTTTATTCCATCCCTTGTTATCATAAAATTCCCAATTGATACAGTGGTGAAATTCATTTTCTTTTACTACCGGTCTGTGGGCGTGGCTTGGTGGCCATGGTGTGGCCTGGTGGGCATGGCAGGGGAAGGATACTGCAAGATCTCCATTCTCTCCCCACTCTGGGGCCAGCCAGAGGTGGTATTTGCTGGTTCTCCAAACTACTCAAAATTTCTGCTATTGGTTCTCCAGAACCTGTCAGAACCTGCTGGATTTCACCCCTGAATTGGTAGCTATAATGAGGCCACTTTCACAGATTAGTGTTACCCTTCCTGAGTAAGTCATATTTGATGCCTTTTACATTATTTCTTGACAATTGCAATTGGGTCTTTTGGACCAACATTTTAGAGCCAGTTTGGTCTAGTGGTTAAGGAACTAGGCTAGAAAGTGGGACACCATAGGTTCAAGTTCTGCCTTAGCCACAAAATCCAGTTAGGTGATCTTGCACCAGCTACTCTCTCTTAGTCCAACTTACCCCAAAAGGTGGTTGTTAGGAAGAGAAATAAGGTGTGCTTGCCCCCTTGAATTATTTGTAAAAATAATGTTAGAATACAAATAAATAATAAAAGTAACAAATGGTACAAACTGCAGCAGCTACTGTACACCAATACAATGTACAATTGTCACATGATGGCTTCATTGAAAAAAATCCACTGGCTATAAACTAGTCAACAATACATCTTTAAATATTACCATTAAGCCTTAAAACTTTAAACTGCTTATGAAATGACTGCTCTAAGAAGCTTAAAACTTTACCTTTTTTTTTTTTTTTTTTTTTACTATTCTCTAAGTTACAGAAAGGTAAATTCCAGCAGATTGCTAGGAGGAAAAAAAAAAGGTTAAACGAAAGTTAAGAGGAGTTTGACAATGGTTCCAATTACCTAGAGAGATGGTAAGCATCCCTTCAGTGGATAAAAGAATATTTGAATAAAGTGTTTCTGATCTGAATTATGATACAAATTTCCTCACTTTTTTAAATCAAACCTGAGCGCTGATGTTTTTGTATTCATTGTATGGAGTATTTAATTATTATGGATGTACATTCAGAGTTGATGACGCTTCTCTATGCCCTTATTTTAAAGAACATTTTGGAAGATGTCTATCCAATTTGAAATAACGTTTGGTAGATTCTGCCATGTTTCAATATTGCAAGCAGGGGTAAGTAACAAAGGATTCTATGGTGTTCTGTGGTGAATCAGAGAATTATGTCAAGTGAAGATTAACATCTATTGATAACTATACGTAAGGAACAGTTCAGTGTCTATGTATATACCTGGATTAGATTGACTTCAAACATTTATTGCTCTGAAAATCTCCCCTGGGGGTAGGGGCGGATAGAACTAAGCAAAGCTTTTTAGAAAGCATGAATAATATTTTTCAGAAAGTCAGTGCTTGAACATTTCTGAAACAGAACTATCTAACTCTATGCCATTAAATATTTTTCAGAAATATTTTTAATGTATGGCAAATACATACCTTTATGTGTTGCAGCAGTTTGAAACTGCCAAAAACTGCCTTATGTTCCCTAGGATGTTTTTTTCTGTTTTAAAATATGCTTTGATACATTATTTCAATAAAATATTATTAAAGTTCTGAATAATAACAAAAGAGATTTATTTTGGTATTGGCAATGACTTTCCATATACAGTAGATGTGCAATACAAGAAGCTATAAACTGAAAGTTATAAAATAGAAACAGTGTGTTAAAAACCAAAATTTCAAAAGATTCTATCAGCTGCCATTTAACATCAACAGAAGTATACAAAAGAATGCTATTTTTAACATGTATTTTGGAGTTGTGGTTAATCAAACTGATTTTATTTGGACAAAGGGGATAAAATTACATTTGGTCTTCATGTAAAAGAAATACACAACACATATAATTAAAAAGTGATATACCATAACTGCAAGGATTTCCATTTCCTTTGCTTGTATATTAAGGCGGGGGAGTTATTACCAACTATTATAATCCACATTTAGATCAAGGAGTTCTTGAATTTAATTTATCTCTTCATAACTTCACAAAGTAAAACATATTTTTATTGCAGGGTTTTGGGGTTTTTTTTAGATTTTCAAATCTAACCTAAAGCCCTACTATTAGTGGAATTCTAGCAAGCATTAATTAGGCCAGACTCAGTTTATCTCCTGCGCTCAGGAGAGGGTTAGCCAGGTGCTTAGATTGGCATGAATATTTTTTGTAAGAGCTTCTTTCTGAGCAAGTTATATGAAACATCTGAGACCCAAAGATCTTCCTACCAATGCTATTTTTTCAGCTGCATAGGAATGTTTATTCTTATATGGAATATTCTCCTTCATAATGAGAAAAAAATGTCTTAAATAATGTTTTGTGAAGGAGTCTTTATAAATGTGATAAGTAGTTCTGGATCAAAAGTGCTTTCCCCCTGATAACTATATGGATTACAAAACTGCAAATATACTTTGTCATGTTTGAAAAGATAGATTGACAATAGATTTTGTAAGTTTCAAAATCTAGCAATATAGTAGTTTACATAAATACTATAAGAAGTTAAAACCACTAGCACCTGTAGAAACACCACAATATTGTATTTAAAGCATTTTTTTTACAAAGACTTTGTTAGAAAGTCCTCAGTTTTGAACCAAGAAGTTTCCAATTGCCCCTTTTAATGCTGAGATATTCCCTACTTCTGTTTCTTGATGTGTGTCAATGTTGTAAAACTAAAATTCATAGATAGTGGTTTTGGCCTCCATATACATTTTTAAGGAAGGGCAATATTGCACAATAGCATGCAATGATAATTTTTGTAAGTACAGTATAAAATAAACAGAACAATTTTAATTTAGTGGTTAAGGAATCAGGCTAGGAAATTGGAGACCTTATACCATTCCAGACAAATGGTTGTCCACTCTCTTCTTAAAAGCCTCCAGTGTTGAAGCATGTACAATTTCTGAAGACAAGCTGTTCCACTGGTTAATTGTTCTCCCTGTTAGGAAATTTCTCCTTATTTCTAGGTTGCTTCTCTCCTTGATTAGTTTCCATCCATTTTTTCTTGTCTTGCCTTATGGTACATTGGAATATAGGTTGACCCCCTCTCCATTGTAGCAGCCCCTCAAATGTTGGAACACTGCTATCATGTTATACCTAATCCTTCTTTTCACTAGACTAGACAAACTCAATTTCTTCAACCATTCTTCATATGTTTTAGCCTCCAGCTTCCTAATAATCTTTGTTGGTCTTTTCTGCACTCTTTCCAGAACCTCTACATCATTTTTATAATATAGTAACTCAAACTGGATGAAGAATTCTAAAGTATGGTTTTACTAAGGCTTTATAAAATAGTACTTCACATGATCTTGATTCTATTCCTCTGCTAATGCAAGTTAGGATTGCATTGCCTTTTTTTGGCTGCTGCCACACAATGCTGGCTTGTGTTTAAGTGTTTGTCCACTAGGACTTCAAAATACCACATACAGTTACTGCTATTGTGCCAGGTTTCATCTCATCTGTACCTGTACTTTTTTATCCCCACAGGTAAAAAAAAACCCTTACTTTTCTCCACATTTAGTTTTATTTTATTAAATAGGGCCCAGTGTTCAAGTTTTCAAGAGCCATCTAAATCTTGAGTCTTTCTTCTGAAGTGTTGACTATTTCTGTCAATTTAGTGTCATCTGCAAATTTGAGAGTTCCCCTTCTATTCCCTCATCTAAATTGTTTATGAAGAGGTTGAAGACTATTGGGCCTAAAATGGAACCTTGGGGTATCCCACTGCTTTCTATCTTCCATTAAATCCATTTTATGTTTCCTCATTAGAATGTTTATGAAAGATTTAATTGAAATTCTTTTGTGACTCTATTCAAAATAACCCAAAATTAAATTCATAGCTGAATTCAAGGTTTTCCATTTCTAGAAGTTCTTTCCTAGGAACAAATGCTAAATAACTTCAAACATATTGGGCAATTTTCCTAATTGGAATGCATGCAGCACATTGTTAAAAGAGAAAAGAGTAAACACTATTTCATTCTTTGAGTTTACATATACACGGATTTGCGTGCATCATTATTTCAATGTACAGTGTGTTCTGTTCCAAAACCTTCAGGCACATACACATTTTCAATGATCACAGAGTAAGGGTAACTCATATTGATAAATGCTGTTGCCTCAGGCTGCGTGTAAAATAAACACCAGCAGTGGCTTTATTTGGCATGAGAGTGTTTGTTTTTTTGAAAATTACTCAGCAGCACTCTGCAATCAGAAACTAAATGTTAGAGGTAGGACACTTAAAATGTGAAACACAACATTGTATTCTCTTTTATAAAATAAGTCAACAGCTAATCCATACTGTGAAGCTTAAAACTGGTTATCTTGCACCCACATATGATTTTTTTTGAATGTTTTTGGTAAAAGTTCTCTTCCACTACCCTGGTGTTAATCTTTTATATATGCAAATCTTCAAACTGCTGCCATTTTTCAGCAGCTATTCATGCTGTTAAACTTTTCAAAATCACTGTGTGTGATTTGTGTATATATGTGCATATATATGTGTGCATGTATATTTGTGTATATATGCACCATACTGAACTCAGTTTCATTCTCCTCTCCCACTCACATGTACACATTTTTTTTCCATTTCTATTATTATTATTATTATTTTAATTTGATTTATATGCCACCCTTCTCCGGAGACTCAGGGCAGCTTACAATGTGCACAGCAATAGCCTTCATCCTTTTGTATATTTATACAAAGTCAGCTTATTGCCCCCACAACTGGGTCCTCAATTTACCTACCTTAGAAAGGATGGAAGGCTGAGTCAACCTTGAGCCTTGGCGAGATTCGAACCTGCAGTAATTGCAGGCAGCTGGTCTTAATAATCAGTTTAATAACAGGGTGCCTTAGACCACTGTACTACCAAGGCTCTTTTCAGAAGTACATCTGAAATTAGGGTTTCTACTCAGCTTTAGATGTAGATATACTACTGAAAATAATTATCTTTAATAATCTTTTTTTTTTACCTTGATTTAATTCCATAGAGAGAAAATAAAACTATGAATAGGATGGCCCTTCAAATGGAATATTTATCAGGTAATTTCCACAAGATATGGATTTTAATATGGAAACATTGTCATTCTGCTTGTTTTCATTTTAACAGTTTAGACTCCAGCAAATAAAACAAGATGGGTTATTTCTTTCACAGTTCTGTCTCACAAGAGGTAGAAAAAATGAAGAAAAAGGCAATATCAAGGTAGTTTAGAGCTATTATTCTACCTAATAGAAACATAAAACAATTATTTATGGGGTTCTCCACTTTAAGATCTATATGAATAAGATATTGCAAATGAAGACAAGTATACGTGTCCCAGGATAATGTTGCAGGTTCCAATCTGGGCCGGTCCTTGAGACTGGAGGTTTTGTCTTTCAAGATTTTCGACTCGTGCCCATCTGCAGGGAACATCTTTCTAGAATAAGATACTAGTATACCCAACCAGTCAGTCAGTGCAATGGCAATTCTTGGATAAAGATTATGCAAAATGGCTGTTAAGTGAAGCTGCAACCATGTGAATGATCTTACTTATGTACTACTATTTACTATAATAATTGTGAACAGTTGCTAAATGAGAAAGTCACTAAATAAAGATTACCTGTAGATGCTAACTTGCAAATACTTCACAACCAATTCATGAACAATGTATCAATTTCAAAAGTAGACCACCTGTAGGCAAAACTGCATTTAAAAAGAAACATATGGGGCACAATTATAAAGAAAATGTACATCTAAATAATCAAATAATAATATCCATAATGGATAAATCGTATCTAAGTTACATTAGTACTATAGAATAGGGGTGTCAAACTTGTGGCTGGCAGGCCGAACGTGTCACGTGCTGGCCATGCCCACCCCCGGTTTAGCAAACGGGAGGAAAGTTGCAATACGTCACATGACAACAATGTGACAACGTGACTTTGACACCCCTGCTATAGAATATTTTTAAAAGAATAACTGCAGGTATGTCTCTGTTCCTACACATGCATACTTACTAATCTTGCACTTGAGAAATTCTTTATTCCCTACAATAAAATTATCCCTGAAATGCAAAGAGGAAAGAACAGGAAACTTTGCTTATATGCAGAAGTTTTTCCTTTTCTTTTTTCTTTCTTTTATTGTGAAAATGCCTAATACTTTCAGCAGCTCAGGTTGTCCTTTCTGCATCTTGAGTTCCAGTTCTTGGGATTTAGTTGTTAATCTTGAGGATTATACATTACCTCCATTACTTCTTTATTTATATTACATTTTAGGTTAAGCTGCTGGAGAGGTGTTGTAAAAAGGGGCTATCAGTCTCTTGTTCTCCATTGTAAGCCTTCTGTATATGTCTATTTGTCCTCTTTGCAACATGAAATGCTGGATTGATTCATTGACTTATTCAGCAGGATACTTTTCATATTTTTAAATATCTACTTCTCTTTTCACCTCTTTCAGTTTCAATCCTGCAGTGACATTATTCACTTTCTAACAAATACATGTAATTTCGTCTTCTTTAAGCAGGCACTTACATTACAAGCAGTTTAGCTGCTACTGGATTTTCATTTTGATCTTTCTTCTTTCAATTAGCAAGAGGAGGAGGAGGAGGGGGGAGGAGGAGAGGAGGAGGAAGAGGAAGAGATTGCCACAGCATAGGCAACAATAAAAAAATTGTAACTCATACCCATAGTTTGAAAAATAAAATGTTTCTTTCAAATGATATGTAGTTAAGACAAATTTATCAATGTAATTAGACCATTTAGGTCTTTTGAAGAATTACTCAACCATTCTTCCGCTTAGAAAAATGAGAAGTAGGGAAATGCATTGTGAATGTTGTACATCCCATTAGTGTGGAGATAAGTTTTAAAAAAACCAGTTGTTTGAGCAGGGAACTTCTTATGATTATGCAGTACTTAAAATAATATAATGACTCTTTGTGAGGTGTGGGTGTGGGTGTGTGGGTGTGTTTCTATTTCTCCAAGGATGACAACTATAGGTTAACCAGTAACTCCCATCTCTGTGTTCGTTTTGTAGAAGATTCCGAAGTGGAGTCATTCCTCTCCATAAAATAGGAGTGTTAAGGGGAAAAAAATCATTTCAAAAGATCCTAACAAATTTTATTTTAGTCATATTGTATACATAGCACCCTAGGGAAAAAATCCATTCGCTTTTAAATTGGGCAGGATATTTTTTTTTATTTCTGTACAAGTCACATATTATTCATATGCAACATGTAGGAATTCTACTACTCAATTAACATTCTAGTAGGTGGAATAGCACTTTTTAGTACATAAATCAGTATCTTAGCAACCAAAACATAAGACTAATATACGTTATGTATAGCTTATAAATTTATTGGATTGGAATACTACCAAGCATAAAGTGATTAATGATTTGTTCTTTCTTAGGCATATTTCCAAAACTAACCACACACACAGAGAGAGAGAGAGACACACACACACACACACATCCCTACAATTCCTGTTGGGCACCAATTCATACAGTGTTAATCATGAAAGTTAAAAGTCTTTCCTAAAAACAAACCGATAACTGGACAGATTAAAAAAAAAAAACTATACGAACTATTGTTCATGCGTTCTTGTGAATAGTCTATGAATTGTACTTTGAAGAAAGAATTTTTTTTTATTGAAAAAGTTTTACAAATACCAATTTTTCCCATTCCCCATCTTCCCTCCCTAACCGTCCCTAACCCTCCCCTCCTCCCATGACTTCACCAAGGTGAAATCCGTCCACATAATATTATATCATACTTTACCACCCTACTATTCTCCCCCCTGTGCACTATACATTTCTACATAACAATAAGCTATTTTACCCCCTATATACTATACATTTCTACACAACATTCAGCTAAAAGCTATCTGGTACTTCCTAGTTTGATATTTATTCTGCACATAATCTATCCATTTCTTCCACTCCCATGCATAAGTCTCTTGAGTCTGGTCTTTTAAGTATGCTGATATCTTTGCCATTTCTGCAAAACTGGCCATCTTCAAGGTCCATTCTTGAATTGTGGGCATAACATCCCTTTTCCAATATTGACCAATCAATAACCTAGCTGCTGTCACCATATACAATATCAATTTTGTTTCACCCACTGAGCCCTTAACTATACCTAGTAAAAACAATTGAGGAGAAAATTGGATTTTTTTCTTCAAAACATTTTGCATAACCCACCAAATTTTTATCCAGAAAGCCTTTGCTTTCTTGCAGGTCCACCATATATGATAATATGTAGCATCTAAGCAATCACATCTCCAACATTTTGGTTGAACATTAGGATACATGCACGACAATTTCTTAGGATCTAAATGCCACCTATAAAACATTTTATAAAAATTTTCCCTCAAATTCTGCGACTGTGTGAATTTAACATTCTAAACCCATATTTTTTCCCATGTTTCCATCATAACTGGTTCTCCAAAATTTTGCACCCATTTTATCATACAATCTTTAACCAATCATTTTCTGAATCTCTTTCTAACAAGACATTATAAACCCTCTTAATATGCATTGGGCCTTTCTCTTTTATCTGTCTAACCAATTCTTCTTCATGCAACATTAATCCAATTTTTTGATCTTCTCTCCATCTCAGTTTAGTTTAGTTTAGTTTAGTTTAGTTTAGTTTATTTGATTTGTATACCACCCTACTCCCGAAGGACTCAGGGCAGTGAACAGCCAAGCAATAAAATACATAAATACACAAAATTTAAAAACCAGATAAAATCAAATTAAATCATTTTGGCCCGGACAGATTAAAACACCCCAATAATTTAAAAACAGATTAAAATTTACATATTAAAAGAGGGAGGAGATTAGGCCAAGCCCGCTTGATGGAATAAAAAGGTCTTCACAGCACGGCGGAAGGTGCGTAGATCTGGGATCTTCCGTATCTCTGGGGGAGCTCATTCCAGACGGTAGGTGTCCCCACAGAGAAGGCTCTCCCCCTAGGGGCCGCCAGCCGACACTGTTTGGCTGACGGCACCTGGAGGAGTCCCTCTCTATGAGAGCGTACTGGCCGGTGGGAGGCTATTGGTGGTAGTAGGCGGTCCCGTAAATAACCAGGTCCTAAGCCATGGAGCGCTTTAAAGGTGGTAACCAAAACCTTGAAGCGCACCCGGAAGACCACCGGGAGCCAGTGCAGCTCGCGCAGGAGAGGTGTCACATGGGAGCGCCATGATGCTCCCATTACCACCCGCGCAGCGCACTCTGCGCCAGTTGGAGCCTCCGGGTGCTCCTCAAGGGGAGCCCCATGTAGAGAGCATTACAATAGTCCAGGCGGGAGGTGACGAGGGCATGAGTGACCGTGCGTAACAAGTCCCGATCCAGAAAGGGACGCAACTGGCGAATCAGGTGAACCTGATAAAAAATTCTTCTGGTCACGGCCGTCAGGTGCTCTTCTAAAGACAGCCGTGAATCCAGGAGGACGCCCAAGTTGCGAGCCCTCTCCGTGGGGGCCAATGATTTTCCCCCAATAGTCAGTGATGGCGTCAACTGACTATATCGGGACGTCGGAAACCACAGCCACTCGGTCTTGGATGGGTTGAGCCTGAGCCTGTTCCTCCCCATCCAGTTGAAGTTGATTATACTGTAACCAAGTTAAATTAATCCCTTCTTCCAACAGTGTGTTAAATGTCTTTAGTTGCAATCTGCCCCCATCACAAAAAAGTACTTCTTTATACAAACCCCCCCCCGAGTGACTTTATATTTATATTCTGTATAATGTGACCAAGATCCAACCACAACGGTATTTTATAATCCCATTTGAACCGGTGCTTCTTCCATACTCTCATCAAGGAGTTTCTAAGCATATGGCTGTTGAATACTTTATCCACCTTGTTTTCATAGAATAGATATGCATGCCAACCAAATTCAAGGTCATAACTCTCAATATTCAATATTCCAGTCTTTGTCCTTCCAAACCAATCACTTGCTTGTGTAAACGCTGCTGCTTCATAATACAGTCGCAGGTTTGGAAGTTTAAGACCACCGCTTTCACGAACATCTTGCATAATTTTCAGTTTCACTTGTGGCTTTTTCTCATTCCAAACAAACTTATTCACTCCTTTTTGCCATTCCGTCAACTGTTTATCACTTTTAAGCACCGGAATCATTTGAAACAAAAATAAAAATCTAGGTAGAACATTCATTTTAACTGCTGCTATTCTTCCAAGTAGAGACAGCTGCAGTTTTTTCCAGGTTTCCATATCCTTTTGTACCTTTTGCCATAGCACCTCATAATTGTTTTGAAGAAAGAATTTTGATAAATTTTGAGAATTAATAAGGTAGCTCTTTCATTTAAACTTGTATGTTTTAAATTAAATTAAACTTTAATTTTATTTCATTTTAATAGGTCTCAACTTTCCTGTGAAGTAACAGTCACAAGGGCAAGGGCCCCCCTACATTGTATGTGCTTTCAGGAGCAATTTTTTCCATTCCAGATTTATTGTTGCAGAGAATAAATATTCTTTCTCTGCAAATAGTAGAAATGTAGGTTCAATTTCAGCCATTTTCCCATCCAAAGGAATCTATAATGAAATATGCCAATGTATGTATAGGAAACAAACAGTTTTTGTATTTATTATCACTGGATCAAATATTTAGTCTAATACTTGTTTAGGACAAAACCATTTTCTTGCTATAAGGGAAATCAGAAAAACTACTCCACAGGTAAAATGGTATGAACAACAGTTCAAACCTGATGATTTTGAATTAGTAACATAGTGTTCCACAACTTGCAAGAAATATTCCAAGTTCGAAATAGCTGCATATGAAATTCAAAATAGAAAGATCATTTTAAGCTTGGAAAATTTCCAATGAAGTCTGAAATATACATGTCAAACATAAAACAAATTTAAATATTTACCTCTTTATTATTAAATGTGCTTTGGTTTTGAACTCAAACTATTTCAAATACATAATTTCAAATTCAAAAATTAGAATTCTCCTTTTTCCTTTCTAAGAATGTTAATATAGACACAGATAACTAGAGTAGGATGCCTGTAATAAAGACTGGTACAAATAATTTATTCTGTCAATCAATAACATTTTCAAAGGAGTAAAATTCACAGGGGAAGTTCAAGAACACACTATACTTCCTGAATATCCTCATCAGGAGAGCAAATGATGATAAATTAGAAAGCCAAGTCTACGGGAAAACAACCCACACTAATCAAGTGCTCCATTTTCAAAGTAATAATCCAACTTCCCACAAAGCAAATCATGTAAGACTTTCTGGACTAGTCAGAAGTTTCCTTGGCAAAATTATTTAGAAGTTTGCATATCCTGCTTCCTAGAGCTGACTGACCCAAAGACACCCAACTGGGTTTGTGTCTAAGGTGGGACCAGAACTCACAATCTATCAGTTTCTAGACTGGTACCAAAATGTCAAACACCATACTAGCTAGGGAAATGTTGGAAGCTTGTCACTCAAACAAATCAGCCATCAATAGACATACAGATTTTTTTTAAAAAAAATTACATGGTATTCAAAAGAGACAATGAAAACCTAGGAATGAAGCAATAATAATAAAACAAGAACCAAGAATAAATCTTCCTCGGTAACCACAGACAAACAAGGATCAATACTAGACAAACAATCAGGCAGAAAACAATACCATAATCAAGGAAGTACCAGGGAGAAAACCATGGTCCCACCAAAATTGGCTAGGTAGACTACTACATATAATGAGACTGTAAAAGATGGCTACCAGGTCTCACAGAGACAACAAATCCATTCTCATACTGATGTGTTACCTAATTAGATAACTTAGTCTGCAAGTAAACAACTAAGCTCAGAGAACACCAAGAACTCCACAATTCTGTAGACTATAAATTTCTTTACACTCTTCCTGTATTCCATTAACATCCTTTCACTCATTTGCCATCTAACTGTCTAACCATTTCCTTGGCCCCAAAATAAATAAATATTCTATTATTTCCCTTAATGTTTAGCGATACATTCTTTTCTTCTTTTTTGCATATTTTGTACTAGAATATGTTCTCATTTTATTTTCCTTTTTCTTAAGGATGACTTAACTTGTATAGCTTCACTACTGAAGCATCAATCTATCATTTTCCTGGATTTGGTTGACCATTTTATATTTCATAATAAATAACTTACAAAGAGAAGAAAATGTGTTTGCTGTCATGGTTTTTAAGCAATGGGCATTTGTTTCATATTTAGGAATTGCAATTAGTTAACCCAAAAAGTTAAAGTTGTTTTACTTCAGGCATACATGCTGTAAACTAGATTAACTTCATGTATTTACATCAAGCTTTTATCCAAAGGTACAATTGCACTGATTTCTTACACCTAGAAGCAAGTCATTATTTTGTGCTGCTTCAATTAGGCATGATAGGTGGGTATTTGAGAATTAAATTGTGTGTTAGATGGTCGGTTTGCTTTCTACATTCGTTTTAGTATTAAGATGTAAAATAACTTTGATATAATTGAATTCTAGTGCAAGCCTGAAAAATAAAAATATAAAATACAATATACAGTATTTTATTTGGTTTTCTTATATCCATTTTTGATGTATGTACCAAAGCAGACTTCAACTAAAAGATTCCAAATCTTGAAATTTATTATTGTCAATAGACTGCATGACCTTTACTTAATGGCATCTCAGCTGTCAGTAATAATCCAAGGCTGTACTTCCAATGATAGAAGGAGATAGTTTGCATATTGAGTTTCTAGGTCTCCTTGAAATAGTTCAGAAATCATAGTCATTTATTCCTATTGTCAGAGCAAGGTCTGTTCTGAAAACCTATTAATCTTCACTTTAGGGTAAAGAATAAATAAACTCCAGTTTTGGTTTGCATCAAACACTTACTATATGAGCCATTGTATTTGTTGTAAATAAGTCAAGTGATACTTAAACCAAGTAAGAAGGGGCACCTTTTTTATAGCTTCCTTCACCTATATAGTGCATAATACTTTTTACTGTATACAGAGAGTAAAGGGTTCTACACATGTCAAGAATTATTTAGAAGAAATCCTTTGTATCTCAGATAATACTTCCTTGCTGTTTATTGAAGTACTTTGGCTATTTTCAGGTTTCCATGCCAAACAGCCATCCACTGGCAGGAGGGAGGGGTAATCTTGCTGCTACAGATATAAAAAGGGGAGAGTTTGGGGGGGGGGAAGTTGCTATAAAGTTGCTGTTTTATAGAATCCAGTCATTAATATTAATGTGACTGGATGTTAATCACATTAATATTAATGTAATTAACTTAAAGCCGTAGCACTTTTTTCAGGTTCAGACAGAACCCTGGAAAAAAAAAATCGAGCTAACTTAATGAAGAATAAAAAATGCTAAATTCAGGAGAAATTCAAAGCACTTCCTCCAAATCATTTTTGTAATATGCATAGTGTTTGTTGGATGCTTATCCTACGGTTGGGTAGATAATATATAGAAACTATGTTCTGTAACTTTAACTGCTACAAGATGACTAATTGGCTGTGCTAAGCAGACATAAAAGAAGGCAGGAAGTTCATTCACTCCTGCTCCTGCTATTAGAAGATTGAACTGCTGAAAGAAACTGTGTCTGTGTTACTGAAGAGAACTGGAATTGTAAGCAAACTATGTTTTTGTGTTGAACCATGATTATTTGAAGAAGTATTATCTTTGTTTTGAGAAGCCAAGTTTGTTTTTTTTACTACAAGTAAAGACTGTTTATTTTTCTTTAAACGTTCAGAGTCTGTGAGTATATGTGTGTTTTGCTAAGCAACGTATCTATTCGCTGTCTGGTCCGTTGCACCACTTTGCAGAGGGCAGCTTTACCCTCAACAGTGTTAATAATTAGAAATTCTAGTTTGCATATTCTGATAAACTGATTTTAATTTTGTAATTTATTAAGCAAGTTAAACTGTTATGAATTTAGGAAGTTATGTTGCTAACACACATAACAGTAAACGTTAGATATTCTGCTTTTGCTCTTTTTGTTGTCAAATCACCATTATTTTTATTACTATTATTACTTTAAAGAGATGGTCAGATGTGAAGCATGCTTGCAACCTAAGCATATTGTGCTGCATATTGATGTATAGGGCTTTTATTTTTACGTATCAGTTGCTTATTTATTATATGGAGATGGAAGAGGAAACAAGCAGGCTTGTTTTTTTAAAAAAAAATAATCAAATGTTTTAAATATTTTGTAATACTGACCGTCTGTAATCTGAGTAATAATAATAATAATAAATAATGGTGATTTGACAACAAAAAGAGCAAAAACAGAATACCTAATGTTTACTATTATGTGTGTTAGCAACATAGCTTCCTAAACATTATTATTACATTATTATTAGCTCAGCGGCTAAGGCACTGAGCTTGTCGATTGAAAGGTCGGCAGTTCAGTGGTTCGAATCCCTAGTGCTGCGTAACGGGGTGAGCTCCCGTTACTTGTCCCAGCTTCTGCCAACCTAGCAGTTCGAAAGCACGAAAAAATGCAAGTAGAAAAACAAGGACCATCTTTGGTGGGAAGGTAACAGCGTCCTGTGCACCTTTGGCGTTTAGTCATGCCGGCCACATGACCACGGAGACGTCTTTGGACACTGCTGGCTCTTCAGCTTTGAAATGGAGATGAGCACTGCCCCCTTGAGTCAGGAACGACTAACACATATGTGCGAAGGGAACCTTTACCTTTACCTTAATACCATTGTAAGATCGCAATTAGAATGTAGTAAGGAAACATGCAATTTTTAACTGGCAGTAAAATCTGGCAGTCTTCTAAGTAATGAAAAAAAAACTAGTATTGGGAAGTGACACTTTAGGATGTTCACTGAAGAAAAGCATGTTCTTTATTTTAAGAAAGAAAGAAAGAATATTGGTGGATGATTCTATATAGGTCTGCCAATCATAATTTAAGTGGGAGAATTCTATTGTTTCATCTACCATTCAAAAGAAATTTATGCTTTTCATCCTTACTTTCAGGTTCCCTTCAAAATGTATATGGATTTTTCTTTGAAGTATGTTTAGATTATTCTAGGATTAATTGTTCTTGGAAGAGTCATGGTGTTAGTTTTTTGGGGAGATTACACAGCTTTCTAGTCCCCCAAAGTCTCTCCTGCAACCCAAAATGAACTAAAAAGGCCAACCCAACCTAAAAAGGGTGTGCTGTGAATTTTTTAACAAGAGTTTTCTATGACACATGGAATTGGGAGAAATTATACTAGAGGGCTGAAGTTGTTGAGTCAGAATAGGAGATGAAACGGTATGCCTGGAAGGGGTCAATATGATCAGTCTGGCTTAATTATTCTGGTCATAAGAGGTTGCCAAGCAAAAGACAGGTTGAAGAACAAATATGGGAATCACACTAAGAAATATTTTTTCAGCTTCAATCCCATCCAGTGGTGGGTTGCCCCCGGTTCGCACTGGTTCTATAGAACCGCTAGTAAAACCAGCAGGAGGCTCTGCCCACCGACCCTGACATCATCAAAATGCTTCTGCGCATGTGCAGAAGAGCACGCACATGCACGAGAGAAGCAAGCGGGTGCACAGCCCCACTGTGAACCAGTTGTAAAGGTAAGTAGAACCCACCCCTTATCCCATCCCACACAGCTGTTGTGGTTTTCTTTAATTATGTTGTTGCAGATCCTCAAAAAGCTAATTATATACTAGAAGCAGGATTTTTTCTTTCTCTTTTCGTTTGGACATCTTCTAACTGCCTCCAAAATCTAGTTCTGCTTGAAAGAAAAAAAATCCAAATTGGAGTCTTTCCATCAAACTGAATAAAAAATGATGTGTGTCATAAGAGAGAATAAGTAAAAGATAGAAATTGTACTTACAGGAGTTTTTAGTCTGCTTGGCCTTATGTTCATATGATCTTATTTTATTGTATAGCTAGGCTAATTAATAAAAACTCCCAATAATATACATTGAATTAATAGCATAAATTACAGTCTGTTGGAAGTGGAAGAAAGAAAAAACGGAAGTGGGATCTAGATTAATGACACATTGAAAGTCTATAGAATCATGAAGTTGGAGGAGACCTAGGAGATAATCAAGTCCAACCCTCTGGAAGATTCACTACACAAATCCTGACAGATGGCTATTTAGCCTCTGTTTAAAAACTTCCATGAAGGCAACAACAACAATAAAAACACCCATTCCACAGTGGTAAGCTATTCCATTGATTGACAGCTTTTGTGCCAATAGGTTCTTCCTAATTTCTAATTGCTACCTATATCATTGAAGGGTCACTCCATGGTGACCCTTGGACAGTATTACTTGGCCTGTTGTATGGATCTTTGGGTGGTTTAGGAGTGGAGAATTGTGGTGGGTGGGAGTGTGTTTGAGAAGTGTTATGTGTGTTAGACCTGGTCTTTGGGTGTTAAGTGAATTTCGTTGTATGGGTATAGTGTGTATACACGTACAATGACAATATATTTATTTATTTATTTATTTATTTATTTATTTATTTATTTATTTATTTATTTATTTATTTATTTATTTATTCTAGACTTCCCCACTGGAAGAAGTAAAAATAAATGCAAAACTCCTCAATGTGACTGCCCTTCAGATCTCTAAAGTCACTTATTGTCCCCTCTCAACTTTCTCTTTTGCAAGTTAAACATACAGAGGTTTTTTAACAATTCCCTAGAAGTTGTGGTTTCTAGTCTTTTCAATATCTTGGAAGTCTTTCTCTTCACATGTCTTTTTTCACCCAAAGTGTAAAATTAATGGTGTGAAGCTGGTTTCAGCGGATCTATTCAAAGTATGAACAAGAGTATTTTTAAAGGGTATTTTGCCTCCATCACAATAGGAATGCCATTGGGCTACAGCAGAGAAGGATATGACCAGCGGTGGGATTCAAAAAATTGTACTTCTGTGGGAGTGGCTTTGTGGGTGTGGCTTGGCTTTGTGGGTGTGGCAGAGGAATGATATTATAAAATCTCCATTTCCACCCCATTCAGGGGAAGGGAAGGATACTGTAAAATCTCCATTTTCACCCCACCCCATTAACCTGATTTCCAGCTTGCATACAGGGCAACAAAAGAAGACCCAGCCAATCAGCTCGGACTCGTGAGGTAGTGAATAGATGGGGGTGGGGCCAGTGGTATTTGCTGGTTTTCCGAAATCAAAATTTCTGCTACTGGTTTTCCTGAACCACCAGCTGAATATCATCTCTGGATACTTTCCCCCAAAAGAAAAAAAAATGAGCAAAAGAAACTCCTATTTATTTTATTTTCAGAGAATGATGGCTTTCCATCTGAAAACTGACCTCTCCCTTTCCCCTTCACATATTTATCCAAACACATGGGATGGTAACAGCAAGAGTCAAAAAGAGTAAGATTCTGTCTGGATTCTGGACATTTTCTCTTTCTCTCTGCATGGTGCCTTTTATTTTCTAGTTTATGTTTTGATCTATTCATAAAAGAAAAGAAAGGGAAAAGTAAGAATAGCAACACGTTTGCTGCTGTGAGCATCACAAGTGTCTTTCCCAAGTCTATTGAACTTTAAAAAATGTCAGTTAAAGGTTCACTGCCTCTTTTGCTCATTCCCCTCAAAAAAGTGTGGATACATGGCAGAGTGTCTTGCTGTTTTGTGTGCTTCATGTGCATCACGTTTTATAACCAATTTTCTTTTTATCTCTACCTGTCTTACTTTGTCTTTGATTTCTTTGAAATGTTGAAACTGGATTTACTGTACAGAACTAGAACCAATTACGCACAATAAAGAGTTACGCTTAAGCCTTTTACCATCCCCACTAGAATTAAAGCAGCGTTGGGGGGAGGGTAAATCTTTTCATCAGGTGTCCATGCGGTGAAATAGATCTGTGTGCATGTGATCTAAAAAGAAAATGTGTGTCATATTTTCCCTACCTGATTGCCTTCTGAACCTACATAGGGAATTATGAACTTAGCATTCTTTTGAATCAAAAACAACAAAGGGCGTTCATTAGCTAAAGTTATGAAATGCTATGAAACATATTGCATGAATGTAACCTCATTTTATTTTTCAAAAAATGGATAAGATTGGAAAATTGGCCTATTTCACAAAAAACCACTAGACCAGATTGATTTTGTTAGAATTAAAGAGACAACTTCACTAAGTATTATACAAGCTGGCATCTTATATGCTCTGAAGATTTCAGGTTTATACAAAAGTCATAGATATTGTCAACATACTGGTTAATTACTTCTTTTCTACACTGTCATTTTTTTTTAGTATGCTTATCAATCAGGCTTGAAAAGATACAGTGGAAAAAGATTGAATTTTTGAAACCTATGTATTGATGTAAATATTAAAGGTGTGTGGGTGGGAAGAACATGAATTAATATAAAATATATAATTATTGACAGTATTACAATATGCATCACAAGTTATTTAATTAAATAACATGTCCTTCCTATTTTAGATTAGTATCTGAACATTGTAGCAACAGTTAAGGCATGTTTAGCCTTACATTGACTTGCAGCCTTTGGGTTGGATGTAAATCTCAGCATAATATTAACATTGCTACGAAAACATCAGACCTCATATGAGGGTTGCCTTTCTTTGTTTGTAGCCTGCTATGTGCAAGAGATAAAATGCCCGAAAGAAACAAAGAAAATAAATCGTATCAGAAAGTGGTGAGTTCTATTTTGACTCTGCATTAACTCGCTGTTTCTTTCAATCCAACGGGAGCAAGACAGGTTTAAGGACAAGTCCAAACCAGACCGCTAAGTTTGGAGGCCTTCTAAGCATTCTCCTGATTAGCAACTCAAATGGATTTCTGTAAAAAAAAAAAATAAAAAAAATGGGGAGGAAACAGAAGGAAAGTTTGTGCTTTAGTTTAAAGGCTATAGACTTTTGCAGTGACAAAATGACCTGGGACCTAACAACCAGGGGTGGATTCTACGTATCTACCTTTATTACCGGTTCACAATGGGGCCTCATGCATGTGTGATCCTGATGGGGTCGGTGGGAGAAGCCTCCCATCGGTTTTATTACCAGTTCTATAGAACCAGTCCGAACCGGGGGAAACCCACCACTGCTAACAACCCACTTGCCACATACATACTACTTAGGGAATGATGGGTCCCCTAGCAAAAATGGATCTATGTCAGCAATACTGTAAGTGTTCCCCAGTCAGATACACTCCTTATCTAACCGAATTGCATTAGAAATGCCCATACAAAACTTGTTCACTCATGCTGAGCAGGAGGTGGAATATTATGGGTAAAATTATGGATAGCATCGCTTCCTTGCTTTTGTGCCTTCATATTATTTGTCCAATGCCTGCTTTTCTCTACCACTTTATTTAAGGGTTATTTTATGACCTAGCAGTGTATATCATGATTCCCTTAAACCAGCCAGAAACAACAACAAATTGCCAGTGAGTATATGTGGCGATTTACAGAAGAAAATGGAGACATAAATTAGAGAGGCTTTATTTTGGATTTCCACATTGAGAGGTTTTGGACTTGATGGTCTAAATAGATTTTGCCAGCTCCATAGTCTCTCACCTATAATAGAGTGGATACAAGTTGGAAATATCAGCAAACTTTTTAATCAAAGCTGCCTAATAAGGATTGAATGTGATATTAATAAGATAAAAATGGATGGAATTTTATTAAGAACAAACTGAAATAAAGTTTTAAATCTAATTAATTTTAGGAACAAAAAGCATAAAATCCCACTTTAACCCTAAATCTATTACTCAGGTCTAACTAAAGGGCTTCTAGGAGAGGATGAAGATGAGCCCTAGAGTATGGTCTAACAGAGGGGTGAAATCTAGCAGGTTCTGAAGGTTCTGGAGAACCAGTAGCAGAAATTTTGAATAGTTTGGAGAACTGGCAAATACCACCTTTGGCTGGCCCCAGTGGGGAGAGAATGTGGATTTTGCAGTATCCTTCCCCTGGAGTGGAGTGGGAATGGAGATTTTGCAATATCCTTTCCCTACCATGTCCACCAAGCCATGCCCACCAAGCCACATCCACCAAGCCATGCCCACCAAGTCACACCACGCCCAGCAAGCCATGCCCACAGAACCAGTAGTAAAAAAAATTGAATTTCACCACTGGTCTAACATCAGTCTGCAGTCCCTACACCTCTGAAAGAGTCCATGCTCCTCCCCCGAAATCTATTGACTTTTATCTGGTGCCAATTTGCCTTGACCATTAGTAGATCAGATTCTTGTGTATAGATTGCATGGAATAAACTTGTAGAGTTTTCTGAACTCTGTACTGGCCCCTGGTTTCTTGTGGCTGACAGGACTTTGGAAAACAGTATTACTATAACCATACTGTATTTAATTGTATCTCAGGCATAATACATTTTTGTACTCATTTAGCTCAGATCCTGAATTCAGCACTAAGTCAGGCTGAACATGCAAAGATTCAGGGAATGTTTAAAATAAATAATTCTTCAAAACATATTTAATCATACTCTGAAAATTACTAAAATTTGTCTTGTATTCTCACAGAATACTTTATAGGCAACTTTTTAATAAGGTGGATAATATTTCTACCAAGAAAATTCAGCTGTTGAAAAAGGAAAAATAAAGTAAGATATAGTAAAGGAAGCACAAAAAAATATGAATTTTTGAACTGAATTTCAAATTTCATCTTGAGTTTGTGTAAACAATTCATATGACTGACCATCTGAGCTCCAGTTTCAGAAATATTCTTTAAGGGTAGGATGACATAGAGTATATTATAGTAATCAATAATCCAGACAAGTAACTAAAACATGAGTTACTATGAGCAAGACTAGAATCCTGAAATTGCTGCAATTGGTGCTCAAGATAAAACTGTGGAAAAGCCATTTCAGATCCCCAACTTCCAAATCATGTCTGCCTGGGGTGGTGTCATCCCATTCAGAATTTAGAGTTAAAGATGGAAATTCTTCTAATCAGGTGCCTCAAAATCTGCAACTGCTTCAACTTGCCAAAATTTAGCCAAATCTATTCTTTTACATCCAAATCCTCATATACTCCAACAGCATCACTTGGTTAACAGTATAGAGAGATACAGATGAATTTCATAGGCATACTCATGATACTTTATGCCATGCTAGCAGATGACCTTACCCAATGATTTCATTTAGATATTAATTAGGATTGGAGTGAGCATTAAGTCCTGGGACAGCCCTTAAACTTGATCTCTCCCCTTTATTACCAATAACTTAAACCAAGTTCAGAAAATGAAAGAGGACCTCCTTCATAAATGTTTCCTTGGTGTCCCCTCTTATCTAGGAATCACTGGGTTATCCTCAATAGAGCTGACAATTGGCTTTATGTAGATGCAATATCAGTTGCAAAGTAATTTTTAATGAAGGCTCTTACTTGTGTGCAGTTGAATTTTTTTTCTTTTTTCCATTTTTCATCAGTGATGCTCTAGGCAACACTTAAGTTGCTTCAATATCTGGGATTCCTTTGAAAACTAGAAACATGCAATTGCATTAGCAATACATACCACTTCATAGTACTTTACAGAGTCAGCATATTGCCCCCATAAATCTGGGTCCTCATTTTTCTGACTTCTGAAGGATGGAAGGCTGAGTCAACCTTGAGCTGGTAAGGCTTGAATTCCTGATAGTGAGCTGAATTAGCCTGCAATACCACATTCTAACCACTGTGCTACCATGGTTCCTGCCACATACAGGTTCCACGTGCATAGAGAACCCATGCAAGTGTGATCTAGTTCAAGGCTGTGATTGCCCTCTCATTTAAAACAATAACTAAGTCCCCAATCAAACTGTACCAGAGACTGAGAGACAATCCTAAACTCTCTCTGAAACCTAAGCAGATTCATAAGGAGCTTGAAGCAGATCAAAAAGGCTCCACCTCTTGCAGTAGGATAAAGTCAACAAGTAGTGATCCTTCCATGACATTTATATCACAGATATCACTTTGGAGATATTTCCCAACTCTAGATCATGTTGTCATAGCCCTGACATAAAAATCAGAATTGCAGTGTAACCCCACTATGGTGTAAGTCAAAGATAATAGGTCATGTCCATGGTTTCCATGGTGCCCATGAAATTCTGATCCAATCTTGTCTATATCCAGAGGCATCAAATTGAAGTTCACTGGTGTCACAAGTTGTTTTATCCCAATTGAGAAACACACAGACATGGTAAGAAGTTGGATGTCTTTATTCACACAACTAATCCCGGACATTCCCCAAGCCTCCTCTATGCATGTAAAGTCTTTTAGCTAGTCCTGTTTAAGTCATTTCTCAAGGTCCCAGTGCAACAAATACAACCATGGCTCCACACTAGTTCAAGGGAATGCAAAGGCAAACACGGCTCCAGCCGATCCAAAGCAGGACAATCTCTAATAGATGTGAAGCAAGACAAAGATAACTCTGATTCACAACATGTTCAACGCAGGATGAAGACAAGCATGACTCCAAATTCAAAGTGGAACAAAGGCAAAACATGACTCCCAGTTCAAAGCAGGACAAAGGCAAAATGTGATTCCAACAGTTTTAGACAAGATGAAGGATCAAAGGGTTTCAAACATCCACAGCCAGTTGGATTATGGATTATCTCTGGCACCAACCAAATTAAATGACTATTCAAATAGGTGCTTATTAGTGTACATTATTAAGAAGGGTGAGGCTGTAACCTCACTGATCTCCATTGTGCCTCTTTCCATTTGGCCCTACACATCTGGATCAGACAGGTGAAACAACTTCTCCTTGCTGGTGCTGACCAGCTCAGATGCATCTCCTCTCCAGACTACACAGCTGACTGTTCATCCAACCACTCTTTCCCAGATTTCCCCAATATTCCTGGGGCTGCTTCACTACAATTACTCATCTCTGGTGTTCCTTGTCTTGACTCAAACATGGATCCTTCCATGCTCCTATGATGCTCCGTAGTACTTCATGGATGGCTCTGAACTCATTCTTCCTCTTCATCTCAGCTGGTGTCTGAGGAAACCATTACATAAGCCTGGAGACCTCCACTGCAAGTCCATCCACAGATTAAAATGTTTTAATAAGAAAGAGGCCACACAGCAGCAGTGGTGCAATTCAGTCGGTTCTGCCCGGTTTGGGTAAACTAGTAGCGCTGACTGCGGTAGGCCCAGCCCACCCACTGAGACATAATGCCGTCCTATTTAGCCACCTTTTGGTGGCCATGTGCATGCGCAGGAGGCACCCGAGTGAGCAAAGAGCATGCATGGAAGGCTGCACTCACATTTGCGAACCAGTAGGGAAGGTAAGTGAATCCCACCTCTGCACAGCAGGGATACAAATATATAAATAACAGGCTGTTCTGAACTCAACAGCCCAACTTAACTAACAGGGCTTTATCACTGCTGTATCTGTGGAGCAAAGTATCTAGAAGTCACTAAATGTTGTCAGCTAATAATTGCCATAAGGAGTTGAATTGGACAGTGTTCTAATTTATTCTATGAAATGCAAGCTGAACTCAGGATATAAAATTCAGTATGTTCAGTATGAAATATCAGTAATGTGCATCTCTGCAATAGACAGGAAAGCAATTTTTAAAAAGCAAAATTATAATTAAGACTTAATTACTTACTATCTTGCATTAATTTTTCATTATAGTTGAAGAAAACATTCTAAAGAGTATATTGAGATCAACTCATGAAAACCCAAGAAGGTTCTAGGTATAAAAGCCCACTCAAGGAGTTTGTATGCTTGTGACATGCAAAATAAATAAAATAAAATAAAATGTGTACAAATAGAAGAAACAAAATGAGTTGACAAAGAAAAATAAAAGAAGTGAGTAAGCAAAAGCAAAAGGAAAGATAAAAATATCATTAACTAAACAAGAAAAGCTGGACAGAAGACATTGTAGCTATATGAAAAATAGCCAAAAAAGACTTTATAAAAAATAAATACTGTGCAGTATAAAAGACAAAAATAAATAAATAAATCCTGAGAACATGTGCTCTATGTTAAAATGCTTTTCGAAGAACCAATAAAGCTGAAAATTTGTACAGCATTAGCCTCCCCCTAACTAATGCATGCAAATGAGTTACTATTGTTGTTTGAAGAAAGCAAAAATCTAAAAATACATGTGTATTTTAAGCCTTTACTGCTTCCTTGATCAGCATTAAAGGACAGCACTTTTGCATGCAGAAAGAAAAGTTTCATATAGCTAAGTATCTACTCTAAGACAGCAAGGGCAAAACAGTCGAAAAGGGATGAAAATTTACCAAATGAATTGTACTGAGATGAGTTTTCAGTCTGCTCCTGATCTCTGGTCTTCATAAGCATCCCATTGTAAACAGACCTGGAATGCTTCATCTGACAGTTCTGTAACAGCCTTACCACTTCCCACAGTAGCTTTGCCATAGAATGTTGCAAAAAAAAAAAAAAAAAAATCTATTAGAGGCTTCAAAAACATAAAATAGGTTGTAGCTTGTATAATTATGAGTTGGAAGGCAGCTAAAGGTACCTATTCTAACTCTCGCTCAGTGAAGAAATCCATTAAACCAGTATTTCTCAAGCTCAGCAACTTTAAGATGCATGAACTTCAGCTTGCAAAATTCCCCAGCCAGTTGCTGAGGTTGAGAGACATTGCACTAACTATCTATTGCAGCTGCTTCCAACATCTAATTTGAAAGCTTTAAGTCAGGGGTGTCAAACTGGTGGCCCAAGGGCTGGATGCGTCATGCACAGGTCACACCACCCCATCTCTGCGAAGGGAAAAAATCATGATATGTCACGTGATGGCAGTGTGAGTCTGACACCTATGTTTTAAGTGATTCCACTACTATTATAGGCAAGACTTACCAAGTCTTCCCATCAGAAAATTCTGCCTATCCAGACTGGATCTCTCTTTAAAATAAATAAATCAGTCTCTTTGACTTGCTCTGTTTTCTATTTCTACTGAAAATCTAACTTCCCTCTTTTCTATTGGCAGCCCTTTATTAGATATTTATCTAATAAAGGGCTGCCAATAAAATAAACATATCTTTTCTTTTATGTACACTGAAAGCATATGCACCAAGACAAATTCCTTGTGTGTCCAATCACACTTGGCCAATAAAAAATTCTAATTCTAATTCTAATTCTAATTATAGACAGCTATCATAATTCTCCTTAGTCTTCTCTTTTGGAAGCTTAGCATACACAACCCATTTAACTATTCTTCACAGGGATGTGTTTCCAGAATATTTATCATCTTGGAAGTTATTCCTGTGAACCTATTTCTACTTCTCCATTTCCCTTTAAAAACATAATGTCATAATTAGACTGCATTCAAATGCAGTCTAACTAGTGCAGAATACAATGGGACTGTTAATTTCCATCATCTGGACGCTCTCATACTGTTAATGCAGTCCATTGCAACACAATGGCTTCCTCATTATGTTTCTGCCTCATGTATGCAAAATAAATAAGTAAATACATAAATCATCCCTTCAGGTATTGTTTCTCATATGTGAAAGACTGAAGGTAATATAGGTAATAAAGGAAATATCATTCTAATAATAAAAGAATCAGAAAAAAACCTGTTTTATTAAAAGAAATTGTCAAGCCCTACTGGTACACATGCATTCATTACTGTGTTGCCCTTAAGAAAAACAAACCAAAATAAAATAGAAGAGAGGAAAAGGACAGCCTTCTTTAGCCTCTAACAATTCATTGTATTCTAGAATGAACTTCAGAAATACAGAAATAAATATGAGTATGAGCAGTGGTGGGGTTCAAATAATTTAACAACCTGTTCTCTGCCCTAATGATCAGCTGGATGGGTGTGGCTGGGTGGGCATGGCCAGGGTGTGTGACAGCATTCAGTCTCCTGCACCACTCTGCCAGCCAAAATGGGTGTGGGGGTTAATTACAAAATGTGGGCTTTGCTTTGTGACATCTAGATCCAGTGAGAAAGGAGTGTGAACTGTACAGAATATACACTTTTGTTTTGTTATGAAGAACTATCCCCAAAGTCAGATGTACACTAAATGTAGACTGACTTGTAGCTACACACCTCCCCTGCAAACAGCAAACGTTGAAGCTCCAGGTAAAGAAGATTCATTTTAGAGTGAGTAACCACAGTTTGCATGTTGGAGGTTCCTAAAGGAATGCTGGGAAGCTCTGTATTTTAAAGAACACTTGAGGGAGCGGTGCAGAATAGCCCTTCTCTGCCTGAGGCTGTAGAGACCCAGCACCAATCAAAACACTTTTTGTGAAGCAACTGATCAACACTGACAGGGTAAGCCACTAGTATATGAAAATAAGAGCAAACTCCACTCTATTCTAGTACTGATGATGTTACCTAGTTTGGTAATGAAACATCTACAAGAAAACCATCAAGTTCAGAGAGCCCCAAGGACCCCGCAGTTCAACTTTGAGCTACAAATATTCTCTTCTATCAATAAACACATTTTGGTTAGAGGGACTCAGAGCCCACCTTATATGAAATGGATTTCATTCTAAATTTTAATACAATTTCTATAAATAAGGAATGTAGAATTATAATGTCTGAGTATTTGATCCTTCATACATCAAAAAAATACAAAGCTAAGGGATAAACAAATAAAAAACAGATTTGAAAAAGAAAAGGCTTAGGAAAGAAAAAGAGTGAAAGTGTAAGAAATAAAGAGAAAAAGAAGGAAAGCTGAAAAAAAATGTCTTCCAACTTTCTTTGGCACAGATATAAGTTAAAAAATATATCAAACTCTTACTCTAAGATTAACATTTGTCTGCATTATTTTCACAATCCCTTATTTAATCATCAAAGCCCAGATCAACTTTTAATTTCAGTTTCTCACAAAAAGTCCAGTAATGGTTCATATTGCTTTAATCACTATTTGTTAACAAAACCACAACTGATTTATTTAATTGCACCAAACTCTACATAAAACAGGAATGGAAAATCCTAAGCTCTAGTGTAGACCCATGCTTCTCAACTTTGGCAACTTTAAAGTGCATGGACTTCAATTCCCAGAATTCCCCAGGCAGCATGAAGTTCGCCCATCTTAAACTTGCCAAGACTGAAAAATGCTGATCTACAGATAGGATTTTCCATTCCAATTTTACTGGTTCCTACTTACTTATGAGCAATCATAATGTAAAATCCCTATATCCAACTGATCCCACATAATGATAATGCAAAATCCCCACTCCCAGCTTACTCCACAGTAATGATATTACAAAATCCCCATTCCAATTTTCGGGCCTGGACAGTCTCCTGCACCATCCTGGAAGCCAAAACGGGACATGGGGAGCATGTGATGGGATTAGTCGGTATAGGCAGAGGTGGAATTAGCTGGTTCTCTGAACTGGGCAAAAAGGTAACAACCAGTTCGCCCAAACCAGTGTTCCACCTCTGATTCTGAGAAGTTACTGTGCTGATATGGGATCATATATCTTATATGATAAACTTAAAAACTTAACATTCTTAAAATTAGTTAAGAAAGAAACAGCAGTGAGGTAAAGCTATCCAAATCAGACTGATAGCTACTTCTTCCTTATTCAGTCATTCATTTAATTATTGATCAAAGGCCCAAACAAATATACCAGACCAGAAAGGGGAGTGACAAAACACAACAAAGCATGAGATATAGCCAAGACATATAGAGATAAAATACTTCTTGTATACAAAAATATATGCAATGTTTATAAGAAAGTACGTAATATGATAGAAAGTGCTGCTGTTCTAAACAACATCCTTTTTGACTTCTTGTATCTAAATTATGTACTCAGTAAAATATAAAACTTACTGTCAACATAGATCATATGTTACTTTTTTTTAGAGATATAACTGGTACATTTGGCTATATAATACAGAAGATACAGAAGTATCTTGACAGACTTGAACATTGAACACTATCTAACAAAATGAAATTCAACAGTGAAAAAAGTAAGGTTCTACATTTAGGGAAGAAAAACAAAATGCACAGGTACTGTATATGTAGGAATAAGAACATTACCTATTTAATCAAATAAACCAATATATATTATTGGTTATACTAGTTCCTTTTACTTTTAAAAAAACTTGATCTTTATTCCCTTCAATAATGTCCAAGAACTTTTCATTTTTTCTTATTCTTTTTCACAAAATTCTTCAAAGTTTATGAAGCCTCTTTTGTAAATCCAGTACAGAAAAGTAATCCATGTCATTGTCTTAATTTGTAATTTTAATTTGTAATTTTAATTACTGATGTTCATCCAGTGTAATATTTTTTCCATTTCATTGTTTAAAATCCACTTTCATATCAGTTTCAGTCTTTCAGGTAAAACTTGTTCTCTTCCATAAACACTGCTTAAGGCAGAAACTCTTAAAATTAACTTCTGGGTCCATTGTTTAAATGTATCTTTAAATATGTTCAATGTTAAAATATTTTATTTAATTCTCTATTTGTCAGTTGAATTTGAGTGTTCTTATACTTTAAGTGCAATCTTTAGTTCCTTCTAGCACTCTCTAGTGTCTAATTTTAGTAAGTCTTATCTTATTATGTTTAAAAAAACAAACTCAAAATAAAGTATGAGAACTTTGTATTATTTTAAAGACGCTACCTGCTGTCCCTCATCTTCCAAAGCTCTAAGCCTACCAGAGACCACAGTCATGTAGTCTCCTTGTTATCAGCAAATGTCTAAAATACTCTCAAGTAATCTCAACTCTTCTCCTTGTGTAGAAAGGAATTATTGAAGGACCTGTCTGCTCAACAGCTTTCATTCTTTATTGGTCATCTCTGCTTTTCACCAAGCTATCTTCAGTTTAGATTTGTTTCCCAGACGCTCCTTCCAATAACAATTGTTGAAATCTACAAAATCCCCACAAAACTGAAATTGAAAACACAAGAAAAGTAATATAGTGTAAATATAGCATGCTGTTTTACAATGCAACACTAATATAAAACACTCCTAAAATTGTCTTAACATTAAACTGACTCAATCTCTATATTGTTTTGTGAAAGCATCAGTTTGCAGTTGGATTCTTCTGGGATGCTTTTCTACTTTCCAATCTAGTCTAAATAAGGTTCAGCTCTGTTAAGTTTTTTCTAGATCACACAAGGTGCTACCACAGTAATAAAAATAAACAATTAATAAACAGATCTAAAACAATAAAAGCTTACCAAAAATGAAACAAAACAAAAGAAATGAAACAAATCAAAATGTAATGCCTATGTATGCATCTATCTATCTATCTATCTATCTATCTATCTATCTATCTATCTATCTATCTATCTATCAATATATGGAAGCATAATTCTCATTTTGTACTGAAGTGTTAATATTCCAAGGAGACTTATTTCATATTTCTAATCTAGAAATGTGAAATTTAACAAAATGTACAGTTGATGTGATCTTTAAAATGTGATCTGCTCACTTTTATTTTTTTAATGTATATGAAATTTGGTTTCAGTTCAAAATTGCAGGATATTTCAAGTCAGATTTTCTTCCTAGTAACCAATCAGTTACTTGCAATTTCTGAGGAGACCTTAATTTGTGTCACAGTTGGAGATGCTCTTAATAAGTAAGAGTAGGATCTTATTCAAAGGAATAAGATGTGATAAGACTGATGTGATATAACACATCAGTCTTAATTATGAAATAGTTTACAGCAGGATAAATCGAGACAGAAGTACAGGGCTTGTAATGGAAGAATAAATGTATTGTTCATCTAATCAGAATTCACCATGAGTTTAACTGAGTTTATTATAATGAGCATTTACAGAAATCAGTAGAACTGATGCAGATAAATCTGCTAGGAAAATAGTAATACAAAGCAAATGGTAAATGAGTCTCCCCTAACAAACTTATTTTTAAATATCTTTCCTGGGTCAATGAATATGATTTACTACACATTGGTTAAAAAACCCTATGTATCAGAGAATGCCAGGGATTTCTGTTGTTAGTTGCGAAGTCATGTCCAACCTATTGCGACCCCATGGACAACGTTTCTCCAGGCCTTCCTGTCCTCTACCATCCTCTGGAGTCCATTTAAGCTCACGCCTACTGCTTCAGTGACTCCATCCAGCAACCTCATTCTTTGTCGTCCCCTTCTTCTTTTGTCCTCAATTTTTCCCAGCATTAGGCTCTTCTCCAGTGAGTCCTTCCTTCTCATTAGGTGGCCAAAGTATTTGAGTTTCATCTTCAGGATCTGGCCTTCTAAAGAGCAGTCAGGGTTGATCTCTTCTAGGACTGACCGGTTTGATCGCCTTGCAGCCGAAGGCGATCAAGGGGCTCGCAGGAGTCTTCTCCAGCACCATAGTTCAAAGGCCTCAATTCTTTGGTGCTCAGCCTTTCTTATAGTCCAACTTTCACAGCCATACATTGCAACTGAGAAAACCATAGCCTTGACTATACGCACTTTTGTTGGTAGGGTGATGTCTCTGCTTTTTAGTAGATTTAGTAGATTTCTTTTTTTTTATTATTGCAAAAGTTTTACAATTACATTTTCACCCCACTTCCCCCCCCAACCCACCCCTCCCTCCCCACCCTAACCCCCCCAAGGCCCCCCTAACCCTCCCCCTCTGACTTCCACAGAATATAATCCCATCAAAATCCCCTTTTTTTATAAAAACTTGAACCCCTCAAGCTCCCTATAATTTTTTCTCTCTTCACAATTCATACATTTCTATTTCTATATAACTTTCAATGAAAAACAATTTGATACTTCCTAACTTGGTATTTTTTTTGCACATAATCTATCCATTTTTTCCATTCCCATTCATAAGGATTTAGTAGATTTCTAAAGATCTCTAGATTTGCCATAGCTTTCCTCCCCAGGAGCAAGCGTCTTAATTTCTTGGCTGCAGTCCCCATCTGCAGTGATCTTGGAGCCTAGGAAAATGAAACCAGTCACTACTTCCATTTTTTCCCCATTTAATTGCCAGGAATTGAGAGGGCCAGATGCCATGATCTTAGTTTTCTTAATGTTGAGTTTCAAGTCAACTTTTGCACTCTCCTTCTTTACCCACATCAAGATGCTCTTTAGTTCCTCTTCACTTTGTGCCATTAGAGTGGTATCATCTGCATATCTGAGGTTGATATTTCTCCCGGCAATCTTAATTTCAATTTTTGATTCACCTAGTCCCGCCTTTCTCATGATGTGCTCTGCATATAAGTTCAATAGGCAGGGTGACAGTATACAGCCTTGCTGGACTTCTTTCCCAATTTTGAACCAATCAGTGGTTCCGTGTCAAGGGATTTCTGTGACACCTGAAAGAGTTTCCACAGCTTACATGCACCCAAGTTCTAAAATTCAAGCTTATTCTATCATTCTACCTAGCTGAAAAATAAGTACTTGTATCATCACTTGCAGTGGACATCATATTCAGTTGATTACAAGATTTTGAAATTTGTCAGTTTTTTTTTAAAAAAAAATACATACAAGTCCATGTATCAGAAATGTGTTTGATGTGTTTGATCAACATCATAAAAGACTTCATTAAATTTATTTATTTATTTTTTGTTGTTTCTATATGAGTATGGCTACTGATAACAGTAGCAAAGATATGGGGAAAAAATAAAATTCAAATGTAAGTAAAAACTCTTTTATGTGATACATTTTGTTTGAATGGTATCTTTCTTCTATGTTTGTCAATGCAAAATATAAGATTTTAGCAGATTTCAAGTACAGTAATTCTTCAGTACAACAAATATAGGAAACCAATGGTTGGCAGAAGGAAAGTATAAAGCTTTCAATGTAGTGCTATTTACAGATCACTTCATTTTTGGGGAGGAAATATATAGGAAATATTAAAAATATTTAAACATAATTATTTATGAAAATGGACATAATAAGCTATTTTTGCATGCACAGTGATGCACATTAGAAACTATCTGTAGACACTGAAAATCTTGTATTAACCTTCTTGGGAACTTCTCAAATAGTTACTATCAAATTATATTTCTTAATGAGACATAATGGCAAAATTATTAAATACACTGACAGCAATTACATTAACACTTTGTAATATTATTCTAATTCTCTTCATTTGTATCATTTAAATTTATTCTAATTTTGCTTTTGTCCTTTTTTGTTGTACAATCTCTTGCATGCCACTTACAAGCCTTATGCAGCCCTTTCCCCCATACAAGTGGAAATCACTGGGTGTATACTTTAGATAAAAACTGGTACATATATAGTACTCTAGTTATGCTAAAAATAAACTATGCAACTGCACACACACACACACAAACAAACACATGTGTGTGTGTGTGTTTATCATCATCATCATGCAGGATGAAGGCCTCTTCCGCATGGTCCTGAGCTTTCTTTTGCCAATTGGGCCCGCAATACTTGATGATGTCATAGATCCATCTTGTTTTAAGTCTCTTTAGTGGATGCTTTTTATCTGGGATTCATTCTGTGACTGCCTTGGTCCACATGCAATCAATTCTTCTTGCTATGCGGCCAGCCCATTTTCATTATTTTTCTGTCTTGATGATATCATATATTAGTTTGTTCTTTAATCCATGTGCTGACTTCTATCTTGTCTTGTAATGCTGAGCATGCATCTTTCCATTCTCTTTGTGACACTCTTAACTTTTGTATCAATTGTGAGGTTTATTTATTTATTTATTTTTAAATACTTTATTGAGTTTTCCAAAACAAAAAAGAAAATGTACGATCTATCTCTCCTTTCGGAGGTGCAGTGTTTATACAATATAGTGAAACAAAAGTTAAAAAAAAAAGCTTCATCCTTAACTATACATTATTCTATACAATATAACTATAATTCATGTGCCAGGTCAAATTCTAAAGTCATGTTTTCATCTTATTGTTCAGCCAGTGATACCAAATACCCCATACATCATAATATTTTGCGTTGTCCTCGTTTTTTAACTCACTTGTCAGTTTCGCCATTTCTGCGCACTCTAGGATCTTATTTATTAGAGTTTCTTCTGAGGGGATAAGTTTGTTTTTCCAACATTTTGCGAAGGCTAATCTAGCCGCAGTTATGATCTGAATTATCAGTTGGGTTTTATTATTGTTAAAGCCTTCTTCGGTTATGCCTAGGAGAAAAAGTCCTGGGGCTAGGACTACCTCCTGTCCCGTTATTTCACAGAGCCGTGTCGGATTTTTTGTGAGGTTTATATCATATGTTCCACATATGTTAGAGCAGGTAGCACACACTGATTTAAACGTTTTCTCTTCAGGCATAGGGGGAAAATTATGCTTAGCCTGCCAAATGCCTGCCAACCACATTTGACACACCATTCAATTTCCTTTAGTGTATCACCTTCCAAGGTATATGTAGTGGTCTACTACATCTAGTTCTTCTCTAGATATAACAATTTTTCTTTTTTTGGTAAATTTATTAAACATAACCTGACTCTTTTTCAGGATTGTTTTTAAGCCAAGTGTTTCTCCTGCTTTCTGCAGCTCATGTATGTGTCCTTGTAGCTCTTCTGGGTCTTGCAACAAGAGAACATCATTATCTGCAAATGTTAAATTATTTAAATAGACTCTATTGACTTTTATTCCATCTTTCGCCAAGACTAGTTTGCAATCTATTTCTTCAAGGCAGGCTGAGAAAAGTCAATATAGTATCACCTTGCCATATGCCTTGTTATGTGTTGATTTCCATGTGTGTGTATGTGTATTATGTATGATAAACATATATGTATCATATATACAAACATCAACATTATATTTTTATGGTAGCTTTAAGTTTCATGATGTTTGAGAAAGGCAGAAAGAGACAAAGCTGGTTGGTTGGTTGCTTGGTTGGGTTTTTGCTCCAAGCATCATGATCCATTAGAACAGAGCATAAATTGGTTTGGTAAGAGTCTTTAATTAGATAGGAAAGTTCTCTCTGAGTGGCATGATGGCCTAGTGATGAAGATCCTTGCCTGCTTCTCAGAAGGCTGAGAGTACAATCTTAGGTACAGTAGTTGTCTATGGAGATTGTCTCCATAGATTGCCTATCAAAGATGAGAAGCAAAACATCTTCAAAGAAAAACAAGAAAGTCCATTTGCCTTCTGAAAAAGCATCTTTGCGACAATCCTTTGGTTAGTGGCAGATTTTTCTGTCCTCGGGCAAAAAGAAAAAAAATATCTGCTGTGACTTCCACATAGGTATCAGGAAGGGCATCTGGCCAGTAAATGTTTATCACCCACTTTGTTGTCCAAACCATTGCACTAAAAATATTAGAACTGGGAGAATGATCATGTGGAGCTTTTCTGCTTCTTCCATCAGTTTCCATGCTCAGATTTTTTTGGGGGGTAGGCCAAGTAAAATAATATAATTTCCTTATCAAATGTATCTTATTGTCCATAACGAAAAGGAATTGATGGGATAGATATGAAAGTAGCAATGCTTCAAACCTTGTGGTTTGCTGATTTAGATTGTGCTGCTTACCTGTCTGCTGTACATTGCTTCAAATCACTATCCTACTGTGACAGATCAAACTGGTGTCAGCCATGCCATTTGAATGGATTTTGAGATTTCCACAATAAAAACCTCCTTTATCATTTAATATTGTGGTCCTGACAATAATGTTGAGGCCCAAACCAGAAAGACTGGAAAGTAATTCTGTGAAACTAAAAACATTTTTTTATATGAAGAAATAGAATGAATGCTTTTGAATAAAAATGGGGCACCTTTTAAAGTTTTGGTTAAAAGTAGAAATATGCGTACTTTTTTATATGTAATGTATTCATTTCTTTCACAGAAGGCTGAATATCAGTGGTCTTTTAAATTATCAACTAATATCTAAAAGCATTTACAGTCTTGCCCAGGAAATGCATTCAGAAATCTTCATGGTATGCTACTTTTTTTGTTTTGCTTTGTTTTTATTCTTCCCGTTTTCTCCAACATATTTTAAAAGTGTAACCATGACATTTTGACGGTAATAACTGTACATGAACTTTTCACATAAGGGAATGGCTTCTTTTCTATGAAAGAAATGAAGTCATTGTGCTCAGCAAAAGGATTGTCTTTCTCTACTCTTTTTAAGGTCTACCATTAAATTAAAAGTGAAAAGTCAAGTGTAGTACTTTCACCTCATTCTGCATGTGATTGAGAGTTGGCCATTCACATTTTGAAGGGCTAGGGAAGATTATAAAGATAGCACCATGAGAAGTGTCTATTTCATCTAAAGTGTATCTATTCTTTTGTATTATACATTATAAATCAGAGTGATATTTGAAGGAAGATTTATTATAATCTCTGGCAGGATGCTTTGTCCATTTATAATGCAAGCTTTTATCTCAAATTCAGAGCACTAGTCTTGAAAAACATGTACACTGTTTCAGAAAGATAAGATTTCTCTTCAGCAAAAAAATGAAAGCCTAGGCCAAAGTTTTTGAATGGCATCCTCCAACTGTGTTAGGATTACTTTAATGATGAAGACATGGTGTGTGTGTATGGGGGGGGGGTAATCATCAAATTTTTGTCAATGAGAGAATCAGTTGCTTAACATACTTGTACATATATAATCAAACTGGTAGTTAACATGGTTTTATCTAAGAAATCTTTATTGGGGATGAATCAGGACAAATACATACCGTATTTTTCGGAGTATAAGACTACTTCTCCCTCCCCCCAAAAAATAGGGTGAAAATTTGGGTGCAACTTATACATAGGGTTGCCAGGTCTGCTTCCCAAAAATAGCGGACAAGCGGGGGGGGGTGTTAAGTAGTAAAAAAATAAAAAAAAATTACAATTAAATTACATATTTTCTTACAAACGTTTTAACACGTATTAAAATAATCACTTCAAAACTTTACTTAAAATTCAAAACATCAAATATATTATAATAATATGTAAAATATTAAATTACATTTTACTTTGCTGTCGTGTGTATTTTTTATTTGACTGCGCAGCTTTGATCAATTCTTTGTGTTTAAGGAATAATTCTTTAATTTCAGTATAACGTTGAGAAATATTAAAAAATATACAAAGTTCACTTCGAACTGATGGTACAAGCAGTCGGTTACATTCGTCAGTCCACAAATTTCCTATGACGCTGAAAATTCATTCAATGTTTGCATTTGATACCGGAATTGATGCACAATACTGGAACAGTTTCAGTAAACTTGGAGCTGGCTCTTTCTTGAAAAAGTACGTCCACTTATCAAGGGATGAATCGCCCTGCAGATGAACATAAACTTCTTCTAGGGCAGAAATTTCATTGAAGAGAGTGTTGGGTGGAAGTTCTTCTCGCCATGGTGATAATAACCAGATGTTCGTCATTTCTTCTAAAGTTGGAGGATTATTGCGATCAATTAGATTGAAACAACTTAGCGTCTCATATACTGAATCGGTGAAATTATACCACTTTTCTAGGTATGCAATGGCTCTTTGATACACGTTGATGGCTTCTTTCTTGAACTTTTGCACGGCATTCTCAGGCAAATGTTTTTTTACGTAAGGCAAATAAAACTTTCATTCCAAAAAACTGCTCATCGTATTTTTTTTGCAAAGAATCATGCAGCTTACACATGATAATGTGAAGATCACATGCAAGAATTTTCTTGCTTTCCAGCTTCAGTAGGGTGTCTTGCATTATTGACATGAAGAAGTGCGTGAAATATAAATACAATTCTGAAATTGTTGGTTCATTGTCCTTTGCGAGTTCATTTTCCTGATCCGAAATAACCTTAAGATATTAAGTGCCATAAGATAATCTTATGGCACTCATCAGATACAAGAGAAATAAAATACGATTTTAGAGGTATCCAGTTTAAAAGAAGTCTTTCAAACGCTTTAAACAAACTTAACCAATGTGTTGGAACATGGTGCAAAACTTCATGGAATTCTAACTCTCAAAACTCAAAAAATGATTTCAACTCTTCTTGTTTCTTCACAGAATTCAAAAATTCAGCAAAAACCTTCAGCACTACATTTTCGATATCAAAAGATAACTGCTTTAATGCATTTTTTGCGCTGTTGTGTAAAATGTGATTATTGCAATGAGCATTCGATCTTTGTCTCATTCTAATTTATGAAAAGAAAGACAAAACGTGATTCTCCTATCCTTATTCTCTTAGACTGTACAGCTTTAGATTATGTACCATTTCATCATAAAGCTTTTGAATAAAAAAAAATGTCCACTATTTTGTGAAAAAAAATAGTGAACATAATGTGGTGTCCGCTCAAATAGTGGATACCAGACAACCCTACGTTATACACTGAATGTAGCCCCGCCTAACCACCGCCTCCCACCCTTTGGCTTCTGTCTCCCAGCAATTTACCTCCTTGCAGCAAACAGCAAACAGCACACAGCCTGTTTCAGCTTCAGCACAATCTGATTAGCACAAGCAATTGATTGTCAGTTGCATCGGCCTCCCAACCCTCAGCTGCGCACCCCATTTGCTGCAAGGAAGCAAATTGCTGGGAGGCAGAGGCAGATTTTTTTTCTTGTTTTCCTCCCCAAAAAAGGTAGGTGCATCGTATAGTCCGGAGTGTCTTATTCTCCAAAAATACGGTACATACATACATACATACATGTGTGTGTGTGTGTGTGTGTGTGTGTATGGGGGGGGAGGGAGCGAGAGAGAGAGAGAGATGTATATATCAGTAAAGTGATCCCAATACAGATATACAGTATATTATAATAATTTTTGCTGGATAGCTTCTGACTGTTTGCAGCCATAGATCGGTGGGATTCTGAAGGTATGATTATGAAATATCTAAATATTTGGCAATATCAATACTCAAGCAAATATTTATATTAGACTTCTGCTCCTAGAATTGCATCCTGGTTATTTATCTTGCAATCCTTAGATCTCTTCCCAATTTTTGCCCAATTTTTGGAGGCATGCACAAGTGACTCAGGTACTCATGTGATTTAAGGAGGTGTCTTTTACTCCCTAAATCACATGATAAGGAGTCAGGTAACATAAAGCATATTTAGATTTGCAAAGTTATATTACTATAGCCAAAATTAATAAAATAGCATTTTTGTGGAGTTGACTTCATGGTTTTGTCTAGGTAATGGCTGACATGAATCTTGCAAGTCTGGGCGTATTTTACTCCCCCTGTCCTGCATCACTTATTGAATTAGGGAGATATCTACTAAAGTCCCTTGTAAATAACCTCTTATTTTGGACTTAACCCATATTTTCTCTTGTTGCTCAGGTAGCTGATCTGGCTATCTCTGTCCAGGTCATCTTCCTTCTTGACAATTTGGCCTGAGCTTTTCAAAACATGAGACCAGTTGCTTCAACATTTGAATGACCTCTGCTTTTACCTTCTAAATTATACAAAACAGATCAGTATAGGCATAGATCTTATTCAGAGAAGGGCAGCACACCCCTTAATAACATATCTATCTACGCCCAATTAAAATTTTGAATAGTTCTGTAATTACTTATTTAAAATATGACCAATGAACCTTTTTCTGTCCCCTGAGTTCTGATTTGGACTACATTTTGATGTTGAAGAGTTCCTGGAAACTGCTTTTAATTGATTTGTATGGCCAAGGACAAAGAGAGGATAGGTATTAAAGCAAATTGGAAAAAAGGCAAAAGAAAATTATGTTGAGTTTAAAACAGGAGAAATCTTACTTGATTTATTAGCCCTTAAGTCACACATTACTCTGAAAACTTTTCTCTCTCCTGAAAGATATGTTTGTGCAGTAACCTGGAATGAAACCTTTTGTACCTACTCTAGAGGCTTAAAATTGGAACATCTACATATGTTCTAATTTGCTGACAGTTGAATGTCTATATAACTCTTAAAGGGATTAAAATAATGGTAATTAATGTCCTTGGAGATTTAAGAAGGCATATGCCCATATTTGTAGATGCATTAATATTGGTTAGCATTGTTTAACCACTTCCAATAAAGTGAAATATGATTTAAACCATATGTTTCCATGTCTCTTAATTAGTAATCAGTCTCATTGAGAACAGGATTTATATTCTGGAAAGTTGTCATGGGACAGTAAGGTAAAATGCTTATGAGGAAGACATATTAGAGAGGATGCTTCTCATGATACATATGTACAATATATAATCCTGCATAGCTGTGATTCACAGCATTATAGAGGAGCAGATGGTATGTCTCATCTGCTTACAACATTTTCCTCACCTATGCAACATGTCACAAGAATTATTACTCTGTGCCTGCCGAAGATATATTGTTACTAAACTCTCTGTCATTAATAGGATTAGGGTTTCTGAATCCCTACACCTTCTCATATTTCCATTTCTTCTGCTGAGCGGATCTCTTGTTAGACAGTCTTTGTAGCCAAGTGATTTGACAAGGGGAGAACTGCTTTGTGAGAAGAGGATGACAAGAAGCTATGTGATGGGGTGGTTTTATGAGTGGGTTTGGCAAGCTACTCACCCAGAAGGAATAATTTTCAAGACAAATAAAAAGTGACTAACTATAATGCCACTTCAGTTGAATTCAAACTATTATATCTGATTGTTCTTGTCCAACTGAACAACTGTGATTTTCCCTTTTCCCTTCTAGAGACAGCAGGGATCCAAAGGAAAATTCTGCTTTAAAAGGAATGAGATTTCTCTTATTTTACTAACAAAAGAAACAATAAAATATATTCTTACATATGAGTAACTCCTTTGGTGTTCCTCTTTTAATTCGACTCATTATTTTCATCCAGCAAAAAAGCATATCAGAAAGACACATTATTCCTTTGCTAACAAATATACACGCAAAAAGACTAAGATAAAGTAATATTGTAAAATAACACAGCTATTGATAGAAATCACTATCAATGTGTATTGTTCATTATTATATCCTAAATTCCTCCATATATTATCATCAATGATGGGGTTATATATTCTAAGTTTCACTTTTAATATAATAAAAAAAACCTAATAAAATCTTATTAAGAGGGAAAATACCTTTAGTATTTTCTATATACCTATAGTTCTGTGGATAGATATGTACAATGTATAACATATCACAAATGTACAATTACACAGGTCATCAGACAGAACAACTGTACCTTACTGCCACAATACAGTATATCAGAGAACTTGTAACTTTAATCTTATGAATTTCTAGAAGAATAATCCATTTCATATTATCTAATAGTTAAGCATCAGTTTTTTACCCTTTGGTGACTTGATTGTAACATAACAACAAATGTTGGCAGGTCTTCCTGACTTTTATTTCTGCCTACTGACTCAGGTCCAAAATTAATTACTTAAAATAACTTACATTATTTTTATACTGGTGCACAAAGGGCTAAATAAAAAAATCATACAAATAAACAATCCAATTATTTGTAATAATAATAATAATAATAACAGCAACATATACCAGGTCTAAAAATCTAGGAGTTTCAATCTAGGAGTTATAAATTCATGAAGATGCTGCAAATTGTCCACCAAACTCTGTATGGGGAAATGCCACCCCATTCTGATATGAAAAAGGAAAATTTATGAGTCCAAGGTGCTTCAAGGCCTGGATTTTTTTAGACTGACTTATCCTTTCCCATTCAGGCTTCCTCATTTTCCAGATATTGGGACAGAACCTCAATGGCTTTGCTGGCCTGGACTAAGATGTATAAATGGGTATCATTAGCAAAATGATGAGAACTTGCCCAGGTTTGTTTGTTTATTTATTTAAAGAGCATACATGGACATATTTTCACATAAAGTTCCTAGCTGGCTCCCAAGAACCATTGAAAACAAGGTACAAAACAGAATAAATCCTTCAAATACCAGACCAACCATACTATTAACTGACTCAACCCCATCCTATCCCAATGCTTAGGGAAAGAGCTAGGTTTTCATGGCCTTCTGGAAGGCTAAAATTGGTCAATATAATGTTACGCTTGAACAGTATCTGGAAGCTGCAACTGGTGAAGAATGCAGTAGCATGAGCAGTTTTGGGTGCCCATAGGACAGCACAAGTATCACCTCTGCTACATGCCAGTTTGGTTCTTGAGCAGCAGCCAAGATAGGCAAGGATCTAAAACACAGGTGGCTTTAACTCTTACTTCAGCACTAAGAAACCTGACAACTGAGCTACAGCAGTCTGTAGCTCCTCTTTGAACTAACTTTGGAACTTAATTTCTTAAGGTTTAAAATGCTTTTATATCTTTAAAGTACTTTACATGAACCTCAGATATTATTTTCCCCCCAAAGACAAATACTTAATGGAAAGTAGATATAAAGAGGCCTCTCTTTGGTTCTGAAGAACAAATTGGTAAGCAGAAATGATGCAGCCAACAGATACTAGTTAAATTGAGACGGGATTAGATATTTTTAAACTGATCATTATTCGATTTTACTGTTGATGTTTATTTATACTACAAGATTTTCTCATTTTTGTTGCACTTCACATTGATATAAGTGCATATAAAATAAAATTATTGTTCTTATTGTTTCTCTGATTTAGAGGCTGTCTGATTGCTTAATAGCTCTGGGTGGTTTACAATTAAAAGGAGGGAAAACATACATCAAAATGCCCATGGTTGTTATGCTATACATTACATGCATACAGATGTCCACATACTCATATGCCAAATAGAGTCTGGCTTTTATTTAGTTTCCAGTGCTTAAAACCAATATATCCCAAAAGCCATGCAGTGGCTCTGCAGTTGCTTTGCACACCAGGTAATTTATTCATGATTGCCATTATGATAGTGCAAACAGGAAGTTTTTAATCTACATTGAGCTATCATAGGACTTGCTTGACAGGATGTCCTAACTTCTTTTCATTTCCTATTATCCCTATAGATCTGAAACACACAGAGCTCCCTGAAAATGTTAGATATGAAACCAACATTTTTATTATTTCTTTAGCACTAGAGAAGGGGAGAAATAAATAAACCACATTTAATTTAATTTCCTAGAGATATTAATGAAATAAGATGTGGGTATGTTTGAGCCCCTTCTACTTTTTGAAGTGTGGAATACCCTTCAAACAAAATAAATGTAGTCTTCAATACATCCTCCCTGCCATAATGTAATTATTTTGTACAGTATATGATCATTTTTTAAAAAAAAAAATCAGATTCCACATTTTTATTAATGAGACAGAAAAGACATTATATTTTTATTAATACAGTGGAAAAATATTTTACTAATTATAGGATAGAAATATCTAGCGGAAGAATTAATTCTGATGATTAATTAATTCTGTGATTAATTCAACACAACACATATCAAGATCACATGAAGTGTTAATACTACTTTATAATACCTTGGTAAGACCACACTTGGAATACAGCATTTAGTTTTGGTCACCACAATGTAAAAAATACGTTGACACTCCAGAAAAAGTGCAGAGAAGAGCAACAAAGATGATTAGGAGACTGGAGGCTAAAACATATAAGGAATAGTTGCTGGAATTGGGTACCATATGTCTAATTTAATAAAACGAAGGAATAGAGGTAATATGATAGCAATGTTCCAATATCTCAGGGATTGCCCAAAGAAGGAGTCAAGCTATTCTCCAAAGTACCTGATGGCAGGACAAGAAGCAATGGATGGGAAATAATCAAGGACAGAAGCAACTTAGAACTAAGGAGAAATTTCCTGACAGTTAGAACAATTACTCTTTGCAATAACTTGCCTCCAGAAATTGTGAGTTGTCCAATACTGGAAGTTTTTAAGAAGAGATTGGACAATCATTTGTCTGAAATAGTATAGGGTTTCCTGCCTAAGCAAGGGGTTGGAGGTCCAAGGTTCCTTCCAACTCTGTTATTCTATTCTAAGCATATCTATCCATAAAAATAATGGTGCTATTAGATTTCTCTCTTTCCTCCCTAACTTAATTTTTTAAAAAGATTTTTAAACTTCAGTCCTTTTTCCTAGTGATGTTTTTGTATCATTACTACAGCCATTGCATCTTTCAGAAGCCAAAGAAATAAAACAAAGGATGGTATACATCCAAAGAAAGATTCTCTGCTCTGGGTCTAGGGATAAGAGAAGAAATACTACAGGTCCTTAAAATAGAGGACCTTTGAGAGGACGAGCAGATGTGTAATGTTTTAGTTTTAGTTAAGAAAAGATGCTTTGGAATGAGCAAGAGCATGAACATAGCACCTTTCTGCAATTCATTAAATCATTCACATATGCTGTAGCTGTGTGGAGCAAATTGATTCACACATAGATGCTGAGTTCACACATTCCCAGGTACATTTTCTAAGACAAAAGACATTGCACAGCCTAATACCAAGTACTTATCATGAATTTCCGAGAGACACCACAGTTCCAAAGTGCAGATCTATAGCAAAATTCTGTCCCAAAGTGGGATGGGGAATTAGAGGCAAAAAAAGAGCTTACTTTGAACTGTTTTGCCTTGGTTTTCAAGATGATTTGTGTTTCTTTGTTTTCGTATTTGAATAGCACTTTGCTAATTTGTGAAAACATAGATATATATATAACTTGTAACTTTGTAATGGGAAAGTACTCTCAAAGGTCTGAGGCTGGACCTGATTAGAGCTGAAGCAAGCACGCTCAGGAACCGTCATTGCCAGAGAGCAATGGACCGTGATATAGACCTATTCTCCACCTCACCCCCCAGGTATGATGAACCCCAGATTGGGGTTTGACAGGTAAAGTATCTTAAAAGGCTATTATTTATGTAATATTCTCTTGTAGGAGGGAGTCTGGTCAGCTGCAGTGCCAATTGGTGCTTTTTTACTACTGACCGTTATTGCAACCAAAACTGCAAGGAAGAGAGAGGTTTGCCTTTCATTGGTATAGGACAGTGGTATTAGCCACAGTGGCGCAGTGGTTAGAGTGCAGTACTGCAGGCTACTTCTGCTGATCACTGGCTGCCAGCAGTTTGGAGATTGAATCTTACCAGGCTCAAAGTTGACTAAGCCTTCTATCCTTCCGAGGTGGGTAAAATGAGGACCCAGATTGTTGGGGGCAATATGCTGACTCTGTAAATTGCTTAGAGAGGGCTGTAAAGCACTATGAAGCGGTATATAAGTCTAAGTGCTATTGCTATTAGGTGCAGAAGAGATAACTTCCTTTTTTGTGTAGCTTCCTTAGTTTATGCTTATGAGGGGGAAGCCTTGTGCTTTCCAGGACACTGTCCTCTGAAGAGATGGTGTAAAATAATAATCTGGAATGAATCCAATTGGGACTTTGGGAAGGATGTTTGATAGCAGGCTGACATCTTTCTTTTTTCTTTTTTAAAGGCAAATGTGAGTAGGCTACTCCAACTGCATCACAATGATTACCATAGCTGTGTACAAACCCAATCCACATCTCTGCACTTCTGCAGCTTTTAGATTAGCTTGAGTTAGGGAATAAGGTCAAAGCTGTCTTTAACAGAGTGACTTATTAAAGAGTAGAGCAATTTTATTCAAGGGGTTGGAGAACTTGCACACAAATCCATTTATCATTTTAGGGGTCAAAGCACTGAGAACTCCAGAGTATATCATTTTAGAAAACCAAAATTACTGTCCGCATGAGTTATGCTAAGGGTTTCAATACCTTTAATGTTAAGAAAAGGCAGAGGTAATACGTAGGTCTTATTGTTATATGTAAGGTCCCTTTTTTTCTCATTTTCATGGGGATTTGTCCTCATTTCCTGCTTTCTGGTATAAAAACGGATGACATTACATGTTGTAATTAGAAGAAGGGTTGGTCTCCAATTTTCTCATTATAAATGGAAGCAGAAACTTTTTAAAAATATGTAATATTAATATACTGTATGTTGTATAGAGTCACCTTAATGACGGAGACAGCATGCAAGTTATAAAATAAATAAATTACTGCATAAATTAAAGATAGCTATTATCATATGTTTCTAAGCATTTTGCTGATGGTGAAGAAGCTTAATTCTGGATATATTTATCATCTTAAATGTTTAAAATTAAACATTAAAATGTTTTAATTAAATTAAGCTTATTCCTAAAGGAAATTTGATAAACTATGTTAACATTTAGTGCAAGTCATCATTCTGTTAGTCAGAACATTAGAAAGAAAGTATGGATAACAAATGGACATCTGCCTTAAAACTAGGGATCACAATACTGTGAGCTCTCTTATCATTCAATATGCTTTCTAGAAATACTGGGAAGTACAATTCAGCAACATCTGGAGAGCCATGAGTTGCCCATTATGTCAGTATTGATTCACTGTTGTGAAGAAAAAGAAAGAAAGAATATGTTGAGAAAATAGATGTGGATATTGCAAAAGAATTTGGATAGTATCTTTTTGAATCTTCACTTTTACTCAAGACATTGTTCCAAGATGGCATTCTTTGTGAAATGCTTAGACCAAACTAAAGGAGGTCTTGGAGACCAATTCTATTGATAGTCTAATGTGGCAAGATGTCTGAAGGCATTTTGGACATTTCTTTTCAACTATTAAAACAACCTTGCCTATGTACATAAAATGGACTTTTTGTCTATTGCAATAAGCAAAACTGTGTACTGTAGACATCATAATCACAATTCTTTCAAGAGGCTCAGACATTCTGAACTATATATTCAGAAATTTGGAAATTTAGAAATAACAATTGGAATTGTTTCCAAAGCAATTCATATTTGATTACATTTTCTCATAACTTTTCTACCAACCTTGCTTCTCCTATCTGTTTTCCTCTTTCCTTTGCCTGTACATAAAGTTCTCCAAGTTCTTCTTTCTTGCCTTCAAGCAGTGCCTTTTGAATCTTCATATTGCTTTTGCCTTATTTTTCTTTCACGCTAGCTTATAAAATCTTAACTTGCTCAGGAAGATATGAGTTTATTTATTTATTTATTTATTTATTATTTATTTATTTTGCCACCCAACTCCCAAGGGACTCTGGGCGGCTTACAACAAAGAATAAAACAATGCGGACAATCCTATAAAAAAATGTTAAAAAGAAAAATATTAAAACATTAAAAACTTTAAAAACATTAAAACACATACACTCCAATTCGTGGCCGGGTGTCGCAAGATCATTATAACGAGATCAAAAGCCCCAGGCCTGCCGGAAGAGCCAGGTCTTCACTGCTTTGCGGAAGGCCAATAGGGTGGGGGCGGTCCGGACCTCAGGAGGTAATTGGTTCCAGAGAGCCGGGGCAGCCACAGAGAAGGCCCTCCCCTGAGGGCCCGCCAGCCAACATTGTTTAGCTGATGGGACCCGGAGGATACTGACTCTGTGGGATCTTACCGGTCGCTGGGAGCTATGTGGTATGAGTTTAGCATAAGAACTAAATCAAGGGTACATCACCTAAGGACAAAGAACTCAATATGGCCCTTGAAATGTTGGGCCAGAATCCACAAACCTGGTAGGAATGTATACAGTGAACATTCCTCCTAATATCTCATAGCATTGCCTGGGACCGTCAGATAAGGTGCAAATTGACTATAATCCTAGAAAGTTTCACTCTGGAAATGATAGATTGATGACTGTCATTTGCCGTTCTATGGTGACAAATACCTTTTGGCTGTACACAATCCTTTCCAAAAGCTTTCCTATTTCTGAGCTTAACAGAAGTATTTCAATTCTTCAAAGCTAATAGGTGTTTGTCTCAGGAAAGCAAGCTTCTGCCTTTGATTTTTCTAATATTTATCCATCAGAAAGCAGATGGTGAGAGGTAAGGTAGATTATTTCAAACTTCTTGTGATGTGCTTAGTGGCACAGACCCAACAAGCAGAGTACGAGCTAAGCAAAGTTCCTATCCCCCTGTCAGCCAAATCTTTTCCACTTGAGTCATTTTTTTTTTCCCGTGGAGCTGAGCCAGCCCAGTTCAGCTCTTTTGTAGGGAATGAGGAACCGGTATTGATTTCCCATTTAAGCCAATCTTGTGTGAGCCCACTGCTGCCTCCCTCACTATGAATGCAGGGAGGGGGGAAACCAGCTGCAGCATTTCCAGCAGAGAATTGCTTCTTTGAGAAGGACCTGCACAGAATTGCAAATCAGGCAAATAAAAGGAGAAAATGGAAGGGCAGATAGGCTTTCCTTTCAAGCCACATATAGGGACAGCACTTCCTTTCTATAAGAGGAAAACAGGGAATTTGCTTGTTAGAGCAAGTGAAGGAGATTCTTATTATGGGCTTCAGTGCAGTTGTCAGCTATAATAATGAATTCTTATACTGTCTTGCCTTGGAACAGGCAAAGCCGATGGAGATACATATTTGTTATGTGAAAGAGTGATCACAAAGATTTCCAAAGCAGGTGGAAATTTGCTGTGGTGGGTATTTGTACATAGTTTAGCTGCAGTCTTTAATGAGCTGTGCAGATTAGTAAACTTGGTGCAATAATGACTAAGTTACCAAAATCCATGGGTGTGTTTAGCTGACAGCCACTTTCAATTGATTTCATATTATCTCTACTGTGAGTCTGAACATTCTGGATGCTCATACTGTGAGTGATGTGTTTCCCCAGAAACTTCAAATATTAATTTTAAATATGTTCACAGCCTGTTCCTATCATCACCTGCCGGTTTTGCAGAATAAACGAATATGTGCACCTCAACAGCTATTGCTTTAGCTCTCTAAAGCAGGTGTTCTACACCACTAGCCTTTGAAAAGCAAGGGAGAATCTCTCATTGTTTTCTCTGTAAAATGTAAGGATGAGTCAGCACCACAAAATATACTCTGTGAGCTAAATAGTATTGGCTATAAGAGGTTGATGTCCCACTCTGAGAAACCTTAGTAAACCACTGAGGCAATTACACACTTTTTTTTTCTACAGCAAAAAGCCAGTGTAGTTCTTTGGATAACACCCTAAATGCCTGTCTATGAATAATAACTTCTTCAAATAATTTCCACAAATGGAAGATCCAGTAGCAGTGATTCCCAGACCTCAGACTATGAGTCCTTGCAGAGTGCTTCTGGAATGTTCCACACTTTTTCTGTCCTGGAAAAAAAAGATGCATGATATCCTACATTAACTTACCCTGATTATATTAATTGAAATTATATTATCTATTCAGTTATTTTCGTAGCCCTGGTGCTCCAGAAACTTTGTGAGGAATAACTTCACAATCAGTACTGGAAGCCCATTACCCTTATGATAAAGAGTAAACACAGTCTCCTTGTGATACATCACACTTAAGTGAATGTGTGTTTATAGACTAAATGTTTTCTAAGCATAAAGATAGATGTCAGTTTATCAAAGAATAAGCCATAGAGTTAAAGAAGGATGAGATAAGGTAAAGATAAAGGTTCCCTTGCACATATGTAGTAGTCATTCCCGACTCTAGGGGGCAGTACTTATCTCTATTTCTAAGCCGAATAGCCAGCACTGCCGAAGACATCTCCATGGTCATGTGGCCGGCATGACTAAATGCCAGAGACACATGGAACACTGTTACCTTCCCACCAAAGGTGGTCCTTATTTTTCTACTTGCATTTTTTACGTGCTTTCGAACTGGTAGGTTGGCAGAAGCAGGGACAAGTAATGGGAGCTCACCCCGTTATGAGGCACCAGGGATTCAAACCGCTGAACTGCTAACCTTTCGAGCGTTTTAGCCACTGACTCAGTGGCTCCCTAAGGATGAGATGGTACATGGTAAAAAGAAACTTATGAGAAGAAGGGGTATTCATGGGTGCGATAAGCAAAGAACATCAGGAATGTATGAGTATATATTTCCAGCAGAGCCATCTCAACTGCCCAGCTAATCAACCTATATTGGGAAGCAGCAATATAGGAAGATATCTGGAGATAGATGATCACTTTAATGAGAATGGCCAATTCATACTGGACAGAAAAAAGCAATTGTAAATCACCTCTATTTTTTTAAAAAAAACCAACAACACACCAAATGGATAGAAAATATAAAACTATTGACAGCATAGTGATGAATGATGGGTCCCTCGGGTGGAATACACTTCACATGCTACTGAAGAAGAAGTGAGAATCTTTTTAATAGTGTTTAAGATTAAAGCTTTTGTGAGGTCTAGTTGCTAATGTTGCCATACAGGAAAATAACGTCTAAAGTATACAAATTCAGAGTAGGAATATGGAACATAAGAAATATAAACATAGACAACACAGTAAAATAACTATAAATTGATATCTCCGGCATCAGTGAATTGAGGCGGACTAAAATAAAACATTTCAGTCACAAGATCCTGCAGGCACCATGAAAAATAAACAAGAAAGAACATTGCTTTTAATGATAGGAAGGTATAGCAAGACCAGTACCAGTACCAGTACATACCGTATTTTCCGGCGTATAAGACGACTTTTTAACCCAGGAAAATCATCTCAAAAGTCGGGGGTCGTCTTATACGCCGGGTACCCGAATCTGAGTTGCTGGCGCTGACCGATGACACTTTGGGAGCGCCGGCAACATTGAGGGGAAGCTGTACTCTGAATTAGTTCCAACCTACAAGAGGTGCCAGGCAGTGCGCGGCCCACGAGAAAGGAACGCGTCCCCACTCTACCCCGGAATTCGGGTCACCTTCCTTCCTTTCCCAGCAGTCCACGGTGAAAGCGGCGGCGTGGTCGACCTGGGCCAGCGCCTTGCACACCTGGCTCTGAGTCTCCATTATGAGAAGCTCCATGCGACTTCGCATGTCTCCGCCCCAGTCGCGCAGCTCTCGCAATCCGCTCACCGGAGGAGCCATGAAGTGCTCGCACCGCCTTGCCAGATCTTCCTCGTCCTCCTTTCCCCATGGCTTTTCCCGTTGTAATTGCTGCTGCTGCTGCCGCCGAGGCTGCTCCTTCATCTCCGCCCACCGCACCAGACCCAGCCCGGCCAGCACCGCCGTGGCTCCCGCAGTCCAAGAAGATCGGCACCTGGGCTCGCAGGCGAAGGGTGGGAGTGCGCAGCGATCGACGCTGATCGCAGCCACCCACCATCGCCCCAACGGGAAGAACCGCCCGGCAGCGATTCCAAGGAGCCCGAAGCGAACATTCTGGAGCAGCACGGGCTGGCCCAGAGGCTTACACCCCGGGAGCCCAGGTGCCGAACCCCGCACAGCAGAAAAGACATGACAGCCGGTGCCCAGTTCCTTCTGCAGCCATCCAGATCAGCGTCCGGGCTCGCAGGCAAAGGGTGGGAGTGCGCAGCGCATTTTCCTGGCTTGGCGCCGATCCGGATGGCTGCAGAACAAACTGGGCACCGGCTGTCATGTCTTTTCTGCTGTGCGGGGTTCGGCACCTATGCTCCCGGGGTTTAAGCCTCCGGGCCAGCCCGTGCTGCTCCAGGATGTTAGCTTCAGGCTCCTTGGAATCGCTGCCGGGTGGTTCTTCCCATTGGGGCGATGGTGGGTGGCTGCGAGCCTGGAAGAGGTGGTGAAATGCAGAGCAATACCTCGTGGGGAAGGAGTCCGCCGTGGCTCCCGCAGTCCAAGCGACGCCGATCGCTGCCACCCACCATCGCCCCAACGGGAAGAATCGCCCGGCAGCGATTCCAAGGAGCCCGAAGTGAACATCCTGGAGCAGCACGGGCTGGCCCAGAGGCTTAAACCCCGGGAGCCCAGGTGCCGAACCCCGCACAGCAGAAAAGACATGACAGCCGGTGCCCAGTTCGTTCTGCAGCCGTCCGGATCAGCGTCCAGGCTCGCAGGCAAAGGGTGGGAGTGCGCAGTGCATTTTCCTGGCTTGCTTACCTTAGCTCAGTGGTTGGGGGGTCAAACAACCCTTTCACAGGGGTTTTGATGGTGGTGCAATACAGAAAAACGAGCGCAGCCCTCGCCATCCGGAATGAATGGTGCTGTTGTGGCGGTGGGGGAGGGGGCGGCAGAAGCGGGAAGAAGCAGCGTTTGCGATGGCTGGAAGCTGTGGAAGTGAAGCACAACTTTCATTTGTACGGCAGCAGCATTCCGCCTTGGTATATTTGTGTCAGGAGTGGCGCAAGGCAGCCTTTGTTTCCTGCTGCCTGGGACTCAGAGTGGTAAATGGCGTCTGATCCGGAGAGCTGCTGGATTTTGCTCTCTAATCCGGATGCCAAATCGGCCCCCTGCAAACTCTCGTCTCTCAAGGAGCGCTCCCTGAAGCGGGGCTGGAAACTTTGGTTGGACTGCTTGAGAGAGGAGAGCTTGCAGGGGGGCGATCTGATGTCTGCAATGGAGAGCGGCATCCGGCTTTTTCTCTCCGCTGTAAGAGCGCTGTAAGAGTGGCAGCCCTCATCTCCTAATGCTTGGGACTGCAAAATCCAGCTGCTCCCTGGACCAGTCACCATTTACCGCTCCGAGTCCCAAACATTAGGAGATGAGGGCTGCCGTTCTTACAGCGCTCTTACAGCGGAGAGAAAAAGCCGGATGCCGCTCTCCATTGCAGACACCAGATCGCCCCCCTGCAAGCTCTCCTCTCAAGCAGTCCAACCAAAGTTTCCAGCCCCGCTTCAGGGAGCGCTCCTCGAGAGACGAGAGTTTGCAGGGGGCCGATTTGGCATCCGGATTAGAGAGCAAAATCCAGCAGCTCTCCGGATCAGACGCTATTTACCGCTCTGAGTCCCAAGCAGCAGGAAACAAAGGCTGCCTTGCGCCGCAAATATAGCAAGGCAGAATCCTGATGCTGCACTTTCAGCAGACAGATGAGGGCTGCCTTGGCCATCGGCTGGCGCAAATATACCAAGGCGAATGCTCATGCCGCACAAGTTCAAGTAGTGCTTCGCTCCCACACTTCTTCCGGCCCTCAGTCTCTCAGGGAGATGCTTGACTTCCTCTCAGCCCCAAGACACTGGCTGGCCCATGAGATGAGAGAGAGAGAGAATGAGAGAGAAAGAGAGAATCAGAATAAGACAGAGAGAGAAAGAGACAAAGAATGAAAGAGAGAGAAAGACAGAATGAAAGAGAATGAGAGAAAGAGAGAGAATCAGAGAGAGAGAGTGAGAGAGAGAGAATGAGAGACAGAGAAAGAGACAGAATCAAAGAGAACCAAAGAATCAGAGAGAGAATGAGAGAGAGGGAGAGAAAATGAAAGAGAATCAGAGTGAGAGAATCAGAATGAGAGAGAGAGAGTGGGGAGAGAGAGAAAGAGGGGGAGAGAGAAAGAGAATGAGAGAGAAAGAGTGAGAGAGAGAGAAAGAGAAAGAGCGGGAGGGAGAAAGAGAAAGGGGGGGAGAGAAAGGGGGACAGAGAGAAAGAGAGAATGAGAGAGAGTGGGGGGAGAGAAAGAGAGTGGGAGAAAGAGAGAGAGAAAGGGGGGAGAAAGAGAATGAGAGAGAAAGAGTGGGAGAGAGAGAAAGAATGAGAAAGAGGGGAGAGAAAGGGAAAGTGGGGGAAAGAAAGAATGAGAAAGAGAGGGGGAGAGAGAAAGAGAATGAGAGAGGGGAAGAGAGAATGAGAAAGAGTGGGAGAGAAAGAAAGAGAGGGAGAGAGAGAGAAAGTGAAAATGAGAGAGAGAGAAAGAGAGAATGAGAGAGAAAGAGTGGGAGTCAGAGAGAGAGAGAGAGACAGAGAGGATGGAGAGTGCCTGAAGGACCCCATCCCGTACTGGGAGTCCAGGTGCTTCAGCAAGCGGGGCACTGGATTCGTATTAGTGGTCTGCGAAATTTAAAATTATGAAGTTGGTGGTCCCTGAGGTCCAAAAGGTTGGGGACCCCTGGCCTAAGACCATCGGAAAACACATATTTTTGATGGTTTTAGGAATAACTTTATCGTTGGGGGTCACCACAACATGAGGAACTGTATTAAAGGGTCGCGGCATTAGGAAGGTTGAGAACCACTGCCTTAGCTGCTTGCCTTGCTTCGCTTGCCTGAATCCATTCCATCAGCAAGCAACTCCCTGCCTACAACCAAGCAGGCAGGGAGTTGTGGACTTCAACTCCCAGAATTCCTCAGCCAGCAAAACAAAGCTGGCTGAGGAATTGTGGGAGTTGAAGTCTACAAGTCTTAAAGTTGCCAAGGTTGGAGACCCCTGTTCTATTGGGTACGTAAGTTTTTTTCCCCTTTGGGATCTTTAAAAAAAAATAGTTAATTGGGTTTTTTTTAAGTTCTTTTTTAGACCTAGCCATTTAAAGTTTAGGAAGTTTTAAATTTAGCTTTCATATAAAAATAAAATAAAATAAAATAAAATAATATTTGTGCAGCTTTCTGAGATTTAGTGTGTTTCTGTAGTGTTTCACTCTAACTACACAAACACACAAAATCTCACAAAGCTGTATGTGGAATTTTGTGTGTGTAAAGTGTGAAAGTTGGGTTTTTGGGCTTTTTGTGGCTGTGTGAAGTTCCTGCTTGTTGCAGGGGCCATTTTGGGTCTAGCACAGCTACTTTTACATTGTGGATGAGCCAGTTGTGTTGTGTTGTGTTGTGTTGTGTGTGTGTAAAGCGTGAAAGTTGTTTTTTGGGGCTTTTTGGGGCTGTGTGAGGTTCCTGCTTGTTTCAGGGGCCATTTTGGGTCTAGCACAGCTGCTTTTACATTGTGGGTGAGCCAGTTGATGTTTTTTTAATTTTTATTTGGTGTGCGTTGGAAGAGGGATAGTCTTATACGGCGAGTATAGCCCAAACCCTATATTTTAACAGGAAAAGTAGGGGGTCGTCTTATACGCCCAGTCGTCTTATACGCCGGAAAATACGGTAATCAATGACCTAATAACATTGATTAGGCTTTGTTGACAACCCTTTAATAGGCTGATCATTCAAGTTTATACTTCAACCACCAATGCAGAAGGAGGTGGATAAGTTTTATTATTAAGATCAGTTTGAAAATAACAGAACATGCAAGCAAAATGTGCTGCTTTTGATTGGAGTTTGTAATGCCAATGTTAGAAACCCAAAAGAGGAAATTGTAGGTGAATGTACTGTTTAAGAAAATGAAATGAAGCAGGAAAGTGACATCAATTTCTTCTACTTAAATGATTTCTTCAGAGCTAATACTGTCTTCAAACAACCAAAATGATGCCTCTATACTGCAATAAATGAATATGAATCTGTGTGTGTGTATGTGTGTATACATACACATACACACAGATACATAGATACATACATATATCAGAGGGGGAAATTCAACCACTATGCTAAATATATATTAATGAAAGCTGGAATGGAAGGAGATGCATGGTTTAAAAATTGGAGGAAGAAACATAAATAAACTGTACTCATTCTTAATGATTAATGATTAATTAATCTTAATGATTACCGTAGTTAGTGACCATTTCAAAATGTGATGGTAATAAAATATTCATTTTCTGACCAATGTACATATTTATGATGAGATTCATGTGCCTGAAAACAGCCCTTTCAAGAAGGAGGATAGGAAGAGTATTGATGCTGAACTGTTGTATTGGACAATACTCTTAGGAATACCATGAATAGCTAAGAAACCAATGAATCATTTTTTTAAAAAAATCATTCTAGAGTTCCAACTGGAGATACAAATGACCAGGCTTGGAAATTTTATGAAAGACCTATCTCACAGGAAAAGGCTGCAAAAGCTGGACAACCAGCAGTAATGATTACTGCACCATTGAAAGATATGAAAGACCAAGTCGGGGACAGATTGTTATGGAGAAAATCTATCGGTGTGGCTGCCAGAAGTTGAAAATGACTTGATGCCACATAATCAATCTATTGATTTTGGACTACTTTGTTTCTGAAAAGTCTTTAGTCTTCAAATCCTGTTTTTAGTGCTCAGGAACTGAGAAAAATAACTTCATGAAATGTACTTCACTATTCTTTTAGAAATCCCAGCATTTGCTTTCAGTTCCATGCTACTCAGTTGCCTATCTCTCTTTCTGCCAGGGCCACTACTCAACCATTTTGCAGGTATTTCCAAACAGCTTCTGTTCAACGGCATCTTGCTTTGAAACTGAGGTTAGCCATTTCCAACAATATCTGAGTTCTGAGTAATGCACCCATTGAAAACAGAACTCCGAGGCAGGTAGATTCCTCAAAGAACATGTTTATTGGATACATCATACAGGCACAGCCACTGAAAAACCAACTCTAAAAGTTCCTGTGGTTTTCACCTAATTAAAAGAGTAACAATCCCCCCCCTCCCAGGTGTCACCAATTACATTGTCCAATGAATATAGCTGGTAGGCTCCTCTCCTCTTTCAACAGCCACCTGTTAGGATGACCTTGGTTCCCACAGGAAATGTTTTTGTTTCGACTGTTAGCTGGGCTATCTATTTTTTCTCTCCCTGACTTCGTGGCAACTATGAAGGAGCACAAGATGGCTTCAGCACAGATTCGCTTCAGAGTTGACAATATCCCTAAATAAAATAAATCGAATAAACACAACTTTTCTATTTCTCTCATGCTGTTTGAAATCTGCAATATTGTCCAATCATACACCATCCCAGAGAAAAGTAGAATTATTATTATGAAAGCACTAGCTAACCTGAAAATAATCAGTCAGTACATAGACTCCTAACAGTATTACTGTAATTGTGGGAGCAACTTCCTTTGTTCAGATATAATGTGTGACCACAATGCAGATTTATGGAGAATTGAAAAATTAGAAGTTGAAAAAGAATGGCAACAAATCTGTTGTGTCTTAGGTAGAAAAATGATGTATGAACAAGGAAGCAAGCCTCAAGGTTTTTGATGTCATTGGCAAAACAGAAATAAGGAACAAAGAATGTCACTAGATACAAATCCTTTTGAACACTTAGTCATAAAATTAGTGTACTTTGGTGAAGCACGAAGGGTATTTCACAGTTAAAAATTAACTCAGAGTTAAGAAGGAGTTTACTGCCTACAGCTATGCTAATGCTTTAATGGTGATGGCATTCAGGCTGTTATACACTTTCTAGGCTGCCACACACGTTTGGCATCCATTTCTTTATTCGGCTTTCCCTGAAAGCATCTTCAGTACATTTTCATTTTAATGTGTTCCCATGCCAAGCATATCTGGCAAAGTTGCCATGCAGGAAAAATGAATGAGATCTCATCCAGAGGATAGTGACATCAATAGACTGAGAACCATTCTCATGATTGAAAAACTAATTATTGTAAACTGCATGTTGTAAATAAGGCAGGACTATAAATATAGTAAATATATTTGCCCTATCTCTTCTTTTCAGCACTAAAAATAAAATTGGTTCAATAAGTAATCTCAGTACAATTGTCTCCCATTATCTTCCATTTATGCTGCTGGAATATTTTAGTCCTGTCTGATAGGTTTGTTTCTTTCCTGCTGGATTCATTCCTCTTTTAACATTCTTAGCAGCAACCATGAGTGATGAACTTATGAACACAAACAAACAAATAAATAAATGCTTGTTTCTTCTGGAACAAACAATATTTGAATAGATCAAATAGCTGATATATTATGGTATTCAGACAAAGAGAAAATCTGGAAAAGAACCCCTTTTTTTAATTAAGAGAGGGTAAAATACTGGGTTATTTCATATTTTCCCCAACACCATTTCAGTTAGTGATCAAACAAGTGTTTGCTAATGGATTATAGGCTGCCATACACTATACTAGCCTTCTTCAAGTATGTTTACCCGCTATGAATACAAAGTACACTAGGAATGACAGGTAATGCAGCCAATATTTCTACTTTCTGGAAACATCTGTGTACAATGAATTATAAATTAGAATCCAAAAGACACTGGGTAATACAGATAATGCCATTACAGTAAACCAACAAAAGGGAAACAGCTGCTTATTGCATTCAGCACATAAAGCTACATTAAAGAAGTCATTGGGACAGATTGTAGAAGACTGGCACAACAGTTGTGTTCGTAAGTAAAAAGTGTCCCCATTTTCTTCTTATTCTCCTCCTCTTTCCTCTTTTGTTCATAAGTTTCAAAAAGAGATGAGATGTACCAATAGGAAAATTCTTGATCTGACCAGAAAATCATATGTTGTCCTCAACCTTTGATGAAACTTCAAAGCAGTCAGCTATTAACATGTTGTCGTTTTTTTAAGATAGAGAATGCTGTATTTACATTTTAAAACTAATATTTTCTTATCCCATTTTCTGTATTGGTTATTAAGATTTTTTTAAAAAAAAATCTATATTTTTATTTAAAAAATCTAAAAACTATAATATACTTTCCAATATAGATAAACAAAATAATTAGTAAATATGAATTTTATTATACATTCTTGCCAATCATTTTTCTATTAAGGGGAACAAAATTCCTTTCTTCTACCATCTTACTTTCTCAAAAAATGAGTTCTTATTATTTTTATTTTAATATTTACAGATTATGCATTTACATACAAACATATGTATTTTACTAATTACTGAAAATGTAGAAAACAATGTTTGATGGAGGTTGGACATAGTGATGATTGTTTGGTTTTGTCACTTTCGTGGATTTAAAAAATTCAGTCATTATGGCTATTGTATTGGACCATTGATTTATACACATTCAGTTTTATTGACTACAGGTAGTCCTTGAGTCATGACAATTGAGCCCCAAATTTATGTTGCTAAGTGAGACAGTTGCTAAGTGAGTTTTATCCCATTTTACAACTGTTCTTGCCAAAGTTGTTAAAGAATCAATGCAGTTGTTAAGTTAATAACACAGTTGTTAATTTACCTTTCTCATTGATTTGCTTGTCAGAAGGTCACAAATCTGGAGTTGGGTCTTGCCAGACCCTCTCCCTAATTGTTGGGACCAGAATATTTTCTGCCTGCTGGATCTGATGGGATACAAAACATCTGGACAGAACCAGGTTCTCAAATATCTCAGACCCATGCCATGAAGGGCTTTATATAGTCCAAGCAGCACCTTGATTTTATTTTATTTTATTTATTATAATTTGTCAAACAGAAACAAAAACAGGAATAATATAAAAATGCAATGACAGGGATGATAGGTGTGCTTATGCACACCCCCTCTACAGACCTCTTAAGTATGAAGTGAGGTTCACGGAAGTCAATTTGTGGCTAAAACTGAAAATTTGTAGCTAAAACAACTGAATCAAATAAAGCATTTCAGATTTTGACAACTCTATTACAAAAATCATATTTTTTTACAGTCATCTACCAGATAACCTGCTGATTCATCCATTCGTTTACAGAACTTATATGGCAACCATATCATTTTATAATTCTAGGGAGCTCACAATCATCAATTAAAACAGATTTTAAAAAACCATACCCTTCTCTCAAGGCACCAGACTAAACAGCTTCCCAGGTCAAAAATCATACTAACCAACAGCCGGGAGAAAACCCTGGTCTTCACAGTCTTCTGCAAGGCTAGAAAGGTAGGAATTTCTAAGGTACCAGGTGGGAGGTATTCCAAAGGGCTGGGTTGGTTATGAAGAGATGTGCCTATGAGATCCCATCAGGTGACAACATTGTGAGAGGAGCTGGAGCATGTGTATACTAAACTAGTAGGATGGGCAAATACACCCAGAAAAAAAGTAGATTCACAAATAACCTACCTCTATGACATGTATGGTTTTAAAGCTGATAACTAGCACCTTGAATTTTACCCAGAACACAACTGGAGTCAGTGCAGATCATATAGCAGTAGTGGAATGTGGGTGAACCACAAGGCATCCAAAATGCATGTACCACTATATTCTGGATAAGTTGGAGCTTCTGAATGGTCTTCAAGGGCAGACCATGTAAAGCATATTGTAGCAATCCAAACAGAAGTTTACTAAGGCATGAGAGACTGTAAGCAAGGCCTTTAGATATAGGAAAGGATACAATTGGCCATTTGAATAATGGCTCCCCTGATCACAGCTACCATTTAGTTTTTTAGAAGGAAGCTAGTAGGATTCCCAAATTTTGCAGTAGATGTGGGTGAGCAGCATCCTGACCAGAGTCAGGCACTTCAACTGTTCTGACCCTAGGAAGCCAAAGACTCACAACCCACTCCATCTTGCTAAGGTTGAATATCAGCCATTTTCTCCCCATTCAGGCTCTTACAGCCTTCAAGTACTGATCCTGCACATGAACAGCATCAATTACTTCATGGCGTAGAGATGTATAATTCAGTATCATCAACATACCTATGAAAATGAACCCCATGCTACCAGATTACCTCTCCCACAGGCTTCATACAGATGTTAAGTAGTAGAGGAGAGTGACCCAAGCTCTGAGGCATGCCATATAACAGAGGCCCAACTTCTCCTTTCCCAACAACACTAACTAACACTGAAAAAAGGAGAACCACAACAATAACATGCCTTCCACTCCCAATCCCTAGAGGCGTATAAACACGATTCCATGACCAATGGTACAGAAAGCCACTGAGGGATCCAGAAGGGCCAGAATGCACACACCACCTACATCCCAAGATCCCCAAACATTATCCACAAGTGCAGCCAATCTGTCTTAATCATACGCCTACCTAAAATGTGGGTCCAAACAATCCTTTTCATCCAAAAGTTTATGTAGCTGGGAGCCCACAACCCTCTCAACAACCTTCCCTAAAATAAAAAAAACATAGAGACAAAAGATAACAAACTCAAAAACAAATTGAACAAATTTATACAATAGCTGCCTAGGCTCTTTATAGATCTACTTCCCCTCCCTTATCCAGGAAAGTCCTGGTCACCAATTCTGTGTGGGTACAATAAGTGTGGCGAAATGACAATGATTCATCACTCCTATAGCCTCAAGCTTTATTAAGCCCTAATAAATGCTCTCACCTGTACCTTGTCAGCCTTCTACCTTTTCTACCTTCCACTACATTGTTCCATCTCTTACATTGTTCCATCTCTTACATTGTTCCATCTCCCAGAGCTCTACAATGAAACAGGAGGATCTATGGTATCTATCATCACAGAGAGTCAGGCATAGTACAGTCTATAGTCGCATCAATGCTCATTCCAGGCTACAGCTAAGACTTCAACTAAAATCATGCACCAGAACCTCAGGAATAATCCCAATGATTAGTATAGCAGTTGGATTTCTCTGAAACCCTAAAGGGCCCATCAGTCATCTGGGCAGACCAATTAAATGTGTTAAACAAAATTCTTTTCCTTTTTCATATTAAGCTTTTGTTTCTAATTTATTTCATTTTACGTTCAGTTCATTGCTTTCTACACCTTTTTGTGAAGTTAGCATGTACATTTATGTATAGTTGCATAACATACATTTTAGCAAGCATCCGCTAATAAAATATTTTCAGTACTGTAAATGTTTCACCAAGACTATTTACACTAAATATATCATAGTTCACATTCATTAAACTTTCTATAACCAGTTAATGAATAAGTGAAGTACACATTGTATAAATCCCTAAATTTCATCTCATAAAATGTCTGAAAATTCCAAGTTATCATACTTTTCGGAATATAAGATGCAGTTTTTCCTTTCTAAAAGAGGGTGAATATTTGGGCGCATCTTATACACCAAATGTAGCCCTGCCCACCTGCCGGTCCCCACCCTTCAGCCATTTATGGCCTTCGTGTGTCACATTTCGGCTTCCGCACACTGTTTTAGACCTATTCCAGGCTGTGGGAATTGCCACAGCCCATTGCCGCTTCCATGCTTTGTGTTTTTGGCCTCCGTGCATCACATTTTTGGCCTCCGTGCATTGCATTTTTGGCCTCCAAATGCTCCGTTTTAGACCCGTTCCAGGCTGCGGGGATCACCACAGCACATCTCCGCCGATCAATGCCTCTGCGCATCACATTTTCAGCCTCTGCACATCACATTTTCAGGCACTTCCAGGCGGTGGAGAGCAGCAGTGGAATATATTTGCATTAAAATGAAAGTCAGCTTTGCTCTGTCATCTCTTCTATATCTCAGTATCTGAGAACAGTCAATAATGTAATAATGTAATGAAATTATTACTGGCTTTCTGCCATGAAACTTTTTCTAAATTCCAAAGCTGATCCTTTATAGGATCTTTCAGACAGAATTCATCCAGCTGCTATCCTATTCATTATAAATAAACTTCCTGCCAAATCTTTCACTGGAAGGAAGTTCATAGGGAAGAAAGTTGTAAGAAATTACTTTCTAGACTTCCAGAGATCCAGTAATAAAATATCTGACCTCTTGTTAGGAACAGTCAAAAAAATCCTTATTACTTGCTTTAAAAAGAATAGCTATATAGATAGACATCATCACATAGGATCAAGAAAAAACAGCACTCAGATTGTGTCATCCAATGTAGTCTTCTTCACTAAGAATTAGCAGTTTATCCTCTTTCTCATACAAACTGAGCACTTTCCATTAAGATAAAGTGCATTTGAACAGCACGCTACCTACTTAAACAATTTTCCTCCTCCCTTGTGACATGCTTGCTGGAACAGCTGTCTATTCAAAAATTAATGTCACTCTTTTTCTGGCTGCTTGATCCCTCTTTCTAGGTTAGGTCACAAATCTCTACTTTCAGCTATTCAACCAGTTGATACACAAGGGAATTCTTAGCAGGTGAAATTTCCTAAATTCTCTCTCTACACACTGGCCATGCTTCTGCCAAGCTATACCCAATTCTATTGTATCCTCTGATTTCTTATCTTCCCTTTTTAGCTTCGGGGACTAGTAACCACAGTAGGCAAAGAGCTACAGGGAGAAAAGTGATTCTTTCTCTTGTTTACTTACAAATGGCCTTTCTCCTGAAAGTTAATGGTCTTTCTAAATTAATCTCTTCCTTGTTTTCTTTTTCTCCAGCCATTACCTTTAGAATAAATCTCTTCCATTCCTCAACTTTCTCAACACTGGTGTCTCTGTATCTTTCTCCATCTGTGTCGCCCAGTGTATTTACAGCTTCACATCATTTTTATATTTCCTGAATTTCAATCCTTGCTTTTCCATTATTTTAGAATCTTCCTTCCAGAGTTTCCTAAATCCAATTCCTTTCCTGAGTCCATGCTAGCTTCCAGAAACCATTCCTTTAATGTATACTTCTATTTATCTACAATATTTTTTGGAGTATAAGACACACTTCCCCTCCCCAAAAGTGGGTGGAAATGTCTGTGAATAACATCTTATTCACTGAATGTTGCCTAAGCCCTACACACCTGCCGGCCCTACCCTTTGGCCATTTTCGGCCTCCCGTTCCAGGCTGCGTGGATTGCCACAGTACATTGCTGCTGATCGCTGCCTCTGCACATTGCATTTTCAGCCTCTGCATGCCCCGTTTTTGGCATCCGTGTGTCACATTTTCAGTTGGTTCCAGGTGGCGGGGATCTCCGCTGCTGCCGATTCCCACAACCTGGAACCGGCTGAAAATGTGATGCATGGAGGCAGTGATTGGTGGTGATGTCAGGGGTGGCTTCTACTTACCTTTACTACCGGTTTGCAATGACAGCATGCACACTTCTGTGCATGCGCAGAAGCTTCTGTGCATGTGCAGATCATCAATTATGACGTCTGGGCTGGTGGGTGGAGCCTCCTGCTGCTTTTACTATCGGTTGTAAAGAACTTGATAGAACTGGGAACAACCCACCACTGGGCGATGTGCTGTGGTGATCCCAGCAGCCTGGAATGGGTATAAAACAGAGCATGCGGAGGCTGAAAATGCGATGCATGGAGGCCAAAAATGCAACACGCGGAGGTGGTGATGGGCTGTAGAGATCCATGCAGCCAGGAACAGCTGATTGGTGGTATTCTGGGAGGCTGATCCAACCACCAATCAACTGCTCATGCTGAATCAGGCTGCGATAACATGCTGAAGCTTACCAGGCTGTTTGCTGCAAGGACGCTAGCCAGATGAATACCGATGGATGCTGGTAGGCAGAAGCAGATTTTTTTTTCTTGTTTTCTTCCTCAAAAACTAATATGTGTTTTATACTCCGGAGTGTCTTATTTGAAAAATACGGTAATTTCCTCTGCTTTTGATCTCTTTCAGAAACAACCCTATGCAACAGATCCATAACACTCAGGCTAATTCTCTTCTTTCTTCTATCAGTTATTACCAGTTTGCCCCAGAATTACTTATTTCCAATTTGACTGAAAATAACTGGGTTATACTGATATAGAATTAGCCAGACCTATCAGCAGTGATGGCCTTCTGACAGGTGTCTATCAGGATGCAAATTTTAAAGATGGACACACTTAGTGAGTACATAACTTTATGCATACTTTTTAAGAAATCTAAAAGTTATATTTTAACTTTTAATTATTGCATATATTATGTGGTTGAGCTACTCTGCACTTTAAAGGCAAGAGGATTTTTCAGAACATGTATGGGCACCATCTTGAAGCTGTCAGAAATTTCCTAACTACCAGTATGTATTTTCATCTCCTGTAACACTGGAGACCAGCATGCTGCTTAAAGAAGTCCCCCAAAGAAATTAGGTAATTTCTTTATAGGCCAAAAAAAAGCTTATACCCTTGCTTTATTTAATTTATTTATTTGTTTATTTGTTTGTTTGTTTGTTCCTTCAACATATATACTGCCCCATTTTCAAAAATTCTGAGAGGCCTGCAAAGCATTTATATAATAGAATTACAAACAAAAACATTAAGAGTAATTATTCAATTCGATACAGTTAAAATCGATCAGTCATATATGCATCATTTAGGAAAGATAGTATTTCTGAACAACCACTTTTCATAGCTCTTTTAAAAAATATAATAAAGTGGTCTGGATGTCCCGGAGTAGACTGTTCCAAAGGATAATAATTATGTGTATATAATCTGACTTCAAAGGAACACGGAGAAGTATTCACATTGGCCAATTATAATGCTGTTCTACTAGAAGAGAGATTCTGTCATATCTCAATTAAAAATCACCTCTGTCCATTTGTCATGGAGAAACTGAGTCATTGGACATTTATTCCTCTTATAACCTTGATGCAGGGATTAAAATATAAATAATTATTGCAATTTGTTTTGTTTTGAACTTTTTTTTTTTTAGGTTTTCAGGTTTGGATCAGGAGGACTCAATTACAAATAATATAGATGTGATTTTGCAATGTCCCAACACTTTTATTAATTAATTTTGGAATGTGTACTATTCAGGGCTCTGCCTTGAAAACCATCTGGAATATTCCACTGATTCAAAATACTGGTAGCGATGTATTTATGGAGAAACCCTTACGTCATAAAGGGCCAGTACTGAAAGAGCTGCATTAACTACCAATTTGCTTCCACGGATCTCCAACATGTTTGTAATAATTTATAAGTCCTACATAGCAGATATCCAAATTGATCCCAAGCTAACTTCTAACTTTATTATTTTTCCATAATATTGGAAAATATTATTTAGTATTTTTGATAAATAACTCAAGGCACCCCTACTATACCTACTATTCCTTTCTCCTGTTTTTCCCACAACCATAACCCAAATCAGTTGGACTGAGAAAGAAAGAGAGAGAGGGACTGGCTACAAGTTACACAGCTGGCTTTCAGGCCTAAAGTGAGACTAGAGCTCACACGTCATGGTTTCCAGCCTGATACTTTAACACTACACCAAACAAGCTAATGAGCATTAGGTTCTGCAACAAGCCATCTAATAAACAAAATTCTCTCATTAGATCATGAACTGTTAGCTTCACTTAAGAATGAGGGGAATGCACTTCAAAAACAAGTGAAGGCTTCAATCAAGCAAGACAAAAACTAAAAAGAAAAACAACAGACTTTGTTAATGATACAAGATTTGCTTTTGAATGAAGTAGCATAAAAGTGTTCATTATAAATAAATAAATAAGTTACTTATGTTTCTTAAATTGTTTATGATAGATACAGGTTATTTATACAATATACTTTGAGTGTGTACACAAATGATATTACAATCTACCTGGTTTGGGGAGGTGAAAATGAATATTTTTCTTACATCATCATAATAAATATAAATTTATATATACTTCATGATTTCATTGTGGTATTTCTCACAACAAATTTATAAAATATAGTGTGAATTTTTTACAAAAAATAGAGGATTTTTCTAATATCGTGTTTCCCTGAAAATAAGGCCCTGTGTTATATATTTTTGAACCCTGAAATAAGCGCTTGGCCTTACTGTCATGCTTATTATCAAGGGATGTCTTATTTTGGGGGAAACAGGGTAATTATGTTATAATTATTTAATAATGATAAGATTTCACAGAATTCCTATATTTTTCTTACAGAGTTTATCCTCTGAAAGCTAAAACTACCAAGGTGAATTGGTCCAAGGTCCAATTGCTGAGATGTTATAGAATTAAATCCTTTAAGCCTGTACACTGAAAATTTAAAACTTCAGCCAAGCACTATTGTTGAAATTATCAGATTTATGACTATATATTCCCATAACTGTACTATTTAGTCAATAAATGGACTTGAGATGACTATTCTCTTTATAGAAAAGTATAATATCATGTCATATTAAAATATCATAATGCCACAATAATAAAAAGATGCTAAAAGTTACCCAAGTATGCTAGTTAGAGCACTGTAAATATCTATAATAATCTATTAATCTCTTTCACACTTTATTTTAAATAACAGATTTTTAAAAAAAAATTACACTGGTGTTGTGTTAGAATTCTGTTTATTTCATTTCATTCAGTGTGACTCTAATGTTTACACTATAGTATAATCTAGGTACAAATAACATATCAAAGCAGGTATGATACATTATAATGAATATTACAAGAAATATTTTATTCCTACCATGCTTTGAGCATTTGACTTTTATTATGTACAAGCTTGAGTGACCATGTTGCATTCAATAGGAAAGAAATAAAGTATTTCATCATCTGTTATAGGACAAGAAGTAACTTATTTGATCTTGTACGCAAACTAGGAATTTTGAGTTTATCCTGGAAATGTTCTCACTTTGGCTATATTGGGAAGAAGAGAGAGGCAGTGTTGCCATAAACTGTATTACACATTACCATTTATAAAACATGATATGAAGGCAAACTGATCAGCTTTCTTGTGGCTTCTACCGCCCCATCTTACTTTTGACTTTTTTCTTAGCAAGTTGCCACATATCCAGAACCTGGGCTGTAACTACCCATCATTTTTATTTGTTAAGAAGGCTATAAAGACAATCTCATGAATAAATATGATGATGTAAGCTGACACTTTGCATTGCAGCTTGTCAGCTTCCATTTATTTAGCTTGTTTTCTCATTTCAATTATAATATTTTATTTTTTTAAAAAAATGAAATTGACTGGGCAACAGCATCTGGCAGACACTAAGGGCAGTGTCTGCGGATACCTTGATACCTTCAGGGGATATGTATGCCCAGTCCTTGAATAAAGCATTTCCCTTTATGTTCTGCTATGTCATATGCCAGCATATAAACTGTTCACAATCTTCTTGAAGGAAACATAAACACACATTGATTCATAAAGAAAACATTGCAGAGTTGGATCACTCTTCTTTTATTTCTTTTTCTCCTCTCTCTAATCTCTCTGAAAAAAAATGAAAAAAGGCATTCCAGTAAAAGGTGCTTGGAGCTGAGAGAAAAGCTCTTGAATAAACTACCTGTAGGTAATAAATTTGTGATCATGATGGAGATCGTGATCTTCAGTATATCAACAAAAATGGGCCTGAAGCAGCCCTGAAGTAAACATATCCCAGATGAAATGGAAAAAGACCCAAATATCAATACTAATTCTATTACTACTAATAATATTTCATTATAAATAACAAAATAGATTATTTTTATACTTTTGTTTTTATATTTATATTTGTTTTAATAATTTCTATTTTTTTTTATTTTTTAGCCTCTTGTAACTTTGTTCTTTTTATGCTTCCCCCCCCCTTTTTTTTTTAATTGATTGTACCTCCCCCTTCTTTGGCTAGTCTTTGATTGTAATAAAGGTTTGAATTAATTTGATGGGTATTACTGTGACAAATATGAATTATATGTTGTTTCAAAATGATTATGTCAAGATATAGAATGAAATTAAGAAGAATGTATTAAAATGGAAGAAATTAAAATTGTCACTATTGAGGAGAATTTTTGTGATAAAAGTAATTTTTTCTCCAAAAATGATGATTTTGTTTCAAACTAAACCTGCTTTGACAACTGATGTATCATTCAAACAACGGCAAAAAGATGCATCTAAATTTATATGGAGAGGGAAAAAATATGAGTAAGAAGTGTTACAAGATGCAAAAAAAAGAGAAGGACTGGGTTTACTGGACTTGAACTTGTATTTCACTTTTATTTATTTGTATGAAAAAATAGATGTTTTTAACAAACAAGAGTCTTATTGGGAGCTTTGGAAGGCATAGATACAGTATGTATGGTACTATAAAGTTAAAATTAATGTGGATTTTAAAATTATTTTTTAAAAAATGTGCCATATTAAGATTTTTTTTTCTTTTTATAACCCTATAAAATTCAAACCCTATAAAATTGCTCCAGAGTGGATTCGGGGTAACTGGATGTATCTTTACTGGCTGGATTCCCTTCCTGATGCCTATGAGGAGTTCACAGCAGATATTTTCTCTTTGGACACTGATAGAGACACATCTGAATGTTCAACCTTCCGAGTGAAAAGCGAGCGTCTTTACCTCAGAGGAAGAAGAGGCTAAGAATGATAAATAAAGTGGGCTAGATATTTGTTATAATCTACCAAAGGGAAAATATATGTGGTTAAAAGGATTGAATTTTCTGTCGTGTTATGATCTCAAATAGAATTTTTACAAAATGTTGTATAGTTGGTACATGACACCAGGGGAATTATCTAAACTGTTATATACATATGTTAAATGTATGTTGGAAATTTTAACAACATGAAGGAATATTTTTTCAAGTTTGGTGGACAAGTTAAAAAAAAGTTTAAAATATTGGATTCAAATCATACATTGATAGACAGAATTATAAAGATTAATAAATTCAGTTGTAGCCACTAATTATTTTTTTAAGACTGATGGATAAATATAAGACATGTGAGATAGAATGCTTTACTGCTACCTACTATGGAGGAATGGTTGGTGAAATCAACAGATTTTGCTGAAATAGATGAATTAATTAGACAAAAGGCAATATTTTCATTTATTGACAACCAGAAGTCTCTTAGGGCTTTCTTGCATAAAAATGAAAGAAAAAAAAGAAGAAGTTATGATTTTTATGATTAAACAAAATAGATTTCAGAGCAGACAATGTGATATAACTTTAGACATAGAATTTCTTTATATCTTTTTTCTTTCTTTTCTAATTTTCTGTAACTTTTTTCTTTCCCTTTATTTTTTATTTTTTTATTTTGCCCCCTTTCATTATATTAGTTTGCACTAGTTTTATTTTGTCTTTTAAAAGTTTTAATAAAAAGTTTGTATATATATAAAAATAATCTTGGCTTGCTTCCATTTAATGTACGAGCTGTTCCTTAAAACACCCCACAGCTCTACAGCAAAGTGATATTACAGAACTGTAGGTGAAATAAATTTTATAATGAGAACATTTTAGTAGTCTTGTACAGAACACATATATTTTCAGTAATTTCTTGTCTTACATTTTCTACTCTGTGTTAATAGCTGAAAATTACACTGTAATATAATCATCACATTTTGTGTTAAATTTGTATATGGATGCTAATGTTATAAATGCTATTTTGTCCAGCTATCTGTCCGGCTTACTTTCTTATTGTTATCCATATTTTGATATGCTGATGCAAATAACTTACTTCATTCTGGATAGCCTACAAACTGCTACATTAGCTGTCTTTTCTCTCTGGTTCATTAGCATGTACATATTAGCATAACCGAGTGCAGGGGAGTTGTCTGTTTCTAATAATGCTTGCAGGCTTGCCTGGAGGAATAACCTAAACATATTATTTCTTAAAATTTCTGACCCAAAGAACAAGGCCAACCACCTTCTCATTAGGCATAATGCCATGCCAGCAGCTATTCAAATATCTTGGTAGCCCTAGAGAGAAGTCAGCATTTCATGCCCATATTTCTTAAAGCTAGTTATCTAGAAAACCAGCTGGATGAAATGAACATGTCATAAACAAAGCAGTTTCTCTTTAATTTTGATGTTATTTCTCACATACTTATAAATTAGGATTTTGAAGCTCAGCTTTTAAAGAATAAAGAAATACAACAGCATAGATTTGCGTAGATAGCAAAGGAATATGCTGAGAAGAAAATAACTTTCCTAAATGTATGGTAATTGTTAATAGAATCTGTAATAATTATAATGATAACTTTTTTTATTGCAATCGTATACAACTGATATATTAAAATTATTTTTTCTCTTTGCCTCCACAATTATAATTACCTAAATGTGAAGGTCATAATCGTATGCCAGGGAACAGGATCATAAATATCTATTGGTATTTGGTATTGTATCAAATTATAAAGCAGTAAGAAACTGAAGTTATGTACTTAACTAACCTATCTAAAGACTGCTAGGATACATTGTTTTTAATATTGCTTGAGCTGCAATTTAAGTTCTTGTTACTGATGTTTTTGTTTTTATTGAGGAGTAGTACTTGAAAACAATGAAAAATCAAAAGCAGTTTGTAATGCTTAATATTATAAATTCTAATCAATATATAATATATCTATCATTAAATAGAAGAGAGGGATATAATTTCAGCGTATTTAATGTTATTGGAAGAGATATTAAGATATTTATTGTTTTTATCACTTAGAAATCAGTTGCCCTTTTTAGCAGAAATTGAGTTCTATCGATTTTAGTCAAGGCCACATTTCTGTTTCAAGGGGTAGTCACTACAGAAAGTTATTGTTATTGTTGCTGTTATGGTTTATTGCACAGTCAGCCAAATACTTAGGCTGCATTTGGCATATTTATTTATTCATTTATTGTATCTTTCCCAAGGATAGCTATTGTTGTTTCATGGTGTAAAAGGTATTGTTACAGGATGTAAGATGTAAAACTTACAAAACTCTGAGTAAAACTGCCTTTTGCAATTGACTGATGGTGATGTCAATGCCGATGGTGTTTAAGTCATATTTCAGTTGTTTTGGCATTATACTCAAGGCATCTATTACTATTGGCACTGGTTTGTTTTCTTTGTGCCACAGTCACAAAGGTACTTTTTCAAAAGGCAACTGGACTTTTGTCTGTTTGTTTGGGGTTTTTTGAAAACATTTTGATTCTTATCCAAGAAGCTTCTTCAGGACTGACTAATATGGGTGGAAGGGAAGGGAAGAATTATATTTTTTGCAGTTATCTGGTTATTAGCACTCTAAGAGTTGTTGAGGCCACTTGGAGGTTTATCTATACCCAGAGGAGTCAGATCAACCCCCCCCCCCAAGTGGTCCAGAGGGCTCAGATCAAACTCTCAAGTGGTCCAGAAGTCACAAAGTGCACAAAGACTGATACATGGGATTAGAGTAAGTACCAGGACAATTAAACATGTTCATAATACTAAGTGATACTGTAAAGAAGCACTATTGGCTGCCTTTCTGTCATATGATATTGTGTGGTCTGATTGCATTAATTTCACATATAATTATTTGTGCTATTGTGTTACTTAGACTTACTTAGACTTAAAAGTTAAATATCAAAAATGTCAACTGTTTTTTAATCTGTTTTTATTAAGGACAAGAAAGAGAGGATAGTACCAAGTCATTGGGTTGACTTTTCAATCTCTGTACATTCAACAGACAAGTGAAAGGTTGATTGACAGACTTCTAGTAAAATGCAATGTTTGTAATATATGTGCACAGACCACTTTTAGATTCTCAACCGGTAACACATATTTAATATTCTGAGGGAAGGATCATATGAAAAAGGCTATAATTAACTATTCACTTAGCAGGTGGAGGAACCTTAAATAGTAACAGTCTCAGATTTAGTTAAGGCTTGCTCAGAGCCAATTTCTTTTTACGTCTGCCTTTCCACTATGTCAATACAGATGTAGTTCAAAATAGGTCTGTGGAAAATGAGCCATTCAGTACTGCTGTCTTGTAGGCAGTTTTATGGATATTTGTATGCTTATCTATTTATTATATACAAGTCATCAACACGTTGGTACTAAATAGAACCCAGTGGGACTGTTTTGCACAGGGACAGGGGAGAAAGTTTGCATGTTGTTTATAATTACACAGTACACAGTATACACAGTACTTTCCAGATCAGTGTGCACTTTGGAAAAGATTACCTTACCTTTTGGTCTTCACACTTATCAGGAATTTATCAATGCAATTTTCCAAATAAGTACATTTTTTTAAAGTAAATATCTTAAAAGAAAGCTTTTAAGAAGTTTTTATTTGTAGTTTTATCCTTTGGCTTTTTTTCTTTTTGCATACAAAATCCTTTCTTCTTGAACTAAGCTATTTGGTATTTTGAAGAATGACATATCTCTAAAGGAAAAAACATCATGACAGGGACCATCTAAAAAGGATTGATACCCAAAGGATATATTTGATTGTATTTAAAATGGCAAACCACTCATGTCTCAAAGAAAAGGGCTGATTTTACTAAGAAACAACACAATAAAAGCATAGCAATGAGAAGCAAGAATAAAGGAGAAAACAACAATGGTTGGAGAAATCACATTCAATAGATAAGTAGCAATTGAAACAGTTTTCAAAGAATAACAATGAAAGTATGAAACATTCATAAATGAGTTAGTGGGAGGAAGTAATATTTAGTAGGCAATCAAAGTAAAAGGGGAACTAGTAATCACTTGGAAAGTAGTGGGGGAATAGAATTTCAACAGCACTGGTGGAATAGCAACAAACAGTCTCTGGAGGAAGCAATGAATAACATGTTGAGTGCAGTATATTTTATAGCACATGTTCAAAATGGCCTGTACAAATGTTGCTTACAAGACATTTTATGAGAGGGGGAGGAGAACCCATTTTGGCTAAATGGGAAATGGATATTGGCTCCCAAATATTCACTTTAGGAGTCAAGAGCTTAGTGAGGAAAAGAAATAGAACAAAATAGAGAAGGTGTTCAGAATATGAACCCTAATCCTAATCCTAACCCCGTGGACCCTAGCCTGACCTTGCTAATTTCAAACTTGATATTTTGTTGACTTCTCTACATACATAACATTTGTTCTCATTCTGTTCAGCTTTTAGAAAGCTATCCTATTGATGACAGATTGAATCCTGACTCACTTTATATAAATTCTTTCTAATATTAGGTTAATTTTTTGGGGGGGGAAGAAGAGGAATTGAAAAGTGTGTGTATGTGTGTGTGTGTTGTGTTGAATGCGTTTGTTTGTGTTTGAAAGGAACAGAACGGGGGGAGGGAGGATAAAAAATAAAGTGGCTGATGAAATGAGTTCATCATTACCTTGAATGCTAGGGAATTTATATCCAATATATTATATAGGCCACCCCAAAAATAAAAACCTGTTTACTCTGCATCCCCATGTATTTCTGTTTAGGGGCTTTATTGAAGCTCTGAGTCTTTGATGAGACAAATTATTTCTATTTGATAAAAGTCATACCTTTAGTATTTGTATTTGTAGTATTTGTGGTCAGAAAAAGTTTGGATTTCAGATAAAACTATGAAAATGAGGGAGATAATGCAAAATATCCTGAATCCTAGTCTTATATGAGCTACTTCATCTTTCAGATGTACTATCTAGGCTCTAAAAATATAAGCTACATGATTAAAAAAACCCTAGTCTGTATAAATAAAATTAAATGAAAAGTCATGGCTGGAGCTTCCGTTCCATATGACTTGTTCTGCTTACACATAGCAGGATAGCAGAGTTCTATATCTTATGATCTAATGTAAATGGCAAAAGTATCAGCCATCTGTTTTCACTTCATGCATTCAGATTTCATAAATTTTATAAATCTCACAAGCCTCTAGGCCTACAGTATTTGGCATGCTTGGTATTGCCATAAAGTTTCCTGTTGATCTTTGTTAACCAGCAGACAGTGATAACCTGAGGTTGGAGAAGAATATAAAATGGAAAATAAAATATATCCTTTGGAAGCTGCATAAATAATTTGAAATACACCTAAGCTTTTGAAAGCATGAAGAAGCATTCTGTTCATATGTATTGCTTATTAAAAGATGGTGAATGAACTAAATCACAGTCTGTTTTATCTAGGACAGATGGAAAATTAGCATGTCATAAAATCCATGAAAAACTGCCTGTTGTTGTTGCCTGTTTCAAGCAAGTAATTATATAATGATTTGCTCTCCTGAGGAGATCCAATGGACCAGAGAGTGACAGACTGCCTGATAGCAATGATACATTCAGGATATATTTGACTTCAGCAAAATATTCAGTTACGTTTCCAATGAGGTTTTAGCAGAGAAGATAGCAAAATATAAATTGGACTATGCTACCATTGGATGGATGGCTAAACAGTCATATCCAGCAAACATGTACAATGTCTTCAACAATAATTTCTGGATTTAGTAGGAATTTACAAGCTGGTTCAATGGCCAAAACCATCAATATGAATTTTAATGAACAAATGTATTGTCCAAAATTGGGCAAACAAAAGTCAAAGGCATTGTTAATTTATGGTAGTGTGGAACTTTACTGGGTGTCAATACATGCAAAACCTATATCACTACAAGAATGCCTTAATGAATCACAAGTCAATATGTGGTGGTGATGGTGGTGGTGATGGAGAAGAAGGAGAAGGATACATGTGTTCTATCAACAGAGGTATAATATGAAAAAAAAATCATTTTTCCATTCCATGCTGCATTGACCAAATCCCTCAGAACATTGAACCCACTTCTGGATACTGCCATTTAGAAAGAATTTTAAAAACTTATGAGTTTCCACAAGAGAGGCAGATCAAGAAAATAAGATGCCTAGACAGATACACTAACGAACAACTTACAGAAGTAGTAGGCATATTTAGTCTAGAGAAAATATTATAGGGAGATGTGATTATTGTTTTTTACTAGATAAAAGGTGTCATTTGGAACACTGAATAGAATTTCTCAGAATTTCTGCAGAAGACATAACAAGAAATAATAGGTTTAAATTACAAGGCAGATAATTTCAGTTGGACATCAGAAAAAAATTGTAACTATAATAATTGTTCATCAGTAGAACAGACTGTTTTGAGACATGGTGAATTGTCTTCCAGTCCACATGGCTGTATATTGGATAAACTGTAATCAAGGGCATCCACAGCAATGGCTCCTGTCTTCAAAATGTTGACTCTTTCCAAGCAATAAAAGTCCCACACTCTTTTTAACATTACTCACCTTCATTGAATACATAAAAAAGGATGTGGCTCCAATTGTCTGCTCCAACTACCATATTGAAACCAGTTACTGTACCTATGAGAACCTGTTTTTGAGGTGGTTAAGACATCAGGTTAGAAACTGGAAGACTGTCTTCCAGTTTGGGGTCACGACAAGACAGTCAGGAAAATAGCGGGCTCTGATAAGTGCCGCGAAAACCCCGGCTGCCGAACTGCCACCAATGGGTCTTCAGACCGGAACCATCCTGCAGGGGCGGGGAAGAAGGAGGGGTACCTTGGACGACCAAGAGGAACAGGCAAGTTCTTCAGAGATCAGAGGGAACCCTCTGTGGGTCGGCGGCGGGTAGCGGCAGCCATGGAGGCTGCCACAAAGCTGGGACAACTGGGCTAAGAGATGTGCAGGAGGAAAGTGGAGTAAAACGGAGCTTTTTGAAGCTGGGTGAGTGACAACCAACCCAGGCTTGTAACAATGCTTAGAGCAATATTTTTAACTATAGCCTTTTTAACCCCTAGCCTTAAAACAGTGGCTGAACGACAAAGAGGCTATAGAAAGTTTAAAATGTAACTTTAAAGAGACAAAGACCTGATAAACAACTAACTCTTGAACAGAGCTAATGGGATTAAATATCGAGACATGGTGAAAAGACTGGATATTTTAAAATTTGAACTGAATCTTTAAAAAGAAGAAGATTTGATATTCTTAAAATCAAAGGAAAAAGAATAATTAAATTGGACTGTTATATAATTGAAACAAAATGGATACGTGCATGACTAATGGAAAATGTGGATTGTAGAGGGGCACCTTCTGGCTTAAAAAGGAACATTGCAATTCGTCTTTGTCATGGAAAATTCTGAACTTTACAGATAATAGCCTTGAGATTTTGTGGAGGAGGTTTTTCTTCTTGTCTGCAGGCAGTTTGATTTTGGTGAAAAGAAAAGGAAATTATAACGGAACTCCTATAATTGGAACAATAATAATTTAAAAAACTGGCGCAGGAATAACAGAAGGATCTAGCGCAGGCTTAAGAGAAGGGAACTTGATGCATTATATCTGTAATAAAAATAAGAAAAAGATTTAATACGACATATGGAGGACAAAATTTGAAGACGTTGAAAATGGAAAGAAATATATGCTAGCAGAAAATGAAGAAATAAGGAATACACAGTTGGAAGATTAAAACAATGTGTTTAAAAATGAAATAATGTATAGGTGGATAGTAATAATAAAAAGGAGGTTTTTATAGACAAATATGGATGAATAATAATATGAGAAGAATATGACATAAATATATAAAATTGAAATATTCATGGAAATTAGAACATAAGAGAAATTAAGCATGTGAAAAGAGATTTATAAATATATACAAAGGTATGTTTTAAGTAAGAACCATGTCTCAATGTTAAACTGTCAAAAAAAGGGGATAATGATAAATTTGATTAACTGAAATAAACAATGTATAGATGGATGGAAACAATCAAAAGAGGACCATGCTGGGATTAATAGTAACATTAACTATGAGTATGCTGGGTTTAACAGCCAAAAAATAAAAACAAAAATGATTATGCTGGGTAGGACAGCAAAACAAAGAGGATTTTGCTGGGAGTAACGGTAAAAATGAAATGATTATGATGGGCTTAATAATAAAAACAAAGATAATGATGCTGGGTTTAACAGTAAAAATAAAATGACTATGCTGGGATTAACATCCAAAAAATAAAAATTATTATGCTGGGTAGGACAGCCAAAATAAGGAGAAGTATGTTTAGATTAACAGTAAAAATGAAATGAATAAGTTGGGTTTAATAACAGAAACTAAGATGATAATGTTGGGTTCAACAGTAAAAATAAAGTGATTATGCTGGAAATTATGTTTATGTTGGGGATAGTAAAAATGAAATGATTGTGTTAGGATTAATATTAAAGTAATGAAGATGATTATATTGGGAGCAATAGTTAAAATATTTTTTAAATGCTTACAATAACTGTAATGATTTATATTGTTAAAATATATCCATCTAAGCAAAAAGAAAGAGAAAAATGGAATGATATTTGGTTAGGATTTAAGATTTAAGTAATGAGTTTTTTGGGACAATGGCATAGTTAAATTGATAGAATTTTGGGAAATAACTGAATAAAATATTAAGTTGTGTTAATTGGAAAATAAGATTTGTTAATGATTTGTATTAATTTGTGACCGGATCAATGTTTCCTTTTGGAAAAGATGTGTTTTATGTCTATGTTAAAAAAAAAAAAAACTTTTTTTCAAAAAAAAAAGAAAAGAAACTAGGAGACTCTGAATTCTAGTCCTGCCTTAGGTGCAAAACGAGTTGGATGACCTTGGACCAGTCACTCTTTCCCTCATCCCTGGAAAGCAAATCTCTTCTGAGAAACCTTGACAAGAAAACTGCAAGAACCTGTCCAGGCTGTCTCCAAGACTTAGATATGATTGACCAGAAATTTAAAACAAAAACAAACTCATAGCTGTAAATGAGCCTGGTGGCGCAGCAGACTAATAGCCTGTTATTAACATTCAGTTGCCTGCAATTACTGCAAGTTTGAATCTCCCCAGGCTCAAGATTGACTCAGCCTTTCATCCTTTCTAAGGTAGGTAAATTGAGGACCCAGTTTGTGGGGGCAATAAGCTGACTTTGTATAAATATACAAAAATATGAAGGCTATTGCTTAACGCATTGTAAGCCGCCCTGAGTCTCCGGAGAAGGGTGGCATATAAATCAAAATTTTTAAAAAATGTTCAGTAATGGATTGCTACACTAAGTAAGGATGATTTGGATGATCCCCAAAGTCCTTTCTAGCTCTAACATTATATATCATTTTACAAAGTCCCTGAAATCATCATGCTGTTGGTCCATCTAGCAATGTAATTTATTCGGTAGTTTAAAGATTTAGATTATTCAAGTCTTCAATAGTTACTTTTCACAAGATTCTGAAAATCTATAGTTGCCAAAAAATTAAATATATTAATACAGTGGTTCTTGTCAATGTGATCTTTTCAAGACGACCAAATAATATGCTGTAATAAAATGTGGGCTTGCATTCTTCATATTACCTCTATTTACATCTAGCAAGCAGAGTGTATGGCAGATTAAAATTCCCTGTCAAGGAGGGAGACTTCTGATTTCAGAAGAAGATATAAGTTGTTTATTATGTAGATTAAGGTTAAGAAGTTAATTGAGAATTGAAAACAAAGGGAGGAAGGAAAGACAACATATAATGAATCCTACAATATTTAACTAGTGGCAATCCTTCCAGACAAAAGCACATACACATACATTATCTGAAGAGCAAAAGAGAACTAAAGATACAGGGTAGCTCTTATCAATCCACAATATAAATCAGGAAAGAATCATAATTCTCAACTAACTCTATACTTCTCTTGTTGGGTAATATTTTTTTTTCTCCTTCAATTCCAATTGAGGCAGTTATCTTACCTAGCAGGGATCAGTCTGAAAAAAAGATACCCTGTCCTTCTGACATAACAAAGGTAAAATTTGAGCTTCCCTGAGATATTTTTTAAAGCTTTATTAAGAGGGAATCTCCTGATTCTTTATGACTTGTTTTTCTCTTGTTGCTGATGGTTATGCCCACTCAAGGTCAGGATCAGATTAATTCTTTTGTGGCTTAACTTCTTGGAATAAGAAGAGATTCCATTCATCCCATAAGCATGGCAATATAGCTGAACTACAAGCATGACTATGTTCTCCACTAGCTGCATATGATACCAAGAGCTCTGTAAAATTAACAAACCAAATTTCAGTAATAAATTGCTGATTTTTGGCAGTATAATTTTCTGCTTTTCTGGAGGGGAAAATAGGCAAAATAGATGTGTTAAAACTCTGCAAGGCTTAACTCATCTATTTTTTGGCACTAAAACAAACAAACATCTTCTAAAAATAGGAGAAGTTAACTGAATATTTCAACCTGACATCCTCCAGTAAAGCCATGATGTCACTGGCCTATAGCTTTTGAAGACCAGAATAATAACATAAGGTATCCTTCCCTGCTGAAGATAATTAGCAGTAGCAAATCTAACCTCTTGATCTGAGTCTATGAAACTTCCATTAACAAGAAGAGAAGAAGGTGGATTTCAGGCATTTCTTATGGCGTGATTAAACTGTGAGAGAAGTCTGAAACTGGATAAAAACTGGATAAACAAGTTGTAAAACTCTTCCATTCTCAATGTTAGTTACATTTCATATTAGAGATGTTCCCCATCCCACAGTATGGCATCTGAATCTGCCACGAAATATTTGAATGAGGTATGCAAATATAAACATACACCCCTTTCCCAACATTTCTATACCAGATGCTTAATTTCACAATATTTGGCAGGCAGCCCTTTTCTCCATTTAGTTTTGTCTAAAAAAAAAAAAAGTGATCTCTTCAAGTTGAGAGATAGTAATTATTTACATTTCTTCACAGTTCTACTTTTAGTGTACAGTGTTTATTTAAAGGAGATATATGTTTATGTAAAGAGACAATTTGCTATATTCTAATTGCAACACATTCTGAGCTTCTCCCGGATGTTATTTATCTTTTCTTCAGTTCACCTTGCTGTGACCTCCTACTTCTTTGTTTGCCAGTCCAGTTTAGAATCATCTCTCTGAAGCACAACATTGGGCTGCGTTGAGGTCTTCATGGTGTGAAAAATTAAAATGTATCTGCTATGTGAAGCATTGCTTTCAATTTCTGTAGAGTTCATACTGAAGGGCAAAGTATATACAAACAAGTTATTGAAGCTAGCTATTTCCTCTATTTTAATAACACCATGCCACAAAAAAAGTTTAAATTGTAATTGAAATACTCACACCAGATTTAGAGACCAAATGGAAATCATCTTAGATGGATACTAGTATTTGGTTAATAATCACAAGGAAGCATGGTCATATTTGTCATATTTCTTACTATATTCAACAGCATGGTATCAGCAGTGGAATCCTTCAGGTTTTTGGGTTCTATAATCTCCCAGGATTTGAAATTGACACTCATTACATTAGATTAGAACAATCATTAAAAAGGCACAGCAAAGAATGGTCTTCCTGCATCAATTTAAAATGTTTAGACTGCCCCAGGAGCTTTTGATACAGTTTTATAGAGAAATTGTTGAGTTTATTATTTGTACTTCTATAACTCTCTGGTTTGGTACGGCAGCCAAACAAGACAACTACAGATTCCCATGAATAGTTAAGACTGCAGAAAGAACAACTGCAATTGCAACCAGTTTGTCTTCCATAGAAGACCTGTACATTGCATGGGTCAGAAGGAGGGTTGAGAAGATAACTGGAGACCCGCCCCCATGCTGAACAAAAACTGTTTCAACTCTTTCCAATAGAGCAGTGATGGCTAACCTTTTCTGGACCAAGTGCCCAAAGCATGCCCAACCCCCCAAAATGCAATGCATGTGTGGGCCCCTGCACAAGCCCCACCCCCATTCATGCATGTGCAGCCCCCATGCATGCACGTGGGGCCTTCCTGCACATGCCCCACCCCCCACGCATGTGCGGCAGAGACCCGAAGACCAGCTGGTCGGCGGGAGGCTTGCGCGCATGCGTGGTGGAGCTGAACTGGGGTGACAGCTTCCGTGCCATCAGAGAGGGCGCTGTGTGCCACCTCTGGCACGTGTGCCATAGGTTCGCCATCACGGCAATAGAGCATTGCATGCCAAAACAGCTAGACACAGGGACAGGCTTTTTTTCTCTCTCATGCCATCACTCTGCTGAACACTTAATTCTCTCTATGCTGCCTAATATCTATTAACCCATGAAGTGTGGCTGGCATATAATAATGTTCCTTTTTATTATCTTCTTTATTTCCCCTGTTGTTGTTGTTGTTATCATTATTCTGTTGCTGTGCATGTTCACCGCATGCTTCTGTGCCAGAGACAAACATTCCTTGTATGTTTAATCATAGTTGACCAAATAAAATATTCAGTTTAGAATTCTACAACAAAATAGAATACCTTAGTATTTACCACTTTGCATCATTTCTTCTGAAATTCAGGTATAATAGTATCCCTTCCCATTACTGATGTGAGCTTTATCTATAAATTTTTTCCCCCTACATTTTACCCATTTCACTCAAATTAAAATATCTTAAGCATTATAATTTTTTCTCTTACCAAAAAAAAAAAAAAAAAAAAAAAAAGCTTCAACCACCAGTATTCCAAGCCTAGTGGCTCAATGCCTTTGTTCAATGCCTGGGTGGCCTATGTTATCAACAGCTGCAATTTCCAAAGTTTATCCTTTTAAAATAATGCTTGATCAACCTTCTGAATTACACATGTTGTATGCCCCCTGATCTTAGTTGAAAAGATACCAGCTATGAAATTCCACCATACTTTTCTTTCCTTTCTGATGCTTGTTCTCATTCTTTAGACTTGTTTGTATTATAACTTTGTAAGCAGTATGGCAGTCATGATTAGTGGTGCTTTTGATTTACAGAAAGGCTTGTGTAACATTTAATTAGGCTTTTATCTTTACAAGTAATAAAATGAATGCTTTTTGCTAAAAGAATGTGGTTTACAAAGGGCTCTGGAAAAATAGCACTTTTTTTAAAAAAAGAATCCTTATTCAAACAGCTATCAAACAGATTGTAATTTTAACTTCATTATTTGGCTAATTCACTTTTCTTTTAAAAACACATGAAAAGAGGCTTATAAATATTGCAACAAAGCAACTCCAAGTCAACAGCTAAACAGATTTCTAAATGGACAAAATGGATAATGCATTCTAAACTACACCCATGGACACAAAAGCACAAAACAACTGTAATTGAGCCTGTGGTGAGTGATTTACATATCTAAATATTATCCAAAGTAAAATAAACTTAATGTTGTAATCCACTAACAGAGGAACTACTAGCATATTCTAGCATAATATCTCTTTTTTACCACATTGGTGCACTGGCTCATTAGAACATAGTGTATCATTGAGTTTGAATCTGGTTAATCGTGACAGATGATTTCTTGAAACATAATCATCAAAAAGAGAATGGACGTGCATATCTATTCAATTTTCATTTGCAAAGCTGGTGTAATCATGAGGCAGAAGTTGCTTTTCAGGCAGAGGATTAGAATTTCATGAAAAGGCAGCAAATGGAGGGTATTTAATTTAAGGAACTGTGATGACTACTGCTGAAATTTGAAAAGGTGCCTGAGATTACAAAATAATTTAACATTGCTATTCTAAAGACAACTATTTGATTATGTGCAGCAGGTACAAATTGTTCTAGGCAAGCATGATAAGATCTTTCAACTGTAAAGAATGGAATAGAATGGAATGGAATGAAATGGATGGAGTGGAGTGGAGTGGAGTGGAGTGCAGTGGCAGTGGAGTGGAGTGGAGTGGAGTAGAGTAGAGTAGAGTAGAGTAGAGTAGAGTAGAGTAGATTAGAGTAGAGTAGAGTAGAGTAGAGTAGAGTAGAGTAGAGTAGAGTAGAGTAGAGTAGATTAGAGTAGAGTAGAGTAGAGTAGAGTAGAATACTTTATTTAGCAAGTGTGATTAGACACACAAGAAATTTGTCTCCAATGCAGAAGTTCTCAATGTATATGCAGACCAACAGACTGATAATAATAATAATAATACCAATAAGAGGGTTAGTAAAGAACCTAAGAAGGATAATAATAATACAGCCATATAACATGGGCAAATGTATATAGACAATAGACAGTACTGTGAGAATTAGGTGTTCAGCAGAGTGATGACACAAGGAAAGAAACTGTCCATGTGTCTAATTGTTTTGACATACAATGCTCTATATCAGCATCCCAAGGGGAAGAGTTGAAACAGTTTATGTCTAGAATGTCAAGGGTCTGTAGACATTTTCTTAACCCTCCTTCTGACACACACAATGTACATGTTTTCTATGGAAGGCAGGCTGGTTGCAATTGTTCTTTCTGCAGTCTTAACTACGCATTGGAGTCAGTACCTATCTTGTTTGGTTGCTGTACCAAACCAGATAACTTTCAGTTGGGCCAGCAGTAACCTCTTCAAAACTAAGATGTCGGAACAACTGGTCTGTAGTCATTTAGCTCATTGATGGAGGGTTTCTGGAGAATCGGGATGATAGAGGTTTGAAGCAAGAAGGGACATAACACATCTTCAGTGATTTATTAAAGATGTGTTTGAAGATGGGGACCAGTTGTTCAGCACAGGTTTTCAAGCAAGGAGTTTCTTTTCTGGACTTGGTGCTTTCCCATTTTTTGTTTATGAACTAGACATTGCATATTTTTTTCTAAGCTCACCAGAGGTGGGGAGAGCAAAGGGATGGATTTGGGTGTAGGAGATTTGGGTGCTATTGGTGTATTTAAAGTGGAGAAGGTAGGGATAGATGAAAGTGATCACCCCTCAAATCTACAGTAGAACACATTTAGGTTGTCTGCTGGTTGATGATTCCCTTTAAGGAAGGGAGGTCTGCTGTAGCCAATGATGTTCTTTAGACTTTTCCCACATTTGCTGATTTATTTTTTGAGGACTGGTTTTTCAGCTTTTTGGAGTAGCTTGTCTTTGCTACCGTGATCTCTCTTGTTAATACATTCCTGGTTTGGTTGTAAAAAATCCTGTCTTATTTCCTGTAGGCATCTTCTTTGGTACAACGTAGCTGCTGCTTGTGCTTAGTTGTGAACCAAGACTTATTATTTATATATATATGCAAGATTTTGGTAGGCACACACATGTTCTCTCATAAGATAACATGATGTCACAGTATCAGTGAATTCATCCAAGTCCTCTGAAGCAGCTTCAAAAACACTGCAGTTGAAGTCGGTGAGGTTGGTCATTATTGCGATTGTACTCTGCATATCAGACTGTAGAATTCAGACTACAGAATAACAGTTCATATTCCTGTGAGTTGTGAGTTACAAATGGCTGTTTGTCATGTACAAAGATTCAGGTACTCCAGCTGTTCCCTTAGCTGCATATAAAATATCTTTTTTAAAACAAAAAGAACAACTACATGGGGAAAAGAGGGTAAAGAATAGTTGCCAGCCTTTCAATAGAAGTGATGGAAATTGCAAGAAGCTGCACGTGTCCAGGCAATTGACTTTGTGCCAGGTATTTTATGATTGGTTGCACAGTTAGCCAAATGTTTGACTGGGTTCAGCATTTTTATCCACCTATTAAATCCTTCCCTAGAACCTGGGATAGACAGTTGTTGTTTGATGGTGTAAAAAGTATTGTCGCAGGATGTAAGTTGTCCCCCCCCCAAAATGTGCCTATTGCAATTGGAGATGGATATTTTGTCAAGGTCAATTGTGTTCAAGTGGTGCTCCAGATGTTTTGGAATTGTGCCCAAGGCACCTATTACTATATTTACTTTCTTTTGCTACAGTCATTTTATTTCTATTTCCAGGTCTTTATATTTTGTGATTTTCTCCAGTTCTTTCTCTTCTATTTTGCTTTCTCCAAGTACTATCTTATCTACTATCTAGACTTTATTTTTTTAATAGACAATGGTTAGGTCTGGGGTGTTATGTGGCAGGTGCTTGTTTGTTTGAATTTTAAAGTCCCAGAACACTTTAGGTCTCCCCCCCCCCTACTTTTCTAATTATTTTGTGGTCCTACCAGTTTTTGCTTGCAGCCAAATAGTATTTATTTCAGAAATTTCAATGCACCATTGTTTGTAGTTAGTCTGTGATCTTCTTACAGTAACTTATGAGGTGGCTCACTGTTTCTTAAGTTTCTTTGCAGAGTTTTTCTATATGTTCCTGTCGTCTCAATACTTTATATGCGGTTGCTATCAAGGCTTAGACTTGTGCAGACGGAGTTAATTCCTGTCTCTCTTTCTTGAGTCACCTTTTCTTGCGTTCTCTTTCAAGAAAAACTTCCCAGTTCTGCCTATTCCAAGCACCTTTCCTCTCTCCCTCCCTCTCTCCTTTCTTTTCTTTCTTTCCCATGGCCCCAGCAGGCTGAACTTCTGCTTCTTACTTCTTTCTTCTACACTGTTCTTGTAACGCATAATACACAATATTTATTCCTTTTACAGTGCCTTCCCTTATGTTAACCTCATTTTTGAATCCTTAATCCTTAGGAAAAGAAAAAAAAATCTTTCATCTCCCAGGTCTTCACCTCAAAGAGCTCCTACAGCTTATTTACATTCTTATTTTCTATTTATTTATTCAGTTCTCTATTTTTCACAATAGCATCTCTTTTTCAACCAAGGTTTAACTGCACTAATGACCCCGATATTTTATCAATTGTCGGGATGCATGTACAATGAATAATTAATCTTTGTTATTGTGTATGTAATATTAAATAATAAATAAATAGTAAATGCTTGGATGGGGGAAAAACGAATCCATAGAATTATAGTTGGAAAAGATTGTTTAGACTATCAAGTCCAACCTCAGTGCAGGAATAAAAATCATGACAACCATCACTGATACATGCTTTCTGTCTTTGCTTAAACATGTCTAGGAAAGCTATCTAACTATCTAGCTCACCAGCTTCCTCAGTAATTGGTTTCACTGTCAAATTTCTCATACCATTAAGAAGTTTTTGTTAACACTCAGTTGGAATGTGACTTCCTGTAATTTAAGATATATATTTTCATATCCTGTACTTTAAGAAGATAGAAAATAGGTCTTGACCTTTACTGTTTAATTCTTCTTCAGATAGTTAAAAAAAATTATCACACTCCTATCTTATATCTTATCTTCATTCTAATACACCTAATTCAGTTAATACATTTTCATAAGATTTACATTACAAATAATTATATCCCCAATAAACTTGGTACCTTCCATTTCTCTGGCTTTTTTAAAAATTTGGTTTCAAAATTAGGCAAAATATTTAAAATGAAAGTGTTGTAATATTTTCAGGATCAGACTCAATAATATTAGTAAGAGTTAAAGGTTTAAATATATTTCCTTTTATTTACAATAGGCATTCTATATTCACTGAATATTCACAGATAGAAGCGAGGAAAAGGGTGTAGGTGGCTCCTTATATATACAATGGGTGGAGCTATAAGTAGGAGTGGTGAATTATGAATACATTAAGAAGTGAAGAATAAGTTAACCCCTGATACCCCGTTCATATATTATTTACACAGTAGAGAATAAGGCATTTACATCTGACAAATCCCCCTCTAAATGCCGATTCGTTATACAACACCAATTACATTCAGATTCAGGACAATACAATACATACAACTTAGAAGTTAAATATTTGTGTTGCTTAGAAGGTAAAGGCTTTGTCAATATGTCAGCTAATTGTTCTGAGGTATCACAATGCACTGCTTTAATAAATCCATCCTGAGATAATTGTCTCACATGTTTAAATTTTATATCTATATGTCTGGACCTTTGTCCAATGGCATCAGATCTAGATATTTCAATGGCTGCTTTATTATCTTCATGCATAACAAAAGGCAAAACAGGTTTTTTCCAAACATCTGAAATTAAATCATTAAACCATACAAGGTTATTTGCAGCTTTGGATAAACAAACATATTCCGCTTCTGTCGTTGAAGTGGCCACTAGTTCTTGTTTACCAGTGTACCAGTAAACTGGACAGTCATTTAAGAGAAATATATAACCAGATGTACTTTTTCTACATGAGGTGTCTCCAGCCCAGTCTGCATCTGCATAACATGTAAGCTTTGGTTCTTTATTGTCTTTAGGTTCTAATATTAAGCAAAAGTCTAGTGTACTTTTCAGATATCTTAAAATTCTTTTAACAGCTTCCCAGTGATACATTGTTGGTTTGCTGACATGTCTGGATAATAGATTGAGTGGTAAGGCGATATCTGGTCTAGTCCAATTAGATATATAAAGAAGTGAACCTATGATTGATCTATAAAATGTGTTATCCTTGAATTCGGGGGAAGATTCATCAGTATTTCTTAGAAAATCAGTTTGCATAGGAGTATCACAAGGTTTGGCATTGTTTAAATTGCATTTATTTAAAAGTTCTACAATCTTATCTCTCTGAGTAAGTTTGAATCCCCTTCTAGTCTTATTAATTTGGACACCAAGATATTTGTTTACTTTACCTAGAGATTTTAACGAGAAATGTTCATTTAGTTTGGTTACAAAGGTTTCTCTTCTCTCTTTATGTTTTCCTATGTATAAAATGTCATCCACATAAATCAATACAAATTCAATGTAATCATCATCCTTTTTGACAAAAAAGCAGTTATCAGCAGTAGTAGCGTTGAAGTCCATGGTTCTAAGTACTTTCACTAAACAATCATACCATCGTTTACCAGATTGTTTTAACCCGTATAAACTCTTGTTTAACAACCAAATTTCATTTTTGTTTGTGTATTGACTGTGAGGTGCTCTTACGTATATTTCCTTATCTAGTTTAGCGTGTAGATACGCAGTTTGTATGTCGTATTGAAATACATCAAGGTTGAGTGCTGATGCTACCACTAGAGCTGTTTTGACACTCTCTGTTCTTACTGTGGGGGAATACGTGTCAGTATAGTCCTCCGGATATTTCTGTGCATAACCTTGTGCAACTAGTCTAGCTTTGTATAGAGTATTGCCTCCCTCTAAGTTCTTAATTTTATATATCCACCTGGTACCAATAATTGTTTTATCCTTAGGTGCAATTGCAGGTGTAAATACATTTAATCCTTGTAAACTTTCCATCTCTTTTTTCATCGCTAATTCCCATTTTTCCTTTTCTTCACGAGGGAGTTTTAACACTTCCTCATATGTATTGGGTGTTATTGGCTCACCATCCATATGCATTATGTAATCCTTGTATTTATTTGGCATTTGATTTCTGGTGTTTCTAATGGTTTTTTCAGGTTTACTATCGTTATCATGCAAATATCTTGCTTCCTTTTTTGTTAATGTGTCTGTCTTAATTTTGTGTTGGCTATTTGTCCAAATTTTGGTTTTGTTCTTATTTTTGTTGATATTTTGCTTTTCTATGATCCCTTCTTCATGAGATTTTGTACCTTTATATTTATTTGGAAATATTTCATTAAGATGTAATTTAGACCAGTTAGCCTGTTCATGGAACACAGCTGTTCTGGAGACTATAAATTTGTTATTGTTATCAATGAATCTGTACCCTTTAGTACCGGTTTCATATCCTATAAATCTGAGTCTTCTGGATATGTTTTCTCCCTTTCTTCTTAATTGTTTAGGTATGTGTACGTCTGCAGTGACTCCAAATATATGCATGTGTGCTAATTTTGGTTTTCTATTATACATCACTTCATATGGTGTCTTATTTACAATGCTGGACCATGTTCTATTTTGTGTGTAATTTGAATAATGTAAGGCTTCTGACCAGAATTGTTTGCTTAAGCCAGCATCTTCCAATGTGCATCTAATCATGGTTTGTAATGTGGAATTTTTCCTCTCTGCAATCCCGTTCTGGAATGCAGAAAATGGACTAGATGTGTAATGTAACATTCCTTTGTCTTTTAACCATTGGGAGAATTCTTTAAACATGAATTCGCATCCCCTATCTGTCATAATTTGTTTTATTTTGATGTTGTGTTGTGTTTCTATGCGTTTGTAAAATTCTTTAAATTTTTGAAACGTTTCATCTTTGTGTTTTAATGTATAAACAAACCCATAGCGGCTATAATCGTCCACTATTGTCAGGAAGTAACGTTTTCTATAAGTGATTGATGGAGTTAATGGACCAACTAAATCCATGTGTACTAAATCAAAAATTTTGTTAGTTGATCTAGTAGATTTTCTTGGCCTGGGGCTAGTTTTTAGTTTTGTAGATTTACATACTGAGCATTCCAAATAGTTTTCACAATTTTTTATTTTAACACCTTCTGCGTGTTCAGTCATTTTTTGTACTACAGGAAAACTGGCATGTCCTAACTTCCTATGTAAGATGTGAGCACACTCATCATGAATTGGCTTACCTATTTTTGGTTTTTTTTCATTGTGTGCATCTTTGTGATCATGAGATGTTTTACACTCATCATTGTCACTATTGCTAACATTTTCATCATCTACTTCAATACAATCTTCCATATTTGAGTCAATGTTATGCAACCATTTTTCCTTTGTTATCAGATAAGGTAGGCCTCCTTTAATCATCACTGTGCCTATATTTATTTTATTCTTCTCCAAAATCGCTTTTCCTTTTGAAAAAACAATGTTAATGTCAGAATCTCTACTTAGTTTTATAGCACTTAGTATGTTATGAGGTATCTCAGGTATTAGCAATACCCCCTCTATTTTTCCTAGACCAGGCAAGGTTACATTCCCTCTACCTAATACTTGCACCTTTTCTTGGTTAGCTACCTTTATTACAAATTTATCTTCTGCAAATGAAGATAATATATTTTTGTTATTAGTGGTGTGATTAGTTGCTCCAGAATCAATAAGCCAATTATTGTTCTCATTTTGCTGTATGTTAGTGTTGCCTTGTTTATTTAGCCCGTTCAGTGAGCCAGATTTTCTATCCTTTGAATTATCTCTGCCCCCTCTATTCTCTTTGTAATTTGGTGGGCTCCTATATCTATGTTTATCTATGGAAGACTGTCTATAATTGTATTTGTTTCTATATTCTGACCTATGCCTTTCTCTTGAAATTTTGGGACAGTCTCTTCTATTGTGTTCCCTGGATCCACAATTGTGGCATTTAAATGTTTCATTATATTTTTCTTGGAAAGCTACTTTCCTATATGGTTTGTGTTCTGTGTGATTGCTAGAACGATTCCTTCTTGAATTGTCTTCTGCTATCAATTTATTGGATAGACTTTCTATGGATAAATATCCTAGATTGATAGTGTCTAAATGTGACATAAAATTGTCCCATGATGAATCAAGTGAGTTGATAATAACACTTTTCATTGTTTGGTCTGAAATCACCTCCCCCCTCAAATGCAGCTCAGCTCTTATTTTGTTTAAATATATTAAATGCTCACTTATGGAAACCCCTGGTTTTACCCTAGATGAAAAGAAATCTTTAGACATCCTTGTGGTGGTAGCTACACTGTCACTGTGAAACAAATTAAACATGCATTGAATGATTTCTGAAACAGTCAGATTTGGCTTAATGCTATGATACATTGCAGGAGACACACTAGATATTATTAAGAAAAATGCTCTATGGTGTAAACAATCTATTTTTAGAGTCCAAGGTCTTTTTGGGGGACTAGTGATAAAAAATAATAAGTTTTCCTTCATAAAGACAACCTGGAGCTGTTGATACCATTCTTGCAAATTAACGCCATCAACCCTTAGCTTTGGGAAGTCACTGGGTAAATTTCCGACATTATTGTGTCCATTACTTACAACCTGAGGTAGTCCGTGGTCTCGCAAGTGTAGAAAATTGCAAAACGGCATGGGGATGCTCGCAACGAGTCTGCATGGTCTCCTCGCCAGTTCATGTCTTCCCGGACCGTCTGCGTAGTTTTGCGCATGCGTGTTGTCCATTTCTTCTTTGGAGTCGTCGTGGAAGGTTCTCTCCATTGTGGCTCGCTCGTTCTGCTCCTCTTCAGATGAATCGGTCTCTGGTTCGATTTTGGGAGTCTTGACGACGGCGGCTGCTCTTCCTCTTCCCCTGAGGGCTTTGGTGCTTGCTTCGGTCTGTGGCGTAGGGCGGTACCGGCAGGGCTCTCTGGGTTCGGGCGTCGGCGTTCTCGTAGTCAGGATGGGAGCGGGCAGGTCTTGAGGCATCGGCTTGCTCGCTCGCTTCTTCGGTAGCTGTTTGTTAATTTTTAGTTTTGGCCCAAATGCAGCAAAAAGCGTTTTCATTGCTGATTTTATTTGGGAGTTTGTTGAATCATCTTCACTTTCTGATTCTGATTCTTCTGAGGAGTTTGAATCTTCTTTTTCATTTTCGTTGTTTGATAACGTTTTTCGCGCCAGAAATTTTGAATTGAGCATTTTGATTGGCTCTGCTTCGCTCACCCTGGAGGCCTGTTGAAACCAAGATGGCTGCCATTCAAAATTTCGCGCGGGATCACCGTTTTTCTTCTTCGTAATGACTTTCTCTGCAGTCATATCACTCACTATTTTTGGGTCTTTAGACTTTTCATTAGTGATGTTTTTCTCTCTCGCTGCTCCGCTGTTCTTCAGCATATCTTGGAGTTTCGCGATGAGGCTTTCATCATTCTTCTGGCTCTTTAATAGTTTTAATATCTCTGACCTGAGTTCGTTATTCTCTATTTCGATTTCCTTCTGGTCATCAATTTCATCTATTATTTCTTCGTCTTCAGTGGTGTATTCTTCGGATTCTCTCGAAATTGCGTTTGTGGATTCGTTGATTATTTCTTGTTCTGTTTCCATTTCTTTGCTGTAGGCCCTGGTGTTGGGCCTATCTTTCTTAGACATTTTTAAGTTTTTTATTGAGTCAATTAACCATCCTCTGCTACCAGCTTGTTGTAATATTTTCAGGATCAGACTCAATAATATTAGTAAGAGTTAAAGGTTTAAATATATTTCCTTTTATTTACAATAGGCATTCTATATTCACTGAATATTCACAGATAGAAGCGAGGAAAAGGGTGTAGGTGGCTCCTTATATATACAATGGGTGGAGCTATAAGTAGGAGTGGTGAATTATGAATACATTAAGAAGTGAAGAATAAGTTAACCCCTGATACCCCGTTCATATATTATTTACACAGTAGAGAATAAGGCATTTACATCTGACAGAAAGTTTAGAAAAGAAAATGAAGTTTTGAGCAATGCACAATATAGTAGACTAATATTTATTGTGTTTGGACAAATGTATTTATCAAATTTGTATAGCTCCACATCCCACCAGACGTTATTCTGGAATTTTTATTTTCCAAAATAAAAAAAAAATGTATTAGCAAACAATTCATATTCAGTTGAATCTATTATAATTCAAAAAATGTTTTCCTCCATATTGTTGCCAAGGTAAGTATTCTCCATACAACAGCTATGCATTTAATTAATTTTTTGAACATGAAAGAACACTGCAGTTGATTTAATTAAAGTTTATTCTATTTATTTAGCATACTTTTCTAATCTGTTAATTAAAAAAATACTATATGGTATATCCACCACAATTATCATCTGTCATCTGCAAATTTGATAAGTATCCTTTCCACTTACTCATACAAACTCATTACTAAATATTATGAAAAATGCAAAGCATAGAGAAGATCACTTATTCCAAGTCTGATGGCTGTACTCTCTCTTTCAAGATTGCTTTGTTCAGAGTTTCAACTATTGTTATTAATCTAGCAAATATAATTTGAATCCTCTAATGTTTACAGAGATGACTTGATAGTTATCATGGGATAATAGTATTTTAGGCAAGATAGACCTCTGTACTATGTTATGTACCAATTATTCATCAGGGAGCTGTATATAAGCAATATTTTAAAGTAAAGTATTTAAAAATAATGCATCCCAGAGCAAATACGGGCCTTAAATTGGTGATTGCACATACTTTGAAAAAAGGAGTTAGGTTTTTATTTAGAAACAATGTACTAAAATCATATCAATAGGAAATGTCAGAAAAAAAAATAGCTATGGGGAAATAACATTCAGCAGGCAAAATCATATCTAAAATAATAAACAGCATTGAGGGAATAGCAATGAAAACACGAAAATGTTTATGAAGTTCTTAATGGAGGAAGAAACAATAAATTATTTAGGAGAAAATTAGGCTGGAGTCCTGTAAATTGAATGTGGATGTACAGTGGAGTGTTCCTTTTGGGAACTGGAAGTGATGTTTTTTTACAGGTTTTTTTTTTTTTTTTTAATGTTTGGACTTTAAAGCCACCCAGGGTTATGGCACATAAAATAGGTGGCTATATAAGTCTTTTAAATACATAAAATAAATAAAAATGGGGAATAGCAACAAAGAAGAAAATAGCAACTCTTGGGGAAAAAACAATTAGGCTTTATAGAGGGAGCAACATGGTGTGGGGTCTAGCAGTAAAAAACATCTCACACAGTGCAGTTTTTAAGAAAGGGAGCATGTCTCATACATAATTTGTATAATTCCTTTTCTATGCCTTAGAGAAATCATTTTTAATAGGTGGGAGTAAGACTTCTGGACACCAGCAACACAGTGGATTCAAAAATTTTTACTACCAGTTCTGTGGGTGTGGCTTGGTGGGCGTGGCTTGGTGGGCATGGCAGGAGAAGGATACTATAAAATCTCCATTCCCTTCCCACTCCAGGGGAAGGTTACTGCAAAATCCCCATTTCCTCCCGATCAGCTGGGACTCAGGAGGCCGAGAATAGATGGGGGCGGGACCAGCCAGAGATGGTATTTACCGGTTCTCCGAACTAGTCAAAATTTCTGCTACTGGTTCTCCAGAACTCGTCAGAACCTGCTGAATACCACCTCTGGAGCAACAGGTTTCAGAAACAGAAGCTTGACAGGAAAAAGACTAGAAGGGAAAGAGAAAATTAAAAGCCAGTTTTTATACACAATGCAGTTAAAGAAAAGAGAAAGGGACTTGAGAAGCTAGTCATATATAAAAATAACTAAGACTGGTGCAGGAAAAGTTTGTCCTTTCTATTGCATTTTCCTGGTTCCCAAGGATTTCTGATCAATGGAACCTAGAGAAATTTACTGAACAAGGTGAAGCAAATGATGGTAACTTTGCCAAAAGCTGATCAGTTTTTTTTAGCTAGGTTACCTTAGCATTGTTCTTAACTTCCTGAAGCAAAAACCAATTTTTATACATTTTATTGCAATATTTTTCAAATGAGAAGTATTTAAAAACAATGTGCCCCATGCGTCCTTGACTCAGATGAGTTCAGAAAATGGTCATTGTCTTTCCTGAATGTAGTTCATTAGGAAAAGATGTCTTACAGGCTATGAACTCAACTCAAGGCTCTAGATTCTTCTAAGAATCTAGGAAGATTATTTCTGAGGCCTACATATAATGAACAGGTAAGTTTAGCTCCAGGATAGCCCAAAATACTTTTTTAAAGTAATAGTAGTAACCTTACAATTAGTATGACTTTCCCTGCATGTTAAGTACATGAAGTATAAAATGAGAAATCCAATGTCAATACTTTATTATAATAACACATTAAATTCTCATATGAAATCCCAGCTTAATATAGGTCTTCAGTGACTTGGCCTATGATATTTAGAATGATCAATCTATTGACAGAAGAATGTATGCATTTCATTTATTTTATGCTTAAAACCACATATAGTAGGACTGCATAAGTATTATTCTCTAAAGAAGAGCAGAAATTTGAAAAGTTTTGCATATGCATCTCGGAAAGTGCATAACCATTGTAATATCAAATGCTTGTTCTATATAATTTTATTTATAGAAATGTGAAAACAGGGAAGAACAACATTCTTCTCCAAAAGTAATGGTTTTCTTTTTCTTTTCTTTTCTTTTTTACTTTGGTACTAGATCATAGATCCTGACCTAAATTTTTCCTCTTTTTAAATGGAAATTTTAAATTTGGTTTTAATTTATTGGGGTTTTAAAATTGGTTCAGCCAAATTTATTTAATTAGTTTTATCTCTATTTTAAATTTTGTATCTATATGTTTTATTTTATGGCTGTTCACCGGCCTGAGTCCTTCGGGAGTAGGGCGGTATACAAATTTAATAAAATGAAATGAAAATGAAATAGATGAATAGATGCTATGTACCGCGACATGTTTAACGTTATTGGTAGGGCAAGGTGAATAATTCAAAGTAAATGAGTATGTGCTATACATTTGGGTGACAGGCATAACTTTTCTGAAATGGGGGAGGAGGCTTCACAATGCAAAGCCTATAACAAGGCTTAGATTTTAATTTTGCTACCAATTTAAGATTTCCTGACACCAGTCTTACACATTTGTACTACTAATACCTTTATTACTACTGCTACTAATAAGAATGGTGGTCCTACTAGTTTATTTATTTATTTATTTATTTGATTTGATTTCTATACCGCCCTACTCCCGAAGGACTCAGGGCGGTGCACAGCCAAACAATAAAACACATACATACAAAATTTAAAAGTAGAATTAAATCAAATTAAATAATTTTGGCCCCGACAAATTTAAAACCCCAAACTTTTAAAACCAATTTAAAATTGAATGTATAAAATACTAAAAGATATTTAAAAATTAAAAATCTTTTATAAAAGAGGGAGAAAATTAGGCCAGGCCCGCCTGGTGAAATAGTAAGGTCTTTAAAGCGCGGCGGAAGGTGCGCAGATCCGGGATCCTCCGTATCTCTGGGGGGAGCTCGTTCCAGATAGTAGGTGCCCCCACAGAGAAGGCTCTCCCCCTGGGGACTGCCAGTCGGCACTGTTTGGCTGACGGCACCCAGAGGAGCCCCTCTCTATGGGAGCATACCGGCCGGTGGGAGGCTATTGGTGGTAGTAGGCGGTTCCGCAAGTACCCAGGTCCTAAGCCATGGAGCGCTTTAAAGGTGGTAACCAAAACCGTGAAGCGCACCCAGAAGACCACCGGGAGCCAGTGCAGCTCGCGCAGGAGGGGTGTTACATGGGAACGCCATGTCGCTCCCATTACCACCTGCGCGGCCGCACTCTGCGCCAGTTGGAGCCTCCGGGTGCTCCTCAAGGGGAGCCCCATGTAGAGAGCGTTGCAATAGTCCAGGCGGGAGGTGACAAGGGCATGAGTGACCGTGCGTAACGAGTCCCGATCCAGAAAGGGACGCAACTGGCGAATCAGGCAAACTTGGTCCATATCAGAAAAAATCTTGAATTGCACTTAGAAAATAAGTGCTTTCACAAAATGAACATCTATCAAATTACAAGCAAATTGCAAGCAAGAACTGGTATAGATAGACAAAATAATAGCAAATGCAGAAGCCAAAGTGTTCTGGGGCTTTAGAATTCAAACAGATAATCACTTCCATGTAGCACTTCAGACTTAACAATTGTTGATAAGGACAAAAATGCCTGGATAATAGTACCTGTAGATAATAGTACCTAAAGCACACTGATTTGACATGCATGCATATTATGTTGATACATTGCAACATCTTATGTTCTTGGGAAGAACTTGATGCATGCAAATATTAACTAAAGGATTGGCAGCTGTGATTTCTCTTTCCACCTGAACAAAAAAGAAAGGCCCAAACAGCAGACAAACAAAAGATCAGATCCTAATCCACAAAGTGATTTTGGAAAACTGCAAGAGAAGAAAGATCATCTTGAATGTATTTTGGATTCATTTGGGGCAAAGATAAATAACCCAATGGAAAACATAGTTGCTGGTCAATAGCGATAGACTGGGATAGGTTAATATCAAGAAAGGAATTTTCTTGCTTGAATTTCAAGGAGACAACTATTACTCCAGGTCTTAAGAACAAATGTATACAAAACCAGAATTGATAAGACAGCAGCAGACAGAAATGTCACGTCTGCAAAGAAGCTGAAGTAATAGTGGATCACCTAGATAGTTGCTGTAAGAAGATCATACAGATCTTGAGTACAAACAATGGCATGACAAAGTAACAACAAATGTGCATTTGAAGATCTGCAAAAAATACCATTTGCCTGCAAGCAAGAACTGGTATAGATAGACAAAATAATAGCAAATGCAGAAGCCAAAGTGTTCTGGGGCTTTAGAATTCAAACAGATAATCACTTCCATGTAGCACTTCAGACTTAACAATTGTTGATAAGGACAAAAATGCCTGGATAATAGTACCTGTAGACAGCAGAGTAGAAAAGAAAACAACTGGAGAAAATCAAGTATAAAGACCTGCAAAAAGAAGTAGAATGACTGTGGCAATAGAAAACAAAGATAGCAGCATTGGGTAATTGGTGCCTTACACTTGATTCAAAACATCTAGAGCAGGGGTATCAAACTTGCGCGGTTGCGGGCCAGATGCGTCACACGCTGACCATGCCCAGGCCCGGTTTAGCAAAGGGAAAAAAGTCACGATACATTACATGATGATGCCGTGATGACACATGTTTGACACCCCTGATCTAGAGCATCATTTGAACACTATTGACATTGCCAAATTCCTGTCATTCAATTGTAAAAAGGAACATTACTTGGAACATCTTACATCTTACATGTTAAAGATGACAATACCTTTAACAACATCAAACATCAATATCTGCCCATTCAAGGTCCTCGCCAAGGACTTGATAGGTGGATGAAAATCCTAAAACCAATCCAAACAGCTGGCTGATGTGTTTAACAATAATAATGATAATAATTATTACAATTACAAGTATGGTTGTAATACTGGTTGCACAATAAAATTGCAGCCGTCCTTGTGGTTAAAATGTTATTTTCTGCACAAGAAATAACTTCCTTTTTAAACAAAGGAAATACATAGTTGCCATTTATATAAATCTTGTTTCCTGCTGTATCTCACAAATTGTATATCCCCATGATCTTGCCATCCATCCAAAAGGCAGCAATTGAGAGGAATAATCACAAAGGTTAGATTGATTTGTAGATGACCTCAATCCTTCAATCCAATATTCCTCCTTATAAAGGCATTTCTCTATAAAGGCATTTGGTAAACAAGTATTCAAAAACATTTTGAGTGAAAGAGAGATGGAGCATTATCTCTTTATTACTCTATTAATCTATGCTTCTTGTGCTCACGGCATCAATCTTAATTAGTACTGCACTGGAAAAAAAAGTATTTTTAATTGAAAATAAAATAAAACATTTTTTTCTATGTAAAAGATGCAAAAGCCAAAGCCACATGTTTTCCTTTCAAAATGGCCATGATATATACATGTGAAGCCATCCATTCCTTTTCTTAAATGTATAATTTCTACAGTGTTCTATAGCTGATTATCTTCCCATGCTTTAGTTAAAGCTTGTGTGAATGAATATGTAATGACTTCAAAAACCTAGAAAGGAAGTTTAAGACTGTTATGGTCTTCTCACATTATTTTAATCTGTGGAAGAAGGCTGGAAAGACAAAGGGAAGGAAGGAGTTGTAAAAGAATGATTACAGATAGCCCTTGACCTAAGACCACAGTTGAACCCAAAATTTCAATTGCTAAGCAAGATAGTTGTTAAGTGATTTTTTTAAACTTTTCTTGCCTTGTTGTTAAGTGAACCACTAAAGTTGTTAAGACAGTAACACAGTTGTTAAATGAATTTAGCTTCCCCATTGACTTTGTTTGTTAGAAGATTTCAAAAAAATAATCACATGACCCTGAGATACTGCAACTGTTATAAATACATGCCAGATGTCAGGTGTCCAAATTTTGTCACATGACCATGGGGATGCTGAAATGGTTGCAAGTATGAAAAATGATCATAAGTCTTTTTCTTTTTCACTGCTGTTGTAAGTTTGGTTATTAAATTAATAGCGGTAAGCCAGGACCAGAGGTGGGTTTCAGCAGGTTCTGACCAGTTCTGGAGAACTGGTAGCATAAATTTTGAGTAGTTCGGAGAACCGGTAGTGAAAATTCTGACTGGCCCCGCCTCCATCTATTCCCTGCCTCCAAATCCCAGCTGATCAGGAGGAAATGGGGATTTTGCAGTATCCTTTCCCTGGAGTGGGGAGGAAATGGAGATTTTACAGTGTCCTTCCGCTGCCATGCCACACCCACCAAGCCACAGAACTAGTGGTAAAAAAAATTAAAATCCACCACTGGCCAGGACTACCTGTATTATAGGCAATAGAATATTTATTTATTTATTTATTTATTTATTTATTTATTTATTTATTTATTATTTAAATTTTTATACTGCCCTTCTCCCAAAGGACTCAGGGCGGTGCACAGCCAACACTAAAACAAACATATACAAAAAATTTAAAAGCAATTTAAAAATATATTAAATAATTTGGCCCCAATCTAACAACCATTAAAATTCATGTTTAGGCCAGCCTAGCTTGTTGGAACAATAAGGTCTTGAGGGCACGGCAAAAGGCGCGTAGGTCAGGGATCATCCATATCTCCGGGGGCAATTCATTCCAGAGGGCAGGTGCCCCCACAGAGAAGGCTCTCCCCCTGGGGGTCACCAGTCAAGATTGTTTGACCGATGGCACCCTATGGAGTCCCTCTCTATGGAATGTATTGGCCGGTGGGAGGCTATCAGTAGCAGAAAACGATCTCGTAAGTACCCAGGTCCTAAGCCATGGAGCGCTTTAAAGATGGTAACCAGAACCTTGAATCGCACCCGGAAGACCCCCGGGAGCCAGTGCAGCTTACTCAGGAGAGGTGTTACATGGGTGCGCCGTGTCGCTCCCATAATCACCTGTGCGGCTGCATTCTGGACCAGTTGGAGCCTCTGAGTGCTCTTCAAGGGGAGCCCCATGTAGAGAGCATTACAGTAGTCCAGATGGGAGGTGACGAGGGCATGAGTGACCATGCGCAAGGAGTCCCTATCCAGAAAGGGACGCAACTGGTAAATCAGGCGAACCTGATAAAAAGCCCCCCTAGCCACAGCCGTCACATGATCTTCTAGCAACAGCCGTGTATCCAGGAGGATACCTAAGTTGCAAGCCCTCTCTGAGGGGGCCAAGGTCTCACCCACAATAGTCAGCGATGGAACCAGCTGGCTATACCGGGACACCGGAAACCACAGCCACTCGGTCTTGGAGGGGTTGAGTCTGAACCTGTTTCTCCCCATCCAGATCCGCACGGCCTCCAGGCACCAGGACATCATGTCAAGGGCATCATTGGGGTGGTCTGGGATGGAAATGTACAGCTGAGTATCATCAGTGTACTGATGGAACTTCACCCCAAAACCACGGATGATCTCACCCAGCGGCTTCACATAAATGTTAAACAGGAGGGGCAAGAGGACCAACCCTTGTGGCACCCCACAAACAAGGCACCTCGAGGTCAACCTCTGTCTCCCTGCCAACACAAACTGCGTGCAGTCAGAGATGAAGGAGGAGAACCATCGCAACACGATGCTCCCCACTCCTAACTCCTCCAACCGGCGCAGCATGATACCATGGTCGATGGTATCAAAAGCCGCTGAGAGGTCTAATAGGACCAGGACAGAGAAACAGCCCCTGTCCCGAGCCCTCCAGAGATCATCAACCAATGCGACCAATGCCGTTTCCGTGATGTACCCCGGCCTGAAGCCCGACTGGTACGGGTCTAGATAGACAGCTTCATCCAGGTACTGGATTGAATACATGTCACCTATATATAGGTGTTTCTCTGTGTGTGTTTGTGTGTGAATTCAGTTTTTTGCAAGATTTCAGAAGTGGTTTGTCACTGCCAGCTCCTACAGCTGAGAGAATGACGAATCCAAGGTCACCCAGCTGCCTTCATGCCTAGGGCAGAACTAGAACTCACAGTATCATGGTTTCTAGTCTGATGCCTTAACCACTACACCAAACTGGCTTACTATTAAACAATTCAAATGAGAAAAAGAGAGAGATGAAGAAAGTCATCTGAAAAGAACAACAAAAATCATCCAGGTATAAGGCGTAAGGACATCAGTGAAGAATAGTAGGTAGCCCAGGATTGTAAAATTGATGAAAGGCTCAAATACAAAATCAAAGTAAGCACATCTATATCAGTGATCTATAGTTTTGTAGAAATTGATGGCAGTAGTGAAAAAAAGTTAATTATGCTTCATATAAAGCTGTATGTGTACGTTTGGGTACTGAATTAAATGAGCAAGGATAAGATATTACCCTATTTACAGGATCAAAGATAGAAATGTTATAAATGAGCTAATTAAATTTGCTCTTTTAAAATTGCAGATAATATAGCTTTAATTCCAAAGACCATCTTCACAGAAAACAAGTAATGATTGTTTAATGTGTGTACAAAACAAAATTCAATGAATATACATAATGACAAGCAGGGACAGCAAACAATAATATAACTAACATTGATCTTGCAGTGTTATCATTCGATTTAATATAAGTCTATTATATAACACCAACATTTTTTTTTTTAAAAAGTGAACCTGATTGCACTGACTCTGATTCTTCCCATACAATTAAAAAAAATCTTTTTAAAATGTAATTCTTTGTATACCAATTTTTTGGGGAGGACTGCGAGAGTCTAATTGAAATGAAAAGTCTGTAGGACTGTACCGAAATTTATTGTCCTTTAAGATAAAATTTCTTCAATAGTCCAGCTATAATGAAAAATAGGGCTAAAATGCTAGAAGGAGTTTTGCCATCAATAAATGTATTGCTTTGGAATTCTGTAAACACTATGGACAAAGCCTAGTGCATTTTCCCCTACCCGAATCCTCATCCCACATTTTGATTTTGAAGAAAACCATGAAGAATTTTTCCAGTTTATGCTGGTATGACTAGAATTATGTGGAAAACTTGCTTATTATTTGTTTGTTTGTTTGTTTGTTTCCCACCTTTATTATTTTTACAAATAATTTAAGGCAGCAAACATATCCAACACACGTACCTCCTTCTATTTTCCCCATAACAACAAATCTGTGAAAAACTGGCTTTCATGGCTAGGTAGAATTTGAACGCATGGTCTCCCACTGGTGCCTTAACTGCTAGAGCAAACTGGCTCTCAATAAAGCTTGACTAGGAATTAGGAACCAGGAAAGCAAGAGACAAATACCAGGGGAAGATGGGGGCAAAGAAAATGAAAATTTAACAGATTGTGTAAATGTATGAAATGAACCGGGGATACAAGACTGAACATGGAATATTACTATTGTTACGGATTTCAAATCTTGACTTTAGCAAAGGGAGAGAATAATCCCAAAGCTAAAGCAAGCAAGCAAGAGGGAGGGAGGGAGGGAGGGAGGGAGAGAAAGAGAAAGAGAGAGACAGAAAGGAAGGAAGGGAGGGAGGGAGGGAGGGAGGAGGAAGCCAACGTGGATACATGCAATTTAAAATGCTGAAAATAGAAAGAAATATAGAAAATGGAATAACTGAATGAGAAGACAGGTTAGTCTCTAGAAACTGTAGAAACTATGTCAGAAAAGATAAATCTCAGAATGAATGGAGGCTTATGAAAGATACCAAAAGAAACTACCAGCAAATACAGCAACAACAAGAGAATCATTTGGGTATGTTAAAAATAAAAAGTCAGTTCTATTGGTAGCAGAAAGTGATGACATGGCAATGGGTGATGGTGAGAAGGCAGAACTCTTTAACTTCTATTTTATGTCTGTCTTATCAAATTTAACTGTAGCTAGAAATATAGATGGGGAATGGAACTACCATTTAGGACTGATAAAGAGAGGGTAAGAGAAAACTTTGCTAATTTAGATGAATTAAAACCATATATCACACCTATCATTGTGACATTTATGTCTGTTCATGGTCTTTGAACAGATTATCCAGCGGCATGTCTATGAGCACTTAGATGGGAATACTACAATTAGAAGGTGTCAACATGGGGAAGGGGGGGTCACAAATAAATTATACCAGTAATTTATTTCATTCTTCAATAGTTTCTAGCTTAAATAACTGAAGGGAATGCTATGGATATTATTTACTCAGACATTAGGAAAGCCTTTGTTATAGACCTGCCTTATGATAATATCCTTAATAACAGTTTTAAAAGTGTGTTAAGAGCAATATATACCATTTGCGATAATTTCTGGGCTAAATCTGATGGTCATAAGTACTGTAGTTCCATTGCATCTTAAAGGAATGTATTGAGTAGAATGTCAGAGCATTCTGTCCTGATTCCCGTGTTAGTCAGCATTTTATCGAATGACATGGATCAGGGAATAAGTATGCAATTCTCATATTTTAAGCTTGTAAGATTAATTTAATTAATTTAATTAATTAAAACTTTAGACAAAAGAAGATTTGAAAAGATCTAGACAGACTTGAGGAATTTGCAGAAATGAATGGGATGGAATTTAACAGGGAGTAATATAAAGTGGGTCCAAAAACCATTGAGTGAAGGATAGGAGAGAACTTGGCTTGCTAGTACTGGATGACATAGGCTTTAGGTAGGAAGGTTGGGGAAGAGTCTGTAAACTCAATTATGTGAAAAATGGCTAAAGGATTTGGTATATTTAGCCTACACAAAGACAACTAAGGGGAGACATGAAACCGGGATTTATGTACCTGTATCTGGAAGGTTGTCACAAGAACAACTGGACATATTCTTTATAGCTCAGAGGGCAAGATCTGTTAAAATAACAAAGAAGGATGTTCAGACTAGAAATCAAGAGACACTTCTTGTCTGTATGAGCTGTCAGCCAGTGCAATAAGCTGCCTCTGTCAGCCAATAGTACATACTTCCAATATAAATGTGCAAGCAGAGGCTGGATATATGTCAGAGTGCACTGATCTGGGAGTTGTAATATAAATAAATTAAAGCTCCCTTCTAACTTTTTGATTTTTGAAGTAATTGGAAAAAATATTTCCTCCTAAAAGGATGAAGTCAAATGGAGTGAATTAGAAAGGAAGAGCACAGAAGACAGGACCAGAGGGAATGCATTGTCAACCTCTTTAAACCCATGGAAAATGGTCTTTAGGAATGGGAATATGATGTATTATGAACTATTGATAGAAGGATAGCATTATGGACCCTGCTTTAGGTGTTTTTTGTGGTAGCTGGAAAGGAAAAGGATGTTCAGACTCTATTGCATTAAAATGGCTCCAGAAAATCCAAGGGAATTATGGGGCTATGAGGCTAATTAGTACAGTGACTGGCAAAGGAAACTACAACAGCAAGTGCTTTGGTGGCTGTTTCAAGTTTCCCTACTGCTAACCTTGTATTGCAGTTTCTGAGCATTGTTAGTGTCGTATGGTCATGTTATTGAGATTTGCAATCCTCCTTGCCAGCTTTTCACAAGCATGAAAATGGGGAATTAGCAGGAAGTTGGAAATTGAAATCACATGAGGTCCTCGCTTAACAATCTGTGTGATCCTCACAACGGTCATAAATATGAATCAGTTGCCAAGCATTTGAATTTTGATTACATGATTATGGGGATGCTGCAAAGGTCATAACTCTGAAAAATGGTGATAAGTCATTTTTTTCAGTGCCTTAACTTTGAACTGTCACTAAAGGAAGTGTTGTAAATCAAGGATTATCTGTACAATCAGACTTGCCAGATTCTGTTTTATAGCCAGTCTAAATAGAAGCTGTGCTAGCCTTCCAATGGAGTTGATTTCCTGGTCTGGTTTAAATAGCGGGTCTGCCACTACATCATAAAATTGCCTTTCCAAATGTTGGGCCAGCTATAACTCCAAGGATATAAGACGTGAAACAGGTAGTGATGTTCCTACATGAGGCTTTGGTTGTGACCAGTTGCCTTGCTCTGCATTTGACTGGATCTACTTATATGTACGCCAAACTGGCTTATAAAATAAACCCTCCATTTTCCTAATCTAATTGTAAAGCTGTTTCACTCCTTACTCACCTTCAGCTATTAGTGCCAGAGCATGGTTCAAGAGTTTATGGCCTTCTCACAGCTATGAATTTTCTAGCTGATGACTGGCTAAATGAATCTAATAAGCACCGGATCTAGTTTTTATTTCAGAGAATATGTCAGATAATCATTCTGCAGGTATTTTATATGGTCAGATCACTTTCTGGTCAGTCTGCAGCTTATAACCATTATACCCCTTCACAGGTTCTTCTTACAACAAACTATACTAGATAAGTTATGAATCTAGTTGTGAGTGCATTCACTCAGCAACAACTGGGTAAAGCACATCCATATTTGCTGATGACTACTTGGCAACCAAAATGACCAATCATGGTATCCTTGTGGGTTGGCTTTAGTGGCTGTAAATAGTGGCACTGTGTCATCTTATTTCTCCTTCTACTGGTTCCAGGTAGCATTGATCCCACAAGTTCAGTAATCTTTCCACTCTTGTTTGATCTCCTGGGTAGGCTATCTGGTGGCATAGAATAAGATCCTTAGCTTTACATTTCTGCCCTAATTTAAGCTATGGAGATGTTGTCTTTGGAGATTATGAGAATTGCATAGGGAACAATAGGCTTCAGCACAACCCTAGCAAAACTGAATGGGTTTCAGGGAGGCTGGTTCTGTGGATTTACCATCTGATGTTCTGGATGGAGTTGCATTATCACAAATAGAAACTTTCTAAAATTTTGGAATGCTCATGGACTCACAATTCCTGTTCAAGAAGCAGGTGGCAACTGTGGTTAGGAGGACTTTTGCATAAATTCATGTTATATGCCAGTTGTGTTCATACCTGGATAAGGAGAATTTTATCATGATAACTCATGCCTTGATGGACTACTGTGATGTGCTATACACAGGGTTGCCCTTGAAGAGCATATAGAAGCTACAATTGGTGCAAAATAAAGCTGTGTAGAGAGTTATGTGTACAAATGTAACATTTTTGCTCCAAGAGCTACAATGGCTGACAATATGCTTCTGGTTCACTTCAATGTGCTGGTGATAATCTATAAAGCCTTTGTGGCAATGTGGTATGGGATCAGGTTCTTTGAGGAACCCCCTTTCAAGTTCTGTCTTACTTGTTCAATTAGGTCTGATGGAAAAGACACTCTCTGAGTAGTGTTTGTTACAGAATGTCATCTGGTGTGGACTAGAAGGATAGCTTTTTCTGTTATGGCACCCATCCTTTGGAACACCAAACCTCCCCCAACAGAGATCATATTGTCCCAAACCCTACTGGCCTTTTGTAAGAAAGAGGTGGCTTTTTCAACAGGCATGGGGATCTAGACATACAGTAAAAACTATACAGTGGTTGTGTTGAGGTGCAACTGCTTTTTGTAACTTGCTATGGATTATGATATACTCTACAGTTTTTACATGATTGTATATGCTTCATAAATATAATTTAATCTTGTATTTTGATTTTTGTAGTTTTTTTGTTTAAGTTGTTGTAAGATACATGGAGTCATGCATTTGAGATGGGCAGCTATATGAATCAAAGAAATAAACAAACAAATAAGTAAATTGTCAGCTTTGGAAGCCATATTAGGCCGGAAGCTTCCAAACTGCCACCTTCTCATGTGTGGGAAAGTAGGAGGGGGAATTTATTTGGGGGTTTGTATTTAGACAAAATAGCATTCTTCCCATCGGTCAAGGTCAGGACGAGCCTGCATCTGGAGAAGGAGTGGTTGGAGTACTATGTCGAGGTGGGACAGATGGTGATTGGAGCATGTGATCGACTGTTGAGTGAGGGGATGGTTTAGGGGGTTTTGATTTACTGAGAGAAAACCCAGAACTCTCAGATTTGAGTTTCCCAAGAAGTGCCAGTATACCTACTCTAATAAATGCCTTGAGAAAATGCTTGTCTCACACATAAATAAGCTGGGCCAGAAAAAATGTGCTTGAGTTTAGAAAGTGTTACAGAGGTGGCAACAGATGCAACCACATATCATATATGAATTCTTGAGTATCTTCACTGGCAGGGTGGCCAACATACCACAAAAATAGAAAAAGGCATAATTAAAAACAGAGGATAAAGAACACAAGGGTTTTCATGAAAATTCTTTATCCCTCTCCCTTTCCCTCCCTCACTCCTTGTAGATCATTATGGATGATTACAAGCTCAGGAAGATTACAATGAATTAAATAGAATTACCATAATCTTATCATGCAGCAAAGTTTGTGATAGAGTGGTATGTACATCCATACAATCTGTCTAGGCACTTGGCACTGAGCATTTTTGAGATCAGCAATCAATCTTCTTTGGATTGTTCAAGTCATAATAGGTCTGGCCAATTCTTCAAATAGAAAGGCTCTTCCAATAAAGTGGGAGACATGGCTGGTATATATTTACTGCAGCTATGCCATAACAACAGCTTGGAGTTATCAATGATTTGTTGTTCCCTACTTTAAAGTATGGTTCTCATACAGTTCTTTTTTCAATTTTACTCAAGTTCCTTGAATAAGAAGACTGACCTTGCCGCTAATGGGAGTTGAAAGAGAGCTTTCAATCAGTATGCTTTTGGACTTACAGCAAAAGAGTTTGTCTTATTTTTACAAGGTCACCCAAAGTCAAACAAGAAAGGCCACCATCAGTTACAGAGATGATTTTATGAGATAGACAAAATTCATCAGAAAATCAGCTGCAAAACTAAAGATAATAAAATGCATACTTGTCAATATTTAACTAATTTAAATTAGTTAAATTAATTAGTAAAGTTAACTAATTAATATTTTCTTTCTCTAAACCAAATTTAAGTAAATTTTATATGCAGATAATTTTGTCTTCTACATTTGTAATTGGGAGCTGTTTAAATCTTTTATAAATCAGGATTTCATTACTACTTTCATATTGCAAAAATGCTTATTGCGATCACTGCTCCACAATGCCACTTTTACACCGCGTTTTGGGGACCCTTCAAGGCGTGGAAGCTTGGAGAGCTTTGCGGATAATAGCGGGATTTCAGCAGGCAGAGTGGTGAGAAGCAAGCACTCTCTGCTGGACTGATTGCCGCTGTCAAACCAACGCGGTGTGTCTGTCTCTTAATGGCGGACCCGAAGCTGTGATTGCCAACAAAGATGGGAAGCAAGGCATTTCGGTGAAGTCGGTGACAGATAAGCACTCGTACTTACTCTCCCTCGAACACGTTGTGACTGAAATGAGCAAAATCAGATCAGCTGGGTCGGATGAAAAGGATCCATAGAAAGAAGCAAGCGGCGACTGCAAGTGAAGGCTTAGATCACATCGGTGTATGGTCACAGGCAAGCCGATGAGAAATAAGTGAAAAAGAAAGTGGTGAAGCACAGTGGCGTCGTCATTAGAGAATGGGAGGTGATATAAATATAACTATCGGGGAATCGAGGTGTTTTTGTTTTTGGAGGTCGTCTTGAAGATCGGATTGATAAAGAAGTGAGAGACCAGAAGCACGGCCATTGCTTGGGACAGTAACAAGATCTTTGAGTGTACAGAGAGGGAGGGAGGAACATCAAGCACCAAGGAAAAATAATCTCTGAAATATCCTGACAGTATTAAAATCCGATCTTTAAAGACTGCTACGAACTAACTCTAGGGAAAGAAGTTTCTGAATCATATAGGAAGTAAAGTATTTTTGTGAAATTTGATTTTATTTGAACACTGCTGCACACTTGCCCCTTGTGATTTGCGAAGGCATTGAGTTCAATTAATTAATTTATGAAGGATACCTAATCAATTTGTTATATATACCTGCATATTTATATATTTATAACTACATATGTTAGAGTAATTTATTTGTATAGACGTATATAGTATTGGTTATATATAGTGATATCTCTCTTTTTTTAAAATTAATTCTTCTTTGCTAATTAGATCATTTATTACCATTAATAATTAACTGTGATAATAAGTAATATTAGAGTATTAATTAATTAATTAACTACTTATTCATTTATATATACTCATTGTAAAAAATTATACATTAGAATAACTTTATTGATTTATATAGATTGAATGACGAATAGGGATAGTTTCCTTTTGAGCTGATTAATTATTTGTATTTATTGATTGTGGGATATTTATAATAGTCAGATTCTATGAATTGTGGTAATTAATTTGACAATAGATTAGACCTGAATAATAGATAACAGAACAGAATACGCATAAAATAACTAACGACAATAGGATATTTGGATAAAAAAAAAAGACACAATTTTTGAAAATAGATCCAAGCTCTCCTGAAGAAAAGAGATAGAATAAATTGAATTAGTAGTAAACCAAATTAAATATTAGATTTTGGAGGAGTAAATATTTAATACCCCCAGTAACACAGAAAAAAGATAATACTAAATTTTAAAAAAGGATAATTAGTGGATGATAATTTGGAGAAATATCGAAAAGATCGTGAGAGATCAGAAAAAGTTGTTGAAGGAGATGACAAGCCTCTAATCCACTGTGCTCAAAACAGGGAAGAAGACAGCCTCTAATACTACAATAACAATGACATCACCTGCAATGCAGAAATCGATTGAAGGACTGTCGAAAATAGAAAAATCAGTTATGATTCCTACTATGCAAGCGATGCAAGCGACACTTACAGTGATACAGGATACTATGATCATGATGCAAGAGAAAATGTCTAGTAATCATATCTAGTTGAAAACAGATATTAGAGTTATTGACCAAAAAGTAAATGACATACAAGAGTCAATATAAATTAATGAACAGAAGATAAATAAGATGGAATCTAAAATTGAGCAAAACGAAAGAAATTTAGAAATAGTAGACCAGAAGCTGATGGCACAGAATAGGGAGCTGGAGGATTCAATCACCCAACTGAAAATGGATAGAGCCTCTTTTTATTTGCGCTTCCAGAACATTGCTGAAGATAAGGAAGAAGACCTGGGCCAAGTAATGGCGGAGCTAATAGCTGAGGTTCTGCAACAGGATAAACAAGACATAATTAAAGAATTGGATGAGGTGTACAGAGTACAGACCAATTACGCCAGGAGAAACAAACTGCCCAGAGAAGTGCACATAAGATTTGCATGGAAGAAAGTTAAAGACATTTTCTATAGTGTGGTGAGAGAAGAACCAGTGATGTATAAAGGAAAGGAAGTGATTGTATTAAAGCAAGTCCCAAGGAGCGTGAGGGAATCAAGAAGAGATTACAGATTCCTGGCCATTCAGTTGAACAAGAGGAGTATCCTCTTTAGATGGATACTGCCGGAAGGCATGCTGATTACCTGGCAGGGAAAGAAAATCAAAATAGACAGTCTGGTAGCAACTCAAGATTTCTTAGATCAGCTAAGAGGGATGGAAGAAGATCAAAGCAGTAAGGAGGAATTGGAAGCAACAACACAAGATGAGGAAATTATCCAGCAGAGGAGATCTAAAGAAGAAACCCCCGAGGAGAAGGAGACGGAGGATAAGGAAAGTAAAGAGGCAAAGAAGAAGCAAAGGCCACAAAGAACTACATGGGCGAATAAGAACTAAGACAACACAAAGGATATAAGAGATGGAAGATTGGAAGTTAATATCGATCAATGTTAATGGTTTGAATGATAATAAAAAGAGGATTTTTTTTTATAAAATTAACTAAAGAAAATGTGGATATAATATGCCTTCAAGAAGTTCATATAAAAAAAGAAAATGAAAAGTATTGGAATACAATAATTTGGGAAAAATCTTTACCTTTCTAGCTGGAAAAAAAAGGGGGGGTGGCACTGTATATTAAAAAGGAAATAGTAGCCGAATTAAAGTATGCCAACCCTAAGGGCAGAATTGTAGCAGTGGAAATAAAGAGAGGCAATTCTCCAATACTATTAATAGCTATCTACGCCCTGAACGAAAACTTGGGGGAATTTTATAAAAAATTAAGGGAAAGAATAAGTAAAATGGATAACAGCAATATTTGCATAATTGGTGACTTTAACGGAGTAGCAGATTCGGATAAAGACCACAAAAGCATTAAAGTCCAAAAAAGAAAAAGGAAAAACCTTCTTTTATCTAGCTGAGGAATTTAATTTAAACATCTGGCGAACATTGAACCCAAATAAAAAACAATATAAGTTCTATTCTGTAGATTGGGAGCATAAATTCCAATCAGAAGAATTTGGCCATTTGCTGTAAGCAATTCAATTGCTACAAACCTACCATCTTCATCTGCTTCTATAACTTTAGCTGTTAACTTTTTATTTACATAAATAACCACACCATTCTTTTTTTGCGAAGTTGAAGATATAAAATGTGTTCCTAGTTTGGAGTTTATCAAATATTTTTGATCTTGAGTTGTGATATGCGTTTCTTGTAAACAAATTATATCATTATTAAATTGTTTCAAATATGTAAATAATTTCTTCCTTTTCTGTGCTGAATTCAACCCATTAACATTCCAAGATAAACACTTAAACATCATCACCCTCTTTCTGGAGCAAAGAGCAAAATAATTGAAGGTCATCCGAAAGCTTCGATCTCGCTCCCCCCATGGCTCCAATCTCTTGTGCAGTACTCTTAACTGCCTCCTTGTCTTGTCTTTCCTGTTGTTGTTGTTGCTTTTGTTTAAGTAACTTAGATTGAGCTCGAGTTATACGTTGATCCTTAACTTCAATCATCCGAACCGGGTCCAAGATTGGAGAAGATTCCAGCAAGGGCTCATCCAGAAAACCTCCTTCTGCACCTTGCACTTCCTCTAATTCCTGCTTAGACTGTTCTTGCAATTCTCGTTGAGGTTGCTTCTCTTCACTCTCTTTAATCTCCAAAACTGTAGATGTACGTGGAGATGGTGTTCTTTCCTTAAGAATAGTAGTATAGAAGTGCTGTGCCTTCTCCACGGTATTCAAACGGTATCTTTCTCCCTTGTATCTAAAAATTATGCCAACTGGTGCGTCCCACCGGAAAGGTATCTGTAAATTTTGCAATTCCTTAACAAGAAAGCCAAATTCTTTTCTAGCTTTCAGCATTTTAGGAGGCAATTCTTTATAAATTCCAATTCGTGAGCCCCCCACTTGTACAGAAGTGTAAAAGGATTTTTGCAGGATATCGTTTCTTATTTCTCTATCTGTAAAATATATGACCACATCTCTAGGTAATTGTCTTTGTCTGGCCACCCAGGAGTTCACTCTGTAAATTTTGTCTATTTTGTGAAAAACCACATCAGGATTAACTTGTAGAATCTTGGCCAGGGCCTCAGAACAAACTTGTCTCAAATCCTGTCTTTCCTCCTCTCGAATTCCTCGAAGCCGTATAGCAAACTCCATTGCCCTGAATTGTATCATGACAATCTCGTTTTCAACTCTTTGCATTTTATTGTCAACATCAGCAATTTTATAATCATTGTCTTTCATCTTAACATTAACTTCTGACTATTTCTATAAGATGTTACATACTAAAATATTGCAATGGGATTACAGATCTATTTTAATTATGGGAGACTGGAATGGAGTAATCGACTCTAAATTAGATAAAAAGAGTTTGGCAAAGTCTAGGATCAGATTACCACAGACCTTTTTTGACATGAAAGAAGATATGGAACTAAAAGATGTTTGGAGAATACATAATTCAAAAGAATTGGACTACACTTTTTTTTCTGACAGACACAGATCCTTCTCTAGGATTGACTTCATTTTGTTGACAGATGATCTACTTGTTAAGACAAAAAGAACAAAGATTTTTCCAAGAACTTTGACTGACCATAGCCCAGTATGGATAGAAATTGAGATGGACAAGGTTGAGAGACGTTCTTGGAGATTAAATGAGAATTTGTTTAGATATGAAAAAAATACAACAGAACTTAAAAAGCATTTGAAAGAATTTTTTGAAATAAATTTGAATAAAGGTACCCCAATTGAAATTGTGTGGGACGCAAGTAAAGCTTATATGAGAGGGGTACTTATCTACATGAACTCTAAACATAGACTGTTCCGACAAAAGAAAAGATCTGAACTGGAAATAGAAATAAAGAATAAAGAACAGTTACTTATTAAAAATCCAACAGATGAAAGAATACGTAGTGCTATAAAACTTTTGAAAGACCAATTTCAAATGCTTATGGCGGAACAAGTTGCAACAAACTTACAATATGCGAAGCATAACACATTTTGTAACGCTAATAAACCGGGCAGATGGTTGGCTTACACATTGAGGAAAAAACAAAGTATACGGACTATTGATAGTATTGATATTGGAGGGAAAGAAATCTTTCAACAAAAATTAATTAAAGAAGCTTTTGTGGACTATTATACTAAATTATATGCTAAAGAGGAGGTGCAGAATGGACTTATAGAAAAATATTTAAACGATAAAAGAGTTACAAAAATTACTGATCAACAAAAGGAAAGAATGAATTATCCTATAACAGAGGAGGAGATAATAGTAGCAATTAAACAGTTAAAAACAGCCAAAGCTCCTGGCACGGATGGTTTGACCGCAGTGTATTACAAAACTTTGCAAGCTGAAATGGTGGAACAACTTAGAGATTTATTTTGCAATATTCAGCAAGGGGGTAAAATACCCCCATCATGGACAACAGCTTACATATCTTTGATACCAAAAGAACAAATCGGTCCTAAAAAACCAGAGAACTATAGACCAATATCTCTTTTGAATATAGATTATAAAATCTTTGCGAAAGTACTAGCCAACAGGCTGATGCCAGTAATTCAAAAGGTGATTCATGATGATCAAGCGGGATTTATCGAGGGTAGATACATGAAGGTCAATGTAAGGCAAGTAATAGATTTATTGGAATATCTTGAGAAGAATAAACAGATTCCTGCAGTGCTGGTCTTTTTGGACGCAGAGAAGGCCTTTGATAGAGTGGATTGGAATTTTCTACTAAAGACTTTTAAAAAGATGGACTTTGGGGATCAATTTATACAGGCGATTTCAGCAATTTATCAAGAGCAAAAGGCACAGATCATTATTAATGGAAGTCTGACAACAGAGTTTAAAATTGAAAAAGGAACAAGACAGGGATGTCCGTTGTCCCCACTTTTATTTATTTTAACACTAGAAGTCTTGCTAAATACAATACGGGACTCTAATATCTTGAAAGGTATAAAGATTAGGCAAGAGGATTACAGAATAAAGGCATTTGCAGATGATCTGGTTGTTACCCTATCACAACCAATGGAATCAATAATCTTGATGAAGGACATTATACAAGACTATGGTAAAGTTAAAAACATGACACAAGATCGTAAACATGAGTTTGAAAGGAGGGCAGGTTTTGAGACTGTACCTAAGGTAAAATATCTAGGAGTTCAGGTTGCAGAATCAAACATGAAATTGTTTCAAAATAACTATGAGGTGTTGTGGCGAGAGGTACAGAAAGACATGGAGACGTGGAAAAAACTGCAGCTGTCTCTACTTGGAAGAATAGCAGCAGTTAAGATGAACATTTTGCCAAGATTTCTTTTTTTGTTTCAAATGATTCCGGTGCTTAAAAGTGATAAACAATTGAAAGTCTGGCAAACTGGACTCAATAAGTTTGTCTGGAACGAGAAAAAGCCGAGAGTGAAATTGAAAATTATGCAAGATGTTCCAGAAAGAGGAGGTCTTAAACTTCCAAACCTACAGTTATATTATGATGCAGCAGCTTTAACTTTAACAAGTGATTGGTTTGGAAGTAAAAAGGCTGGAATATTGAATGTAGAAAGTTTTGATCTTGAATTTGGATGGCATACTTACTGATTTTATGATGACAAAGTTGATAAAGTATTTAAAAGTCATATACTTAGAGACTCTTTGATGAGAGTTTGGAAGAAGCACCGACTCAAATGGGATTATAAAATACCGCTATGGCTGGATCTTGGTCATACTTTGTGGAATACAAATATAATGTCACTCGGGGGGGTTTTATACAAAGAGGTTCTTTTTACAGATGCGGGCAGATGGCAGTTGAAGACATTGCAGACACTGTTGGACGAAGGGATTAATTTAACTTGGTTACAATATAATCAATTACAATTGAGATGGAAAGAGGACCAAAAAACTGGTATTATGATGCACGAGGAAGAATTGGTTAGACATATAAGAGAGAAAGGCCCAATGCATATCAAGAGGCTTTATAATGTTTTGCTAGAAAGGGACTCAGAAACTGAATTAGTTAAAGATTGTATGATTAAGTGGGCACAAAATTTTGAAGAACCAGTGATGTTGGAAACATGGGAAAAAATTTGGGTTCAGAATGTTAAATTTACACAGTCGCAGAACCTGAGGGAAAATTTCTATAAAATGTTTTATAGATGGCATTTAGATCCCAAAAAGTTGTCATGTATGTACCCTAATGTTCAGCCAAAATGTTGGAGATGTGAATGTTTGGATGCTACGTATTATCATGTTTGGTGGACCTGTAGGAAAGTTAAGGCTTTTTGGATAAAAATTTGGTGGGTCATGCAGAATGTTTTGAAGAAAAAAATTCAATTCTCTCCACAACTGTTTTTATTGGGTATAGTTAAGGGTTTTACATTGGGTGAAACAAAATTGATATTGTATATGATAACAGCAGCAAGATTGTTGATAGGTAAATATTGGAAGAATGAAGCTTTGCCCACTATCGAGGAATGGACTTTGAAGATGGCCAGTTTTGCAGAGATGGCGAAGATTTCAGCATATTTAAAAGATTGTTCACAAGAGACTTATGAATGGGAATGGAAAAGGTGGATAGAATATGTACAGAACAAATATCAAACTAGAAAGTATCAAATAGCTTTTATTTGAAAATAATGTATTGGAAATATTTTAATGTAATGAGGTAAAGAGAAAAATTATACAGGGGAGGGAGGGGTTCAAGTTTATATATAAGTGTTATATTAAGGGTTTTTTATGAGTATGAGTATATTATAGGGAAGTCTGGGGGGAGGGGAGGGTTAGGGAGGGTTAGGGAGGTTGGGAAGTCTGGGGGGGAGGTGGGGGGGGAAAAGGGGTGAAAATGTAATTGTAAAACTTTTGCAATAAAAAAAAATATATAAGTTCTATTTTAACCCTAAAAAATCATGGTCAAGAATTGACATGATGTGGGTAAGCAGGAACATAGGGATGGAAATTATGTCAGCAGAAATCACACCCAATGTTTGGGCAGACCACAATCTGCTAGAAATTAGATGGAAAAACTTCTATAAAAGAGGAAATAAGAGATGGAGATTAAATTTACAATTCCTGTGGGACAAGCAAAATGCTGTGAAAGAACTAAAATTCTTTTTTGAAGAAAATGAAAAGGAGCCCAAGGAATAAAATGGGATGCAATGAAGGCGTACCTGAGAGGTCCGGCAATATCTTATGGGTCACACAAAAGTAAAGAAAAAAGAAAGTTACAGAAGGAACTGTTGGACAAATTAGAAAAGCAGAGAAGATAGCACAGCAAAACCCAGGCAATGAGGCAGCTAAAGAAAATTGGATAATCCTATGACATAAATTAAACATTCTAGATCAGGAAGAATTGGCGTATAAGATAAAACAGACAAAACAATACTATTTTGAAAATGCAAACAAACCGGGCAGGTGGCTCTCCTATAGGTTAAAAAAAGAGAAAGAGATTATATATCAGCTGGAAGATTCAGAGGGACATATTGTGAATAAACAAGAAGATAAATTAGAGATTACTCGAGAGTACTACGCTACTCTATATGAAGAGGAAGGAATTCCAAAGAAAACGTGGATAAATACCTATCGGAAGAAACACTCCCATTAATAGGGGAGGATGAGAGAGAAATGCTTAATAAAGAAATCACAATGACAGAGTTAAAGATGGCGATATCAAAACTCAAAAAGAATAAATCACCTGGCCCAGATGGATTCCCAGGAGAATTATACAAAAACCCAGATTTAGAGGAAATTCTTCTACCAAAATTGTTAGAAATTTACAATGAGGCCCTGACAAAATCCAAAATACTGGAATCATGGTGGGAGGCATACATTACACTCCTCCAAAAAGAAGGTGCAGATCAAAAACTGATAAAAAATTATAGACCTATCTCACTTCTCAATATGGATTATAAAATTTATATGAGTGTTATAGCAGGAAGGCTAAAGTTAATTTTGAATAATTTGATACATAGCGACCAAAATGGATCCCTCCCTGGGAGACAGATAAGAAACAATACAAGGATGGTAATAGACATACTTGAATATTATGAGGCACACCTGAATAAAGAAATAGCACTGGTCTTTTTAGATACCCAGAAGGCTTTCAACAACTTGAATTGGGATTTTATGATACAACAGATTAAAAAGATGAATTTTGGTCCAAACTTTGAAAACACAATAACCACAATATATGAAAAACAAAAAGCCAACATTTTACTTAATGGAGAATTGACAAAAACTTTTCAAATTAGAAAGGGGGTGAGACAAGGGTGTCCCTTCTCACCACTTTTGTATATATTAGCCCTAGAAGTCTTATTAAAAAGGATTAGAAATAATAATGGAATTAAGGGATTGACAATTAGAAAGGAGACGTATAAGACCCAGGCATTCGCTGACGATGTGGCCCTTATTATGGAGGAGCCATTTAGAAACAGGCGTTAAAATATTGGAAGAATTGGGTAAATATGGAGAGGTAGCCGGCCTTAAACTAAATAAAACCAAAACTAAACTGCTAACCAAAAATATGACTGAGAAATGAAAGAAAGCACTTGAAGAAGCAATGGGGCTCCAAATAGCCAAGAAGGTAAAATATCTGGGAGTGTGGATATCGGCAAGGTGTTTGGCCCTCAAGGAAGACAATTACGTGCCCTTAATTAGAAATATTAAACAGGACCTAGAAAAGTGGGGAAAACTTCAGATATCATTTTTAGGCAGGATCGCAGCAATAAAAATGAGCGTATTGCCAAAGTTGCTATACCTGTTCCAAACTGCCTCTATTAAATTGGACAAAAAATTCTTCTCAGAACTTAATTCTATCATAAGAAAATTTATTTGGGGCGGGAAGAAACCTAGGATAGCGATTAGAAATTTGCAAGACAAAAAGGATAGAGATGGGTTCAGACTCCCAGTATGGGAAATGTACCACAAAGCAGCAAATTTGGTTTGGTTGAAGGAGTGGGCAACCCTGGAAAATAAAAGACTCCTGACCCTGGAAGGGCATGATCCAAAGGGGCTGGCATGCCTTCCTCTAGGACGAAAAGAGCAAGGACATATTTTCATAGTCATAAAATAAGGGATACACTAATACAGACATGGGGTGAAATAAGACGAAAACAATATACAAAAGTCCCGAGATGGCTCTTCACAATGGAGGCCATGATATATCCTAACTTATTGGAAATGGGGAAAATGGTCAAATATAAAGAGATATTAGATGGGGGAGGTAACCTTAAAACAAATGAAGAACTGGAAGAACAGGGCATCCACATTGATTGGTGGCCTTATGCACAAATAAAGTGCCGGTATAAAAAGGACAAGGAGGAGTTTGGCATTGAGATAGGTACTAACAGATTTGATAAGATATGGATGGGAACAGACAACAAAATATTAGCGAAATTATACAATTATTTGCTGGAATATGATATGATTGAAGAGGTGGTTAAGGAACAGATGATAGCATGGGCCAAAAATATCAAAGAAAGTATAAATTTAAATGAATGGGACACGATTTGGAATAGCAACCTTAAAATGACTAGGGAGGTGACTTATAAGGAAAATCAATATAAGATGCTGTACAGGTGGCATCTAGCCCTGGCCAGGATAGCTAAAATATATCCCAATATGAGTCCCAATTGTTGGAAATGTGGCCATCACCAAGGTACTTTCTACCATTGCTGGTGGACCTGCCCCCAAGCGAAAAAATTCTGGAAAATGATCTGGAAATGGATTATGGAAATAATAAAAGAAAAAATTGATTTTGAACCGAAAATCTTTCTCCTGGGAATCCTGAAAACAGAATACAAAAAAAAAAAAAAGAAGAAGTACCTAATAATACATATAACGACAGCGGCAAGAATAACCTACGCTCAGTATTGGAAGGAGAAAAAACTACCACCCGAAGAACAAGTAATCAGGAAAATATTAGAGTGCGCCAAAATGAATAAGCTAACATTAGAACTTAATGAAAGAGAGAACACGGAATATTACAATGTGTGGGAGTTGTGGTATGAGTGGATAGATAAAAGAAACAAAAAGTGAAGTTTGAGAAGTATAATGGTTAACTAATAATGATCATAAAGAGTTAACTATTACCATGTGTATTACTGAATTAAGGTTGCAATCTATGTAAACATCAAGTAAATAACATGTATATATGATCATAAAGAACTGTGCATTACTATTTGTAATAATATCCAAATCATATACAAGCAAAGATGCAATATTATGTAAATAATATGTAAATAATATGTATTTATATTTAACACCACGGAACCGAAAAATGTAGAATTGTATTTCTATATTTTCACAATAAAAAAAAATAAAAATAAAATAAAATAAAAATAAATAAATAAGGTCAAGCGCTTATTTCAGGGTTCAAAAAAAATATAAGACAGGGTCTTATTTTCAGAGAAACATGGTAATGAACAGAATTGAGTAGAGTGGAGTGGGATGGGATGGGATGGGATGGGATGGGATGGGATGGGACGGGACGGGACGGGACGGGACGGGACGGGACGGGACGGGACGGAATGGAATGGGATGGGATGGGACGGGATGGGACGGGATGGGATGGGATGGGATGGGATGGAATGGGATGGGACAGAACGGAACGGAACGGAACAGAACCAAACCGAACTGAACTGAACAGAACAGAACAGAAAAGAACAGAACATCAGTTTTGGCAATAGATTAGATTTTGGCTAAAGATTTACCAATAGATTAGAATTTTGGCTAAAGAAGCATTCATGAGAAAAATACTTTATAAATCTATCTTTTTACAGTTACTGCACTTTACATTCAAACTTGAAAGTTCCAGAAAATGAAAGTTCTCAGGATAGGAAAACTAAAGCTTATGAAACATACTAAAATAACAAATTGCATCATGAAGAAGGAACATTGTTCTTTATTAGTTAGATTGATAATTTTCAAATATTAATATTCCATGGTTAACCTCCATTCATTTCCCTTAACAAGGTTGAATATTAATATACATAGTTACAGCTGGAAGAATTTTAAGACTACTTCAATCACTAGAAGAGAAAGGCCAGCAGCTAGGGGGAGGGATTCAGTTACAGTGGCAAGGAGTGTACTATGAGAGAATAAGTTAGGAAAGATTATCATGAAGAAAATCTTATGTGGTCAATTAAAAATGACTTGATGGCACATGATTTTCACAGTTACAGCAGTTTGATACCTATACATATAGTATAATTGAAAAACCTATCATCATACAGATATGAACCAGTCAGCATCCAAATTTTACCATATTTTCTGGCGTATAAGATGACTTTTTAACACATGAAAATCTTCTCAAAAGTCAGGGGTCATCTTATACGCCGGTTGTCGTTCTCCTGTAACCAAGCAGGCCAGCCCAAAAGGCTCTGATGAGCCTTAAATGGCTCTGGCGATCCAACTCTGACGATCCCAGTTCAGTTGCCTGCTAATCAGGCAACTCAGCTGGGATCGCCAGAGCCATGTAGAAGGAATTTTTTTTTGTTTTCACATGGCTCTGGTGATCCAAGCTCTGACGAGCTGCTAATCAGGCAACTCAGCTGGGATCGCCAGAGCCATGTAAAAGGAAAAAAGTTTTCCCCCTCCAGCTTGCTTACCTTAGCTGCTAGTCGCAACGCTTGCCTTGCTTCACTTGCCTGAATCCATTCCATCAGCAAGCAATTCCCTGCCTGCAATCAAGCAGGCAGGGAGTTGTGGACTTCAACTCCCAGAATTCCTCAGACAGCAAAACAAAGCTGGCTGAGGAATTCTGGGAGTTGAAGTCTACAAGTCTTAAAGTTGCCAAGGTTGGAGAGCCCTGTTCTATTGGGTAAGTTTGTTTCCCCTTTGGGATCTTTAAAAAAAATAGTTAATTGGTTGTTTTGTTTTTTAGTTGTTCTTTTTTAGACCATTTAAAGTTTAGGAAGTTTTAAATTTAGCTTTCATATAAAAATAAAAATAAAATGAAATAAAATAATATTTGTGCAGCTTTCTGAGATTTAGTGTGCTTTTGTAGTGTTTCACTCTAATTACACAAACACACAAAATCTCACAAAGCTGTATGTGGAATTTTGTGTGTGTAAAGTGTGAAAGTTGGGTTTTGGGGCTTTTTGTGGCTGTGTGAGGTTCCTGCTTGTTGCAGGGGCCATTTTGGGTCTAGCACAGCTGCTTTTACATTGTGGGTGACCCAATTGATGTTTTTTAATTTTTATTTGGTGTGCGTTGGAAGAGGGGTAGTCTTATACGGCGAGTATAGCTCAAACCCTATATTTTAACAGGAAAATTTGGGGGTCGTCTTATGCGCCCAGTCATCTTATATGCCGGAAAATACTGTAAATGTCTGTGTAATCTCCTTCCCGCTTCATTTAAGGACAATTGCAGCTGATATTTGGAATATTATTAATCTACACTGGGATTTTGTTTAAAACAAAGTTTGAAGTAGCATTAGGATAAACCACATCATCAAATTTCCAAGCTGGACTGTGCAGTAAATTATATATTTCTGGACATTTTATGTATCTCAGAATAATTTTGTTTAAAATTCTTGGACGCTGCTCAAATTGATTAAAATATTTATTAAGCTATACAGAACAATTGATTGAACACTGTTATTGTAAGGATATAAACATTTTTATATTCAGAGTTTAAATTCTTCCAGAATGATGGATACTTAATGAAGTGTATAGTGGCCTCGAATTTGAGAGATTGTTTTATGTTTATAGAATGAAGGGTTCTGAGAATTACTGGTTCCCATCTTTCCAACTTCAACTCATATATTCCATACTGCTATTAATAAAATTTCACAAACTTAATTTGTGAAATCACCGGAGTAGCGCTGAACCTAGACATCCTATCTTCTTTACTAGTAAATATAGTCCTATTTCTTGATACAAGGTCTGTATATATGAAGAGATATAAACATTATACATAAAAATAAAAGAATATGATAAATAAATAAAGTCCTTATATGACAAAAGAAGAAACAGTATGGTATGGCAATGGGCAAAATGAATCAAACATAGTGAAATCACAGCATCTTTATAAACAAGTTATTTTATATGGAGAATAAGATCTTACTTGCTAATATCAACTCAATTTTCTTGTGCAACAGAAATTATGCATTTATATATTTTGTACTCAAAAATATAAAATCATCAGTTGCATATAAACTGTTCATGTTTAAAAGTGGAAAGAAAATCTGAAAGTCTGTGGAACAGGTAATATATGCAATTTTACTCTTCCCTCCATATGTCTACCAGTGGTGGTATTCAAAATTTTTTACTACCAGTTCTGTGGGCTTGGCTTGTTTGGTGGGCATGGCTTGGTGATCATGTGACTGTATGGGCATGGCTTGGTGGTCATGTGACTGAGTGGGCGTGGCTAGGTGGTCACAATTCTAGTCGTCCCTACAAGGATTCCTGCATCCGGACCTTTTGCAATCCCCCAAAGGGTCAAAGGAAATCAGATTCCATACAGCTCTGAACCCTTAAGGCAAACCAAATACAAGTGGTCCTTGCTTAATGGCCGGTTGCTTAGCAAGTGTTCAAATTTATGACTGACCTCCCCAGAGCTATTTGACCAGTTTTTGGAGTTTTGACAGCGATGCGCATGTGTGCGCACACACATACGCACACACATTTATGACCAATTACGACACAGTCATGTGTTGTAACTGGTTATATATCCCACACAGTTACATCCCACACAGTCATATGACTGACATTTTTTATGTTTTTTGCCAGTTTCCAACAATTCCTTCTAGTTTCCATTTAAAAATGCCCATTGGGGAAAATGGACAACCACAATGTTCACTTAATGACCATGGTGTTTGCCTAACTCAGGAATCTGCAACCTTAAACACTCAAAGAGACATTTTTCTATTTTCTTTTAAACAGGTATCTCTCTCTCGGTGTCTCTCTCTTCTCCCTCTCCTCTCCCTTTCTCCCTCTCTCTCTGTCATCTCCTCTCTTTCTCTCTGATCTCTTTCTCTTTCTTTCTCCCTATGTCTCTCTCATCTCTTTCATCTCTTTCTCTTTTTTTCTCCTGCTCTCTGTTTCTCATCTCTCCCTCTCACTTTCTTTCTTTCTCTCATCTCCTCTCACTCATCTCTCTCATTTCTCTCTCTCTCTCTGTTGAGTTGGGCGATTGAGGAGGCAGAAGCAAGGTAGTGACAACAGCTCTTTAATGTACAGTGAGACTTCAGTAAAAGTTACAGGCAAACAGTCCTCCTTATATACCTGGTCAGCCGGGCAGCTGACCAATCACAAGTGACCTATTGTTGTTTAAATTTCCCGCCAAAACTATATACATAACTTCCCCTCCCAGAAGGCACTTAGTCTATACATTTGCATACAAAATCGCGCAGATGACCAGGGCGTGTCCGGGCCCTAGTTGACCTGTGCAGCTCAGTCTGATGTGTGGCGTCGAGCCGGTCAGAGGGACCTTTCCCGGCTCCACCAATGGAACCTCCTGGATTTTGTTGGGGGCGTTGGAGTCTTTAGCTGGGAGTGGCATCTCACTGGGGCGGCGCTGGATCCTGGAGTCCGCAGCTAAGTCTTCCGACCTTCTCAGGCTTGAGTTAGCTGTTGTAGGAACACTTTGGTAGTCAGGGCCTGGTATTTCTGAGTACATTTCTGGCTGTCTGGCCAACCTCTTCCTAAGTTGATCGATGTGCCTACCCAAGATCCTTCCATCCCCCACGTCCACTGTGTATGATTTGGGCCCCTTTATGTCAGAGATCACCCCGGCCACCCATAGGAGACCCTCTGAGTAATTCCTAGCGAACAGTGGTGTCCCTATCTGAAACCCGCATAACTTCTGGTCGGCCCCTCTAAACGTCCAGGGAGTAGTTGTGGTGCAATCGGTCCAAGGTACACCTGAGCTTTCTACCCATGAGGAGTTCAGCTGGACTGCGCCCCGTGGCCGTACAAGGGGTGGCGTGTTGGACTGCTAAGAATTTGTCTATTCGGGCTTGCCAGTCTCCCGCATCCAGCCATGCCGGTGCCTCCTTGGTTGTTCTTACAAATCTCTCAGCCAATCCATTACTGTCCAGATGAAACGGGGCCGAGAGTGCGTGCTGGATGGCTAATTCTGCCAGGTACCCCTCGAACTGGGTGGCGGTGAATTGGGGCCTGTTATCCGACACTAGGGTGTCGGGCAGCCCATGGGTGGCAAAGAATTTGTGGAGTGCCTTTATAACTGCTTCGGCAGTCATGGATGGCATGAGAATGATCTCGAGCCACTTTGAAAAGGTGTCAACAATCACTATAAAGGTTTGGCCATGGAATGGCCCTGCAAAATCTATGTGAATCCTTGACCAGGGCCCATGGGGACGCTCCCTTTCCCTGACTGGTGCTGTGGGGGCATCTGGCCTGGACTCTTGACAGGGGTTACACTTCCCCACCCACTCGGTGATGTCGTTATCCATTTGGGGCCACCATACATAGCTCCTAGCTAGACCCTTCATTTGTACAATTCCCGGGTGCCCTTCATGTAGCATTTTTAAAACTTTTTCCCTTAAGCATAAGGGCACAATGACGCGGTCACCCCATAACAAACAACCCCTTGCATAGACAGTTCATTTTTTTTAGTAAAGAATGCTTTGAATTCTCCACACTCAGTCTTTGCTGGCCAATCCCTCGTGACCCAACTCATGACAGTTCTCAGCATGAATGGTCTTTAGCTGAGGCTCTCGCTACTTCCGTTGAGGTGAGAGGCCCCGAGTCCAAAACATCAATAAGGAGAACTGGTGCCTCCGGGGTTGGGTCTTCTAAGAGGTCCAGTAGTGGGCAGCGGCTGAGGGCATCAGCATGCCCCAACTCAATCCCGGTCGGTGGACAAGTTGGTAGGAGTAAGCTGCCAGGAATATGGTCCACCGTGTCATGCATGGAGACAAGGCAGCGGGGGTGGGCCGATCCCCAGCCAGGAGGCCCAAAAGTGAACGATGGTCCGTTACAAATTTGAAATGTCAGCCGAATAGATATTCGTGAAATTTCTTGACCTCCAACACTGCTGCAAGGGCTTCCCTGTCCAGCTGGCTTCCCGTTCCGTGCTGGACAGGGTTCGCGAGTAGTAGGCGATGGGTGTCTCTAGCCCGTTCGGTAGTCTATGGCTCAAGACAGCTCCCATGCCAAAGAGCGATGCATCGCAGACTAGAACAAGCGGTAGCGTCACATTATACTGAATCAGGAAACTGTCCGCAGATAGGAGTTTTTTCACTGCGTTGAATGCGGCAGCTTCAGCCTTCCCCCAGGCCCAAGGTGCATTTTTGGTCAGTAACTGCTGTAGTGGCTCGGTGACCATTGCCTTGTCTCTTAGGAATATGGCGTAAAAGTTGAGGAGACCCAAGAAAGCCTGTAGCTCCGATTTGTTTTTGGGTGTGGGCGCGTTCTGGATGGCCCTTATTTTGCTCTTGGTGGGGTGTATTCCCAATTTGTCCACCTGGTATCCCAGGAATTCCACAGAGGGGACTATAATCATGCACTTATTTCATTTTATGCGAAGTCCAGCCTACCTGAATTTGGCCAAAACCCGCCTGAGTCTGTCCCCTAGCTGTTTCTCATCTGTTGTGCTAATGAGTACATCGTCAAATTAGGGCACGACCCCTGGCAGTTCTTGCAACAGACGCTCCATGGTACTTTGGAAAAGTCCGGGGGCTATGCTGACTCCGAATTGCAGTCTGATGCATTTGAATGCACCTCTATGGGTAACTATAGTCTGTGCTTCCTCAGTAGTGCCAACTACTGGTAGCTGCTGCTACGCCTGTGCAAGATTGAGTTTTGTGAAGATCCTGCCAGGGCCCAGTGAATGGAGCAAATGATGCACAATTGGGACAGGATATGCGCTCTGCTGAAGAGCCTTATTTAATGTGCATTTGTAGTCTGCACAGATGCGCACAGACCCATCTGATTTGACCGGGGTCACTATTGGGGTCTCCCACTTGGCGTGATCTACTGGGACTAACACCCCTTGCTTGATTAATTTATCCAGTTCCAAGTCAATTTTGGGCTTGAGTACAAACGGCACTCGTCTAGCTTTCAGTCTGATCGGAGCTACATTAGGGTCTAAGTTAAAAGAGATAGGGATCCCCACATACTTGCCCAGCCGGTCGTCAAAGATGTCCTGGAACTCCTTCATGAGGTCCTCCTTCAAGGTGCTGCCACTGGCACTATGGACGCCAGTGAATCCCATTCCTAGGGCCTTGAACCAGTCCAGCCCTAGGAGGCTCGGCAGTGTCTCGCTGACCACGGTAAGGGGTAGCTTCTTCCGGTACTCGCCATAGGTGACCTGGAACGTGCCGACTCCTGCCACAGGGATGTTGTTCCCCTGGTAGTCTCGCAGCCAGATTTGTTGTATCTGGAGCTGGCTCTTCTTGATGTTGGGAAGGGCAGCCTTCGGAGTAGCCCAGGACATTATGGACAAGGACGACCTGGTGTCGATCTCCATCTCGCAGGGTTGTCCTTCGATCCCAACCGTTGTGTGGACTTTTTTCTTGATGGTCGTGCTGGCCTGGCCGATCAAGGTGCTGCAGGTCTCGTGGCTTTGAAATTCGTGCCTTTTCCTCTGGTGGCCATCTTTACTGGTCCGCTTGTGCCGCGCTGGCTCTGATTGGTTGAATTTGTTCCAGGGCTTGTGGTTGACTGGTAGGTTTGCCGTGCAGACTCTCACCAGATGCCCCTTCTTCTCGAAACGCCTGCAGATGGCATCCCTGAACTTACAGGTTTGCCTCTGGTATGCTCCACCGCAGCTCGAGCAGCTTCCTCATTGCTCCTTCTGCTCCCATGCCTGCCTCTCCATTTGGAAGACATCCTCCTCTGACTCTTCCTCACTGATGGTCTGGGTGAACTCTCAGTGCACCGGCGCCAACCTCGGGGTTTCCTTTGGTTAGCTGGTCGTTACAGCATCTCCGCAGCCTTGGTCAATGACTTGTGTCCCCTGGCCTCATCAAGAGCGATGGGTAGAGTCAGATTTTGGCTCACGAGCAACCTTCTCTGTAAGTGTATATCTCGCACTCCACAGATTAGTTGCTCTAGGATCGCATCATCGAGATCCCGGTACTCACAGTGCATTGCAGCCTTACGCAGGGTGGCCATGTATGCGCTGATAGGCTCTCCTTCATGCTGTACTCATTGCCAGAGCTCGTAGCGCTGCACAAACTTCGACGGTACCAGGGCGTAGTGTGCCTTGAGTGTGGCTTGTAGCACTTCCCATAAGACAGTCTGGACCAGTGTCGGTTCTTAGAGTGACTCCGCCATGTCGAAGACCTCTGGCCCGCAGTGGCTCAGGAACAGGGCTCTCTTTCAGTTTCTGGGGAGGCCCTGCATGTCGCTGGCTTCCATGGCGCACTCAAACCGGATCATGTACGACCCCCACTTCTCTTTGGCCAGGTCGAAAGGCTTTGGCGGTACGAACGCAGACATCGTAGTCCTGTTGTGTACGGCTCATCAGCCTGGCTGAATCCGCGGTAGGTAGCTCTTTTTTGGCTTGCTTCTCAGTGCCTCAATCCCACCTTCATCACCAATGTTGAGTTGGGCAATTGAGGAGGCAGAAGCAAGGTAGTGACAACAGCTCTTTAATGTAGTGTGAGACTTCAGCAAAAGTTACAGGCAAACAGCCCTCCTTATATACCTGGCCAGCCAGGCAGCTGACCAATCACAAGTGACCTATTGTCGTTTAAATCTCCCGCCAAAACTATATACATAACACCCTCTTTGTGTGTGTGTTGTCTCTCTCTTTCCCCCCCCTCTCTGTGTCTCTTGTCTCTCTCTCACTCACTCACTTTCCCTCCCTCTCTTGTCTTTCTTTCCCTCCCCCTCTCTGTGTGTCTCTTGTCTTTCTTTCCCTTCCCCTCTCTTCTCTCTCACTTTCCCTCCCTCTCTCTCTTGTCTTTCTTTCCCTCCCCTTCTCTGTGTGTCTCTTGTCTCTCTTTCCCTTCCTTCCTCTTCTCCCTCTCTTTCCCTCCCTCCCTCCCTCTCTCTTTCTCTCTCTCTGTCCATGGTGGGGGGTCCATGGTGGGGGGAGGAACCTCTGAATTGGTGCTAGGTGGTGGGAATCTGATGTCCAGAGGCTGATGAGCCAGGTACTGAAGACCAGATGGGGTCAATCCCACAGTGTCCTGAAAAATAACAGGTGTCTTGTCGCTTGTGATCATTCTGGTGAGGAGGAAGAGAAGCACAGTGGGAGAAGACTTGATGGGTGTCCTAAGGGGGCTTGGTGGCTCCTAAGGGGGGGGTCGAGCCTCCCCGCTCACAACATCTTCACCTGAGCATCGCTGGCAGTTGCTTCCTGTGTCAGGAGGTCCACGCTCTTCTCGCTGCTGCTCGGCCTCCTCAATGCGTGGAGGCAGGAGGCAGTAGTTTCTTTTACTTCCTGCGAGCTGCGGGCGGCAAGCAGCAGAGCGAGTGAGTCAGTGGTCTGCTGGCTGCCTTTAATCTGTAGTTTACTCATAAGCACATTTACTTGTGAGCATGGTGCTCACACGTAAACTGCAGATTAGAGGCAGTCAGCAGATTGCTGGCTTAATCACTCTGCTGCTTGCTGCCCGCAGCTTGCATGCAGCAAAAGAAACTGCTGCCTCCACACATCGAAGGAGGCCGAGCAGCAGCAAGAAGAGCACAGACCTCTTGATGCAGGAAGCAGCTGCCAGCAATGCCCTCAGGTGAAGATGTTGTGAGTGGGGAAGCTAGACCGCCCTTAGGAGCCTTGGTTTACTTGTGAGCATCATTGGCCTTTCTCCCTGCCTCTCCCAGCCAATGTTGTTCACAAGTAAACTGCAGATAGGGTCTCCCTCGTGTTTCCCTCACAGGCCAGGCTGGCTGGGGAAACACATGGGAAGGGCTCTGGTGCACGATCTGCTGTGTGCTTCTCTTGCAGGCCAGGCTGGCTTGGGGAAACACATGGGAAGAGCTGTGGTGCCACGATCTCCCACGTGCTCCCCTCCCTCCCATGTGCATCAGTCCATCTGCCTCTGGTATCACTCCTCTGCCAGCTCTCCCTCCCCTCCCCACCTTCCGGCCCATGCCCTTTGGCCTTACCTTTGTCAGCAGCGGTGAGCAGAAATACACGGCTAGATTCTGCAAATAGTAGTGAGGTGGAACGGGGCGGGTGGGAAGGTGGCGTGAGCAAGCAGAGACCAGGTGACCGGTTCAGGGGTATGGCCAGCCAGAGGTTGCTACTGGTTCAGTGAGCCACACCAAATTTCTGCTAATGGTTTTCCCGAAACGATGTTAACTGGCTGAATGACACCTCTGATATCTACCATATACATTGATGAGTCAATGGCTTCTTTAACCAGCATCTTGCTCGGCTTGAGAATATGAATCTTTCTGTGGAGAATTAATCCTATGGTTCACTAGCCATAATTTATTTTATTTATTTATTTTATATTGGATTTCTATACCGCCCTTCTCCCTGAGGACTCAGGGCGGTGTACAGCCAGATTAAAAAACATGCAGAACAAATATTAAAAACAATTAAAAGATATATAAATTTGGCCCAATTAAAACTCATTTACCAATTAAAAACGTTTAAAACATTTAAAAACAGTTAAAAATTTCATCTTAAGCCAGCCCGGCTTGTTTAAATAAATGGGTTTTAAGGGCGCGACGGAAGGCACTGAGGTCTTGGATTCTCCTTATCTCTGGGGGGAGCTGATTCCAGAGGGTGGGAGCCCCCACAGAGAAGGCTCTCCCCCTGGGGGTCACCAGCCTACATTGTCTGGCTGATGGCACCCCGAGGAGGCCCTCTCTGTGGGAGCGCACGGGTCGATGGGAGGTCGTTGGTAGCAGCAGGCGGTCTCGAAGATAGCTAGGCCCTATGCCATGGAGCGCTTTAAAGGTGATAACCAACACCTTGAAGCGCACCCGGAAGACAACTGGGAGCCAGTGCAGCTTGCGCAGGAGCGGTGTTACATGGGAGCGCCATGCTGCTCCCGTCACTACCCGCGCTGCTGCGTTCTGGACCAGTTGGAGCCTCCGGGTGCTCCTCAAGGGGAGCCCCATGTAGAGAGCGTTGCAATAGTCAAGGCGAGAGGTGACGAGGGCGTGAGTGACTGTGCACAGGGAATCCCGATCAAGAAAGGGCCGCAACTGGCGAATCAGGCGAACCTGACAAAAGGTCCCCCTGGTTACAGCCGTCAGATGTTCCTCCAAGGACAGCTGCATATCCAGGAGGACTCCCAGATTGCGAGCCCTCTCTGTGGGGGCCAATGACTCGCCCCCAATAGTCAGTGATGGAGTCAACTGACTATATCGGGATGCCGGGAGCCACAGCCACTCAGTCTTGGAAGGGTTGAGCTTGAGCCTGTTCCTCCCCATCCAGATCCGTACAGCCTCCAGGCACTGGGACATCACTTCAAGGGCATCGTTGGGGTGGCCTGGGGTGGAGATGTACAGCTGGGTGTCATCAGCGTACTGGTGGTATCTCACCCCAAAGCCACGGATGATCTCACCCAGCGGCTTCACATAAATGTTGAACAGGAGAGGCGAGAGGACCGATCCCTGCGGCACTCCACAAATGAGAGGCCTCGAGGTCGACCTCTGCCCCCCTGCCAACACAAACTGTGACCGGTCGGAGAGAAAGGAGGAGAACCACCGCAACACGGTGCCTCCCACCCCCAACTCTTCCAGCCGGTGCAGCATGATACCATGGTCGATGGTATCAAAAGCCGCTGAGAGGTCTAACAGGACCAGAACAGAGGAACAACCCCTGTCCCGAGCCCTCCAGAGATCATCAACCAACGCGACCAATGCCGTTTCTGTGCTGTGCCCAGACCTGAAACCCGACTGGAACGGATCTAGATAAGATGTTTCCTCCAGGAATTGCGGAAACTGTCGTGCGACCACACTCTCAACAACCGTCGCCATAAAGCGAAGGTTGGAGACAGGACGATAGTTGGCCAATATTGCCGGATCCAGGGACGGCTTCTTGAGGAGAGGCCTCACCACCGCCTCTTTCAAGGCGGTGGGGAAGTAACCCTCACTCAACGAAGCGTTGATAACACCCTGGAGCCAGCCTCGTGTAACCTCCCGGGAAGCCAGTACCAACCAGGAGGGACACGGGTCCAGTAAACATGTGGCCGCACTAAGTCTCCCCAAAATCCTGTCCACATCATCAGGAGTCACAGCATCAAACTCCTCCCAGATAACATTCTCAAGACTATTCCTCGTCACCCTGCCCTGATCTACCCAGTCAGAGTCCAAATCCCCCCGGATCTGGGCGATTTTGTGATACAGGTATTGTCCGAAATCCTCCGCCCTGCCTTCTAAGGGATCCTCCCGCACTCCCGGATGGAGCAGGGCGCGGGTCACCCTAAACAGGGCGGCCGGACGATTCTCTGATGACGCAATAGAGGCGGAAAAGTAGTTAGACTTTGCCATCTCTATCGCCACTAGGTAGGCCTTAATATGCGACCTTACCAGTGTTCGATCAGATTCAGCGAGACTGGCCCTCCAACCGCTCTCCAGGCGTCTTTTCCGGCGCTTCATTTCCCTCAGCTCCTCAGTAAACCAAGGAGCCGCACGGGATCGGCATCGGGTCAGAGGCCGCAAAGGCACAACTCGGTCCAAGGCCCCACCAGCTGCCCGATCCCAGGCGACTACCAGGTCCTCGGCCGAGTCATGTGCTAGATCCTCAGGAAATGGCCCAAGCTCCGTCTGGAACCTATCAGGATCCATCAGGCGCTTGGGGCGGATCCATCTAATTGGATCCGCCTCCCTGCGGCGAGGGGTCGCGGTTCGAAGATCTAGGCGAAGGAGTGAGTGGTCAGACCATGACAAGGGTTCCATGTCTATATCCCCTATAACAAGACCACTCAACCACTGGCCAGAGACAAAAATCAGATCCAGAGTGTGACCTCCCCTGTGAGTAGGGCCATGAACTAACTGGGTCAGGTCCATGGCCGTCATGGAAGCCATGAACTCCCGAGCCACCTCAGACGCTTCACCGACGGATGGCAAGTTGAAATCACCCATGACTAAAAGCCTGGGTGTATCTACTGCCACCGTGGCTATCACGTCGAGTAGCTCAGGTAGGGCTGTTGCCACGCGGCAGGGAGCCAGGTACGTAAGCAACAAGCCCATCTGAATCCCACGGCCCCACCTCACAAGGAGGGACTCACATCCGGCTATCTGAGGCACAGCAGTCTCCCTCGGACCCAGATCCTCGTTAATAATAACCGCCACCCCCCCGCCCCTCCCCTGAGCCCTCGGCTGATGGAATGCTCTGAAGCCTGGTGGGCACATTTCAACCAGAGGGACGCCACCCTCCGGGCCCAACCAGGTCTCCGTAATACCCGCCAGGTCCGCTCCTCCCTCTTGTATAAGATCGTGGATGAGGGGGGCCTTATTGACCATGGACCTGGCATTGCACAGCATCAGCCGAAGGCCCAGCTCCTGAGTATCTAAGCCACCTAGTGTCCGAGCAGAGCCTTGGGGACCGGGGCAAGCAATTGCTCTCAGACAGCAAGTGCGAGCCCCCAGCACCTGATGTGGTCCCCTGCTCCCGCCATATCTGCCCCTCCCATTCACCGTGCCGATGGTATAGCCCTCATAGATATCGTCCCCCATCCCTTTCCCAATCCCTCGTCCGGTGCCCCCCGAATCGTTACCCTGTGCCGGGCACGGCTCTGACCCTGGTGGATTTCCCCCCCAATCCGCCCTAGTCGTCTTCCCAATATCTTTAAAAGAATAATTACAACCCCCTCCCCCAGAACCCCTTAAAATCTTTAAAAATTTCCCTAAAAAGTCCCATAAATTCTTCCTTGCTCCATGCCATCTCTCCGGACTCCAAAGTCCGTCATCGAGATAGGCCCTCGATAATGTGGGGGGCCAAATCTGCGAGAGGGGAGAATCTCGCAGGGCGAGGAGTTCCGACACCGAGTACATATAGCTATCAGGGGAAACAGTCCAAGGGTGGGGGACCACTGATGTTATAAGCGTAGGGAAAATTCCAGTCCATGGTCAGGCTGCCAAGCTCCACTGTCCTCTCACGACAGTGGCTAAGGAGGTGCATATCATTCGACCCCGAAAGTTCCAGGGTGGCCGTCTCTCACCAGGCCAATCCATGGAGACTTTGATAGAAAGCTCAAGGGTGAGGATAGCCATATTCCGCCTCCTCGGCCCCATGTCCATAGAACCAGTATCCCTCCTGGGATTAGCAGCATCAGGGAATCCAATATCCAGCTCAAAGGAGGTTTAAGTTCGTAAATGTTCGTCAGAAAAGTTCTACATGGTAGGGAATCCAGACAGGCCAGATGGAAATGGGAAAAAATTAGGAGTAGTTCAGCAGGCCAAGATGGATGGGAAGCTATGATCGTAGTAGGCCAATAGGCCAAAACTCAGTCTGAAGGAAGGAGGGGGGGATTCAAACCGCATAAGTTTGTAGTCATTTTCCAGCCCCAATAACCCTCAACCTTCCATTCTAGAGGGTAAAGCTCCCCAATTTCGTCCCCCCCATCCAGCTCACCCTGGGGGGGGTCTCTGGGTCTCCCTGGGGGTAACCCTTCCCTCAAGGGTCATATACTCTCCAGTCACCCCAAAATCTGACCTAAAACCACTGCTGAAGAGTCCTAGGCCGTCTGTTTGGAAGTCTTTAGGCCCTTGGGAGCCGCCCCAACCTTAGGCGCCCCCGTCACAACCACCGCCGCGACCTCCGCAGTCCCCATCGCCATCGGCCCCCCCACGGACGTCCCCAGCCGCCCCCTGCCTCCAAAGATCCACCTCGAGGCATCCAGGGGCGTGGGGAACCTCCGTAGGGGCCTCACAACGCCGACGTCGTCCAGGAGCTGCCGCCGCCGCCGCCATGACCGCCCGCGACCGCCGCCGCCGGTGCCGCTCCCCTGCAGGCCGCAGACCGCCGTCACCCACCGCCGTCCTGACGTCATCCCCCTCAGCGCTGGGATGGTCCGGGGAGCCGACAAAGCTTCCAACGGGCTCCTCAGATGCTGCTTCGTCCGGGCGGGGGGTCATAGATGTTCGAAATGACCCCCCTGAGCCCCCCCAAGCCGAGGCATCGCCCCCAAGAAGCCGAGACTCAGCGCCGGAGCGCCATCTTGGGGCATGCACAGAAAGGTTATAATCAGATGGGGGAGGGAGGGAGGGAGAAAGAGAGAAAGAGAGAGAGAGAGAGAGTAAACAACTATTGAAAAAGTGACATAAAAGGGTTTTTATCTATAGCATCACACACAGACTCTGAATTTTGCTATACACAATCCTCTTTCTATTTATGTACCTTTTCTAAGACATCTTGAAATATCTTTAAAAAGACAGTCTTTCTTTTTCCCCAAAATGCAATATTGCCTATCTCTTAAATAGATGTAATAATATAACAACAACAACAATATACAGAACAACTGTATCTTCATAAAAATTAACATAATTTCTTTGAAACATAGATGCCACTCTTTAATGACCAATCATTACATCAAGTAAATAGCAAAGAGAATGAAATAATACACCAATCATTAACTAGGAATGCTTTTATGACACCCTCTACATGGTGAGGTAAATAAATAATATGTAACTTTTTCATTGCTTCATTCCTCTAATAATCTAATAATAAGAGAAATTACTGTGTAACTTCAGGATAGATAACTCTTGTCATTATGGAATTCTGGGATCCAGGTATTTCAATGACCAAACTTGATCTAAGATATCTCAATCTAATACATTTTTCATATTTATATTCTATAATTTTAATGAAGGGCAATAGTGATAGCAATAGCACTCAGATAATATTCATAGTGCTTTTTATAGCCCTCTCTAAATGGTTTAAAGAGTCAGCATATTGTCCCCAACAATCTGGTTCCTCATTTTACCGACCTCAGAAGGATGGAAGGCTGAGTCAACCTTGAGCTGGTGAGATTTGAACTGCTGAACTGCAGCTAGCAGTCAGCTGAAGCCTTAAGAGGTTGCAGAAAAAAATACTTTTAGAAGCCTCTGATGATCAGGCAAATCATCTGGAATCGTCAGAGACTTTTAAAGACATTTTTTTCCCTACAACCTCTTCGGCTGAAGAGGTTGCAGAAAAAAATGCTTTTAGAAGCCTCTGACGATCAGGCAATTCAGCTGGGATCGCCAAAGGCTTTTAAGGCATTTTTTTTCCTACAACCTCTTCGGCTGAAGAGGTTGCAGAAAAAAATGCTTTTCAAAATAAAAAAAAAAAGTCTCTGATGTGGTGTAAGTGAGTGGCGACCGGGCCGGGTACCAGTTCAGGGGCATGGCCAGCCAATGTTATTACCGGTTCTCCAAACTACTACAAATTTTTACTACCGGTTCTTGTGAACCGGTGCGAACCGGGAGCAACCCACCACTGCTGCAGTACTGCACTCTAATCACTGTGCCACCTCAGCTCTTATAGCAGTAGCAGTATTGTGTACTTGCCCTTTCATATTTGATTAAGTGGCTAAACCTGATATTTTACCTTGGCATTGCTGCTGTTCATAGGGACACAGAATGCAACATCATAACATTGGTCTAATTCTGAGGCAGTAGTCTCTTAATACTCAATTCAAAGTTTTACAAGCTCTTTCTATAGTATCATAAATTACATTTATAATAGTTTTACACACTACTTGACTACCAAGTGACAACGTACAATGGGTTTCATTTTCTAGATATTTGAACTATATAAAATGTAATGCTAATATAATGACTGTATATCAGGGGTGAAATGCTCTCAGATCAGACTGGATCGCCCGGTCCGGTAGTGATCTTGGCCAGTGATTCGGCAATCCGGTAGTGATGGTGGAGCAAAACTCTGCCCACCTGCCCGGGTGTCATTACTTCCTGGTTTTAACCAGGAACTAATTGTTTTTTACCTTCTGCACATTCACAGAAGGTTTTGCGCATTTGCAGAAGGTCTGCAAGTGCATGTGACGTGAATGCGCACAAGCGCACGGCGCATGCACTTCCAAACCGGTAAGGAAGGTAAATAGATTTCACACCTGCTGCATATACCTGATGAGTTCCAATAAAGATAAAATCAATCATTCACTGTCTCCTGGTGATCTAATAATGCATAAAACATAGGAAGGTATACAAAGGTAGCCTGTTTCTGGGATGGTGGAATCATGAATTTCTAGTATGATGGCATGATATAAACAACAGTTCTATCTTTTAGTTTGCGAGTCCCAATCAGGAAATTGTAGACTAATAAATTATTAATTAAATGTAGACATCTACATGCAAAGCAAGTATTGTGATACAGAGCTACATCCCTATTCTTTAATTTTGAAAGTGTAATTTCTGATGCATTGTATATTTGTATAAATAATGCCACAGAGAAATAATTATCTTACAAGGAGCAGAAGCTATTTCATTCATCTTGCTTTGTACGTTTCCCATTTGTATCAATTTTGCTTCTTCTTTCCCTCTTCTTTCACGCATGCATCACCCCTATTTTTTTCCTCTTTTTTAGTTACTGTTTGACATGTTCCCTTATATAAATAATTGCCTCACCTTAGGGCTCTTTATGTTAAAATGAAAATTAAGACTTAGGGGTACTTAGGGGTTGGGGCATGACAAATGCAAAGGACACCAGATAATGTGAGGAATTTGGAGATTACTTTGAGCTTCTGACTCCCTCGCTTACAATTAATTTAGAAATATATGTTAGTGTAGCTTCTAATTTATCCTTATCACCAGTGACTGATTGGCCTTTTAAGCACCTGCTGAGTTACTTGCCTTAGAGATTTCCTTAGCATACCTGTAGATAACCTTTGGGCAGGCAAAGAATGTGCTTGTGTATAAATGCATCCATTTTCGAGAATTCCAGGACAAGGCAGCAGACTAATACAATGCTTAGAGTCCCCAAGGAGACATTATTCATTATGTATTTACAATTATTGGATTAAAAGTTTGTAATGTGCTCTGTTCAATTAATAATAATACCAAGCAGCCAGAGCTATGAAATGCCTTGTGTCTTTTAAAAGCTCTAATATAGGAAAAGATGAGCAGTTTGTCCTAATGAATGCATATAATTGGTGCACTTTATTATAAAACCCTAGAACAGCATTTTTCACCAGGCAGTTCTATTTGTAACAAGCTGTCTCCAGGATGTCAGAGTGTAATAAATGTGCTGCAGACTAGAACTGCTGATTAGCATTTCTGAAATCCCAGAAACATTGTGGTAACTGTTTGCCATCACAGGAAAATCTTTGAGCCCTTTGAGGTATTGAGAACTATTTTCTTGCCAGGGTCAGATAAGGGTCTTTTCTCTTTCCCCCATGTCTGTGTCTCTCTCGTCTTGCAGCCTTAATTAATGATTGTATATGAACTATACAACTGTGCATAGTAACATTGAACTCTCTCTCTCTCTCTCTCTTTTAACATGGAATAGATTTCAGATAAATAAGGCAATTTATTCAGATAAATAAGTTCAAGTGAAGGGTAAGAAAAGAAATTCTGTCAGTTATATTGAAATAAATGACAGTATAAATTACACTCCTGTTGAATGTGAAGAAATAGAAATATGAGTACTTCAGATGTGCAGTTATTACATACTGGCTAAAAATAAGGGGTGATTTCTGAGATTGTATAACTATGGTGCCTTACATACCAACCAATGATATTTTGTTCTGTCAAGAGATTTTTTGAGTGATCTAAAATGACTCTATAAGTATAGAACTTATCACCATTTCTTAGTTGAACAATTGTTCTAAAATCAAAGATTTCAATGGCCAAAAAAAAAAAAAAAGTGACATCAGTTCCACATATGATTTTATAGAATCTCTGAAAATGAGAAGAGATAATCAACTCTACAGTATGACAAAATCCTATTTCATATATGTATATATGTATATATGTAATTTGGTTAATGTTTGCATATTTACTTGCAACTGAATATTAACTGCCAACATAAAAGATATTGGTGGTACAATAGACAGCAGATGCATTGTAGAATGAAATTCTATGTATGTCTCAGGCCATGCAATGTTTTATACCCATATTTCATAAGAAATGGTCTGTCAATTAAAATACCATGAGCTATTATTTTATACAGATGATTTTACAAACCACAAGGGCTATGTTCAGCGTGAGATGTGAAACCAAATTTGTTGACTTGGTTTAGCATATTTATGGAGAAATTATACAAGCCAATTTATGCAAATTTGCTTGCAGAATTAAGAATGTAAATGAAAATAAATTACTGCGCTCCTAATTCTGCAAGAAAATTTTGCTTGCCAGTATATGCATGCATATCTGTATGAGAAGGACTGGCAGAGCTAGGGTAAAAAGAAGGATCAGCCTAGAAACATTACATCACAACAAATTAATTAATTCCACCTCCCTCTTGATTGCCATTGGCCTTATCTAACTATAACCAGGTGCTGACCATTAGTCAGCATAGGCTTTTAGCAATAAATTGAATCTTCACATGTGGACCTGGTCTATTGCACCTGACAATAGCTGGCATATAGTATTTGAACCCTGCTAGCACACTGAGAAAAAAAGCCATAGGTATAAACGGGCACAAAGAAAGAGTTCGCATACAATGATGGCTATTAACCTCCAAATGTTTCTCTACACTTATGGGAAGATTTTATTTATTTATTTATTTTTGTATGTAGGTATATTGCTACTATATGTCTCCACAATTTGTGCCAGCATCTCATCATGGCAAGAGGGTTCCTGAAAGGAACACTTTACAAATGATGGAGGAGAAGGAGGAGGAGGAAGAGGAGGAAGAGGAGAAATTTTAAATTAAGGCCGTATCAGTCTGTGAAACAATATCCATTATTTCGGTTGAAATTGAAACTTCTTTTTAATAAAAATCTAATAAATGCATTGTTTCTTAATATATATCGATCAGGATCTATAGCCGTGATGGCGAACCTATGGCACGCATGCCCCAGGTGGCACACAGAGCCATATCTGTGGGCATGTGAATAGCTCAGCTCCAGCATGCATGTGTACACCAGCCAGCTGATTTTTGGGCCTTTCAGGCCCACCAGAAATCAGGAAATGGGCCATTTCTGGCCTCCGGGGGTGTGTGGGGGAGGCAATTTTCGCCTTACCCAGGTTCCTAGAAAGCCTCTGGAGCCTGGGGAGGGCAAAAAATAGGCCTACCGGGCCCACCGGGCCATCGCGTGCCAAAAGTGGGGGTCGCGCAGGGGGGTCGCACATGCATGCACAGGGAGGGTGGGACACAGTGAATTATGGGTGTGGGCACGTGCGCACCCGACCCCCGTGCTCCCCCCACTTTTGGCACGCGATGGCAAAAAGGTTAGCCATCACTGATCTATAGGATCCAAAACTGAATTTGCATAGGGTGTCTCCCACTTTGCTTCAGCTTCCATGTTAAGATTTAATTATTGTTTTGCAAATAGCAAAATATACTTCATAATTTCAGTCTTTTTTAAAAATTAATAAATTGGTCATCAAAGAAGAGCTCAACAAAAACTTTATAACATTAAAGATATAAAGATATTTCCATTTTATAGCGGGAAATGTCAGCAATTATTTTTAGACATAGAAAAATTATTAAGACTGATATTTTGCTGTGTAAGCAAGCTTTTAAAAAGTGAACTGTGAAGTGATTTCTCCAGAAAATAAGCTTACTTTATACTGTGATATAACAAAAACCTCCACAGAAAAGTTCACCATTCTTGTATTTCACTGTTTGCTTGACTTTTTAAATTATTTTACCATTATTCTTTTGTCCTCCAACCAGCTGACTAAATAAAATGTGGTGATTAAGGAAGAGTTATAATTAATCATGAGACAGTAAGGCTCAGAAAATATGTCTTCTGATTTTGTCTCTCAGTTTGTACATTTTTAGAAATAATTCAGTGATCCAAAGGACCTTCACCTAAACAGTGCAATACATTTGTTTTTCCCCTTGTTTCCAAATATTTTATTTGTCCCTGAGGAGGGATTTATTTATTTGCAATAAATAAAGCACCACATACTAGACTCACATAATTTTGTAGGATCTTCCTCTCCAGATGCAAGTGTATCGTATTATCAATAGGAAGTACACACACGCGCACACAAATATTCTTGAGAAAGAATGGGATCAAAATTCAAATTATTTATGTTTTATTTAAAGTATACATATTGTTAGGAAAATAGGTATTTCTTCATCTGCAGGTGAATATTTCTTCCTGAAAAGAAAATCATGTTGTGTAAAACTATATTTTATTTTTTTATATACAAGAGTTTGCTTTTTCAAGAGATTAAACTGATTTGTAATATTCTTTTTTTGTTCACAGGCTGCCATTGGCCTTTTAACTTACTGTGTAGAGTTTCTAGGCCTGCATTTTGTAACATAAATGTCAGTATAGTGGTCAAAGAATATTGCATAGACCATAAGAGAGAATTATTACAAACAAAATGCATGAACTGAATCCACCTAATAGTATTATAAGTATCACACATTTATCAGCAGGTCACTGCACACAGACTGTTTTCAGTAATATTCCATGCATCTGGCATCTAGCCAATTTTGAAATCATGATTTTATTCAAAGCCACTTTAGATCTCTACTTCTGGTTGTGGTTCTTATAAAACCTATCGTTTAGAATGCACTTGAGTAATGTTGGCATATATTGAAAAGGAAATGCACCAAAATATTATTTAAAATATGTAAAACAGATTATGAAATAAAATTGTTAACAATTATTGAACTTCTAGTCCTTTAGTAGCTTATTCCCAGCAAAATCAATATTCTTCTGTATTCCTAAATAGATTTTAAATTTGTAAAAATGATTTCCCCATCAAATGTACTGAATAATATCCTATAAATTATTATATTTATGTGTAGGTAAACGTAAAGCAAATTCACAAAGTCATAAACCATAAATTTGTACATCTTTACTTAAAATCTTAAGTAGTATTCTTTATTTAAAAATATGGTCAATTATTTAGAAAATAACAATATTTTGCTATATCCAATGTTTTTTTTTTAATGATTTAATAATAAAAGTAAATGCAAGGAGTTAATGACTTGATAGTCAATGCAAATAATACAGGTAGCTGACTTCCAACCATTTTTCTGACTGTTCAAATGGCATTGAAGAAAAAAAAAGATTTATCACCATTTTTCATATTTATAACCATTACAGCATTCCCATCATCATGTGATTAAATTTCAGGTGCTTGCAACTGGCATGAATTTATGATAGTTGCACTGCCAAAGAGTCATGTGATCATCATCTTTAACTGTTACCTTCCCAGCTGGGGAAGTCCTAGCTAAATTCTGACAAGCAAAGTCAATGGGGAAAGCTGGATTCACTTAACAAGTGTGTGATTTACTTAATAACTGCAGTAATTCACTTAACAACTGTGGCAAAAATGTCATAAAAATAGGATAAAACTCACTTAACTACTGCCTTGCTTAGCATCAGAAATATTGGGCTCAATTGTGGTCATATGTCAAGGACTATCTGTATTAAAATTTTATAGTGTAATGCAAAGTAATTTTGTTAAACAATTCCTAGGTCATGGATGTAATATTTTATGCAGCTGTTTATTTTTCATAAATCATTTTACCACAGTTTCATACTTCAATTCATAATGAGGATAATTCATGAAGCTCTATAATAAGCTTAAAGTGTCTTACTAAAGTCTTATTAGTCAATCTTGATAACAGGATTGAATAGAAATGGAAAGGATTTTCGAAACAGATAATGAACATTCACCATATAGAATTAAAGAAAAAGTAATGGGCTCTCAGGAACTTAAAATGCTTGACAATTTAAATTGCCACACAGTCTGATAAAAGCTTTGTATATAATCCAGGAGAAATAAAGAATTAATGATGTTTGTGATTAGCTAAACCACATTCTCTTGTAACACAGTTGAATGGCAGAATTACATTAATTTAGTGTATTATCAGCTAAACTTAATGTTACTTTTAGCATCATTCTAAATAGTGTGCAGAATAATTCTGCATTTCTTCTATCAGTACTAACTCAGTTTAATAAAACAGAATTTATATTTGAAATTTCTATCAAAGGAAAGGGGACTTCTATTGAAATTGTCATGATTAGAACACAATGTTCTTGCACCATTTTTTAAATTATGAAGCTCAAGATATGCATGTGTTGCAATATAATAATTTCATTGTTTAATAATTTTTTCAGCAGACAGAAACATACGGTCTTTTATTGAGCTTTAAGATATATGGTAGCCAGAGAAGCTTCAGATTAATGGAAGGAAGTATAACAGAAAACAAAGAAGCAGCAATAGTCTTTACCAATAGTCAAGTCAGAAATTCAAAATATATTTTCAAGGATCTTGAGAATAAAATAGAGAAACCAAAGTTTAATTCACATCCAGATGTTTGACATAATTATACTTAATGATTTTACACTTGAATGCAATGTTGCAATTAGTTAATTTTAAAAGTAGAAATCTTCATACAAGTATTATGTTATCATGTATACCCAATCTCATGTTCTTTCAGAGGTTTCAAGCAGGAAGGCTTATTCTTGATATAATAACAAATGTTATTATGGTTCAATTTGGCTCAATTCAATCAGATCCCAATGGTTAGATTTTAATTTCCAACATGGAGTGTACCATCCCAGTTGGGAGAAAGGCTCAAACTAGGAATCAACTTGGATTTGCTACGTTAACCTAAGATAAGGTCTGCTTTCACCTCCCTACCACCCGCCATCCAAATGCATTAGAACCTTATCTGGTTGTTCCCAGGTGAAAGCTGAAAGTCTGGGGAGATTCCTGTGGAGTAGGCAGTACAATAGTAGAACAATAAACATTTGAACTACACATATGGGCCTGGTTATTCAGGCCTGAGATTCTAAGCTGAACAAGGATTGAAAGCATGTATTGTAGGATAAGCAGATACAGTAGCTAATCCATTTTCTCCTTTCTCAGAAACGAAAAAGGAATCTCCTAAAATATGGCTATTCAATACTCTGGTTGTGGCTTTCATATTGTTTCAACTGAATTAAGTTCTGTATCAATGACTTTCTCCTAAAGAGAAAGTCCTAAACATGTTTAGCTAATTCATCAAAGTGATTTACCAAGGGAAACCCACTTCCCAGATGTTTCTCCACCAATATAAAACTATTGGATGTCATCTGAAAAATGCAATACAGGACAGGAGATACAATATACTGCTACAAAGTCTGCATCGCTAATTCAAGGAAACTCAGAATCTCTATAATTCTCTTAAGGAAAGAGGTAATAGAATTTGCTTCCATAGAGCATTTTGTGCTACTTCATGATGTCTCCTGATCTTCTTCTCCCTGCTAATTGTCAGTGCCTGAAGAGGCTTCTCTGCTCAGTGATTTTGCAATAGTGATTTTCTTTTCTTTTCTTTTATTTAAAGTACATTTCAATATTTTTATCTTAAGGAAACTGAATAGAAACATACAAAAAGCAGGAGGAAAGATGAAAGAAAACTATTTCTGAAAATAAAAAGACTGCATTGCAACATGCAATCATCAGTATTTGTGATATTGATTTCTCCTCATATTTAGTTTGTGATATTGCCTTTATGTAGATAACATTTTATTTTCAATAAATGGCTACCAATCCTATTGGCTAAAATGTTACAGTCATTCCATGAAATAACTAACTCTCTCTCTCTCTCTCTCTCTCTCTCTCTCTCTCTCTCTCTCTCTCTCTCTCTCTCTCTTTCTCTTTCTCTCTCTGTCTCTCTCCAAATAAGAATTGATTATATTCGATCAATTCTATGTAAAAGATGATTGCCATCTTTGCAGTAAACCCACTTCACTTTTTGGTGAATGTATGTGTATGTGTATGTGTATGTGTATGTATATGTATATGTATATGTATATGTATATGTATATGTATATGTATATGTATATGTATATGTATATGTATATAATTTGTAAATGCTGGTTTTTAAAAATTATAGTCAGGTAGCCATCACTTTCCTTTTCATGTACATTTCAGCAATACTTCCCAAAATATTAATAATTTCTTTGGACCAATTGAATAAAGCCTATAAAATAAAGTGATAACAAATCATGTCATCTTATTAGTAAAATAAAAAATCCCAAAATGAGAGCAAGCTTAAAACTTATACAAATTGATGTATACATCTTCTGCTGTCACACAATCAGTGTACTTGTCTTTAGTTTCTGAAATATTGCCTTTATTGTTTGATTCATTTCAACTTTTTATTCTATCATAAATTTACTAAGGGAATAAGAAGGAGGATATAAAAGGTAAGGATTATTTCACTAAGAAAGAATATATTAATGTCCAAATATTCTAATATTTAGAATAGTCACAAATCTAGTGGAATACTGACTACACTGAAATAAAGTAAACCATAAATTAAGAAAAAGCTAAGAATGCATTAGCTATCAATCATATTTTAATTAGAATTATCACATACTTTAGCTACAAACATATACTATAGGCATTTCTGTCAGTGTACAAACAGACAGTAGAATTAGCCTGCACAATATATTAAAGCATTAAATCACTAGCAAGGTTTTTGAACATCTGTAGTTCTCTCTATTTTAAAAAATATATTCACATGTCAGATATAATTTACTCGCAATAGAGGCTGAATCTAACTGGAAAAATAATTTTGGTTTTATATCTTTATGATTTTTTTTTATTCATGGAGATTGGTTTGCAATGCTAATCAGTGATCTTGAAACCCTAAGCTTGCAAGCTTTCCAGTCAGATAAAAAATGCTGAAGACTTTTAAGGAACAACAAATGAATCTAAATTATGCTGTGAGTTCACAAAATTAAAACATGAAAAAGTTCTGGGTCATTTGCCACATCAAAAGTATTTGTTAAGAAAGACATTTCTTAAAGCTTTGCTTTGATTCAGCATGAAATTCAAACATAGTTTGAAGCTGGATTATTGTTTATAATTTGTCTTGAGTTCTAATGTTGATATCAGACAGAGGCACTGCAACATAATGCATAAGCAAACATAGTGGTTAACCCAACACAAAGTCAGCCATAAAAGATTCAGATGTCTATGCACTGATGCTTAAATTATGAGGAACAAACAGGGCAAACTTGAAGTCCTATTACACGAGCACATGTATGATATTGTTGCCATTACTAAAACTTTGGGGGATGAAACTCCTGACTGAAATATACTGCTCGAAGGATATAAATTATTCAAAAGAAACACACCTAACAAAAGAGGAGGTGGAATTGCATTATATGTAACAAATCACTACATGTCTACAGAAATGAATTAAACCAAGGATAAAAGTCTTCTTAAATGGGTTAATATAGAAGGGGGGAAAGAGTGACATTGCCATAGGAATATACTACAGATTACCCAACCAAGCACAGTGAAATAGATGAACTTTTGCTAGTCAGTTAGCTAAGATGGGATAGAATCAAGATCACATGAAATGTTAGTACCACTTCCTAAATCCATGATGGCGAACCTATGGCACGGGTGCCACAGCTGGCACGCAGAGCTCTCTCTGCAGGCACACGAGCCATTGCCCAGCTCAGCTCCACCGCGCATGCATGCATGCCTCCCGCCAGCCAGCTGATTTTCAGGTCTCTGCCATGGGGCACATGCGGGAGACATGCATGTGCGGGGGGGTTGCGCACGCATGGGCGGGGGACAGGGTGAGCACGGGGGTGCAGTGGGCCCCCCTGCAACCCATTTTTGATCCTAGGAGGCTGCAAGGAGGCCTACTAGGCTCAAAACAGGGCACGAGGGGGAGCGGTGTGCCCCCTCACAGCCTGTTTTTGGTTCCAGGAGGCTGCAGGGAGGCCTACTAGGCCCAATACGGGGCGGGGGGTTCGTGTGCACATGTGTGGGGGGGCACAAGGGGGGTCATGCACACATGCACAGGGGGTGGGGCACGTGGGGGGGGGTGCAGATTGCATTATGGGTGCCGGCACACGGGCATGCTGTTGTGCACGCACGTACACACTTTTGGCACAGAACAACAAAAAGGTTAGCCATCACTGTCCTAAATCCTTGGTAAAACCACACTTGGAATATTACATCCAGTTTTGGTTGCCACAATATAAACAAAAAATATGTTGAGACTGTAGAAAGAATGCTGAGAAGAGCGACAATGATAATTAGGGGACTGGAGGCTAAAACATACAAAGAATGGTTGCAGTAATTGGGTATGTCTAGTTTAGTGAAAAGAAGGATTAGGAGTGACATGATAGCAATGTTCCGATATCTAAGCGGCTGCCACAAAGAAGAGGGAAATCAATCTATTCTCCAAAGCACCTGAAGGCAGGACAATAAGCAATGGATGGAAATTAATCAAGAAGAGGAAAAAAAACCTAGAACTAAGGAGAAATTTAATGACACAGAATAATTAATCAGTGAAAATGGAGGTTTTTAAGAAGAGATTGGAAAACCATTTGAATGGTATAGAGTTTCCTGCCTCAGTGGAGGGTTGTATTAGAAGGTCCCATTTAACTCTGGTTCCTTTTAAAATGAAAAATCTTCATATAAGTATTATGTTATTATGTATACCCAATCTCATTATTTTAGGTTGCATCAACAAAGGGATAGTTTCAAGATCATATGAAGTGATGCTACTGCTTTATATTACTTTAGTGAGACCACATTTGGAATACTGCATCCAGTTCTGGTCACTATGGTAGAAAAAAGATGGTAAGACCCTAGAAAGAGTGCAGAGAAGAGCAACAAAAATGATAAGGTGTCTGGAAGGTAAACCATATAATGAGCAATTGAGGGAACTATTTGTGTTTAGTCTAATGAAGAGAAGAACTAGAAGTGTTATGGTAGCAGTCTTCCAGTACTTGAGGGGTTGTCACAGAGAAGAAGAGATTGACCTAGTCTCCAAAGCACATGAGAGCAGGACAAGAAGTAATGGGTAGAAGATTATTAAAAAGACATCCAACCTAGAGAAGGAGAAATTGTGTGTTCCTTGGTACGCTCTGAGCATTGTGGTTTTCTTGCAGATGTTTCATCACCAAACTAGGTAATATCAAGTAGATCCTAGCACTAATGAGTGCTTGCAGTGCTCATCTGCAAGAAAACCACAAAGCTCAGAGAACACCACAAACCTCACAGTTCAACCCTAAGCTATAAATGTTCTTTTCTATATGTAAGGAGAAATTTCCTGATAGTGAGAACAATTAATCAGTAATTAATGAGATGTAACAATAAACAATCCATAATCAGGCTTACCTCTAGAAATTGTGGGTTGCATTTGACGTTTGCGAAAAGAGAGTCGACAGTCATTTATCCAGAATGGTATAGGGTCTCTTCTCGATAGGGATTGGACTAGAAGAATTCCACGGTCCCTTTTATCTATTATTCTATGTTCTAAGATGTTGGACTAGCAACAGGGAGATCCATTTCATTGTATATGAAAGCTATCTTGATGATTTTGAAACAATTACTCTTCCAATCTACATCACACGGATTTTACTGAGAAAAATCGGAAAGGGTACTATAAATATGTCTTAAATTTTTGAATGGGATGCAGGAAATATTTTTTTAAATGCTGTTTCATACAACCATTTTTTACTTCTTTTCATAAATATGCATTACTGTTACCCATTACTGTTGCACCTTTGCATGTCCTAGCTTTTGCTACCCATTTCCATTCTCTAGTAAACAATTTTCCATAGTACAGTAGTTTTAGCACAAAACTAAAGGAAGTCATCTGCTTCCTTTAGTTTTTCATCATTAATCTGTAATTTTCAACAATCCACTCTACTAGTCTGGTAATGCACCACAAGTACCTTGGTCTTCAATCCATTTATTTTCAGATCCATATATCTTTTTGCATCTTACTGTCTGTCTTTTGCTGCAAATCATTTTAGTTGTCATCCAAAAGTACAGGATGGCCTCATATAAAAATACACACATTCTTTAAGTAGCATAGCATCATTCATGCAGTTCATGTACAGAAATGACAAAAGGATCTTTCTCTTAGCCAGAGCTTAATCTCTTGCTGAATATTCCATGTTTTGTTTCCTTTGTATACAAATAATTTTATGTCCAGCCTCTTTTCAGAAAACTGAAAATAAAAAATATACAGAGTGATTTCTTTTGGCTGAGAGTGGGCTGGAGTCAAGATATATTAATTTTCAATACCTGGTTTCAGTCCAACACTTTCATTACAACACCACACTGATTCTTTTATGACTGAAGAGGTTTTAATACTGTTTAAGAAGCTTTTTTTTTTTTTTGCTGGCATTTGATATTCATCTGTTGTACCCCATCCTATTTATAGCTGCAGCCTGAACAAAGGCACTATTAAATTCTTTCACTGAATACTTTGAAAATAAATACAATGGCTAGGCTGCTAAACCATACCATGAACTGTTTAGGGATTTTTTTTTTTAGTGACTTGTGGGAATGCAACCACTGTAATTTGTAAATCGAAATTCATGACTCCTTTTATTGGTGGGTTCAGACAATTGTGGATATTCGATAGGGCATTATTAATTAACCACAAAATGAGTCATGATAATTTTTCTTTTGCTTTTTTAATATTTGAATACAAAATATCTAAATTCATATTTCTTTTAATACATTTGAATTACCTCAGATTCTGTGTCTATCTTAAGTGGAAAATACTTCTTTATTACTGTATTTTGAGTCTACTGTATCTGTTTATTTGCTAAATACTTCAATAATGGTCACACTTTAAAATGTCAGCAAAGACAGTTGATAGCATAGAACAATTTTTTAACCAAATTTCTTCCTATTCTTTATTTTGTTCAGATCTTGAACAGCTCAGGGACAATAATAAGCATCTGGTGGTTTGAAGTAATGCTTTTTTTAAAAAAAAAAATTAAGCAGTTATTTTTGAATACTCCAGGAATTCTACTAGTACTAACAACAATGTTAAACATAATAATAGCAATGCAATTTCTATTTTTAACTATTTATTTGTTTGTTTGTTTGTTTGTTTATTTATTTATTTGAGGAACGCAGTGGCTCAGTGGCTAAAACGCGGAGCTTATCGATCAAAAAGTCAGCAATTCAGTGGTTCGAATCCCTAGTGCTGCGTAACAGGGTGAGCTCCATTACTTGTCCCAGCTTCTGACAACCTAGCAGTTAGAAACCATGTGAAAAATGCAAGTAGAAAAGTAGGGACCATCTTTGATGGGAAGGTAACAGTGTTCAGTGCGCTTTTGGCTTTTAGTCATGCTGGCCACATGACCACGGAGATGTTTTCGGACAGCACTGGCTCTTCGGCTTTGAAACAGAGATGAGCACCTCCCCCTAGAGTCAGGAATGACTAGCACATGTGAGGGGAACCTTTACCTTACCTACCAATCTTTGTTTACTAGAAATGAACCATCCTTTTTCTTTCAGCTCATATGATTATAAAAATGAATATATTGGATACCAAATTGGGGAGAAATTATGCATTTTGTTAAAAAGAACCTAGAATTTTTGAGGATAGAATTGCAGGACCACCAATGTGAATTGGAGCACATGGACATAAGGGCATTCTGAATATCCTGTCAGAAGCCATTTGGCAACATGAAATATATTTACTATTTTAACTTTGTAAGCCACCCTAAGTCACCTTTTATTACTTAACAATGATAATAATTATATTCTTATATTTACCTATCAGCCAGATAGTAATATATAATTGTATTTTTATAATATATACAACATAGATTGTATAATTGTACAATTTTTGCTTCATATATATACCTACTTAGCCAACCCAAACTCTTCTCAAAATATCTTTTTAAAATTTCCAGAGCTGTAGAGAAAGAGTAACTGTTGTTACTACCAACAGGTAAGAATTAGCTGCTGTTTATGACCACACTCTTTAGATTTGCATGTGTCCATATATTAAATTCAAGCATTTAAAGATATAAAGTTATTTTTTGTGGATTTAAAAAATTTTGTTTGAAAACTTGCACATTTTTGCACATAAGTAGAATACTCTCGATCATGCGCTCACCTGAACACAAAGTTTTCAATCTGCAAGAATGAGTTATTGAAAAAATGAGTATGTCTAGCTTTTAAAATAAACCAAACAACTAACCATAGTTAGGTTGTTGGGAAACAACATAACTGAATCAAGAGTAAATAAATGTGAATATGAACAAATAAGAGAAAGACAGTTTTTATTATCTTCCTACCAGTTTTATTGTACCAAAGGGCAATTCGTCATTGTTTTACTTAACTGAAAATATTATTCTCCTATAAGATTGCTCTGCAGGGTTTTTTGTGGATTTGTACCTAACCTTGGGAGAAATATGCAATAGTAAATTATTGTTAATGTTTCATAGCATTGTTATCAATATGAACAGCTCATACTTCAGACAACTCATTAGCTCTACCAACAAATGCTTGATTGCTACTTTGCATAATTTTGGTCAGGTTGTATACAGATTCCTTATATACCCAGATTAGCACACATTTTGATTATAAACTTTTTTTTTTTGTCAAAAGTTATTATACTTTTGAAAAATTGCTAGCTCTATGTTGCACGGAAGTTTGATATAAACAGGGAAAGAGTCAAGTCTGTTACATATTGTTAATTCTGTCACTATTAAGTAAATTACAAGGTTTCCAGTCCTTTTGCAAGAATACAACAACTGTGACCTAATTTGACAATAGTCATATGAACAGCCATACGGTTTCAGTTTTTTAATCTGTTTGTTCATCTGTTTGTGCAAGTTACTTAAGTACAATGGTAGAGAGAGCTATATTACCTATTTCATTCCAAGTTTGTCAATACTAGGTGCCATGATGATAGTTTTCATTATTATAATTTTTTATTATAATTGGGCTAACCAAACTAAAAGTCTATTCTAGCGCACTTGTTCTCCATGGCTATTAAGTGGCAGCCATAAGGGTTAGAATAAGGGTTAGAAACTAACTCTGCTCACTGCCAGGAATTTGTTCCTGACTGGCTAAAGATTGACTCAGCCTTCCATCCTTCCAAGGTCAGTAAAATGAGGACCCAGATTGTGGGAGGCAATACATTGACTCTGTAAATGGCTTTGAGAGTGCTGTAAAGTGTATATAAGTCCCAGTGCTATTGCTATTCTAGTACTGCTAGTTATGAAACCAGAATTTTAATCTTTAATCACTTGCTGTCCATTCCACCATTCTTTTATAACTTGTGTTGAATGGAGCTCTTTTAATATCACTTAGTCCAAAATCACCTATATCTCTCTCCACAATTGCTTTAACAGTATAAGCTAGACTACATTAAACATTGATTTAGTTAACACTCTAGAAAAATGTCTCACCCATTTTCAGAAATCACCCAATTGAAAACTCAGGGCTGGAGACCAGTTTGTGAGGAGCATTAGAACTCCTTCTGCATCCTATTAGCATGTGATATATGTCAATCAATCAGTTAACCTAACCAATGAGTATATCTGCAGTTATAAGCGTTCATCAAAACTTGCCTCGCTTTGCCCCACTTCATATTAAGAGAATGATATGTGGCATATTTTTTCCAAACAGGTTTTCTCTCTCTTGTGAGAGAGAAAACTAAATTAGAAAAAAATCCAGTCCCTAGCTTAACAATAAGTAAATGAGAAAGATACCATTTGCCAGCCCCATGATATAGTAGAGTAGGATAAGCAATACAGGCAGCAACTTTTATGCCAACATATTTTTCTGCTTGCTCAAAAACTTGCAAGTATTGTTCCGTATAAGGCATGAGGCAAAGTCCAAACAAGCTATAACCATATCTACCATCATCTCTCCCTCTCTCTCTCTCTCTCCCTCCCTCTCTCTCTCTCTCTCTCACACACACACACACACACACACACACACACACACACACATTCACACACATATCTATCATCTATCTATCTTCTTTCTTTCTTTCTTTCTTTCTTTTTTTCCTTCTTTCTTTCTTTCTTTCTCTCTCCCCCTCTTCATTCTCCTTTCATTTAATGACTTTCATTAGATTCCCGAAGTAGGTCTCTGTTACTTTGATGGAATGTTTAATCGTTAGCATGTACACACAACACACACACACACACACACACACACACACACACACACTCATAATAAACAAATGCTGAATTGTAGTATAAATGAACTGAAAGCATAGATGCAGAGAAAAACAAAATCATCATATGTCAACATATTGGAAATACTTATGTAATAAACACCAGTAATAATGCCTTAAACAAATGATTCAAAAAGTTTTTTGCTAATTTTTTTTTCTATTTTTCTCATCTTTTATTCTCTTTTCTGGTATATTTTTCTCAATAAGAAAAAGGCAATATGGCATGTTTTTCTGTAATTCAGACATGGCACATTACCATGCTGGTTACAAAATGTATTATTCACTCTATTACTGAAACCACAGGCGACATTAGAATTTGACAAGTTATCCATCTCCTCCGAAATGTCCATCTCTTACACAATGCCATACTAAGTCAGCAAGAGTCACTGTAGATGTGTGTGAAATGATGCAAATGTAACAGAGAATAGAGCAGATGACAAATTCTACCTGGCCCTAATCAATTGTGCCAGTCACATTTTCTTGGCATCCCTACCTGGCTAACCTTTATAAAATTTTGATCCACAGAAGTCAAGCTAATTGGTGTTATTATAACAATATCATTTAACTAGTCTATTTGAGCTTTGGAAACATTCATAGCCAAATCAACAATATGTAACCATAATGACTGTATTTTATCTCAGGTAGTTTTCATCTTTATGTAAACGAGCTTTTTAAATTAAAATTATTGTAAGCTATATTGATAATTTTGTGTAGGTATTGAAAAAAAATGGGACGCATGTACCTATTTAAGAACAAAGTCACTTTTTCTCACTCACACATATAATACCCACAATATACATGTTAATGTTGCATGTTTTGTATTTTTTCAAAACAATAGTCATACATTCATTTTAAGGTTATATTTTCTGTACTTATTTTAATATTTGTTGCCTAGAGGTATTTTAGTAGAATCATGACTATAGGACATGGGGATGTAAGCATTTTTTTCATTCTGTGTCCCAATTCTCAAGATGCCAATGATTTGAGAGAAAACCTGTTATTTCTTGATAACTCTGACACTGCTATTGAAGCCTCCAAAAGAGCAGCATGTTATAGGCAATCAAGGACTCAACTTATTTATTTTATGTTTGAAAGTGTTGAATAGATATATAAAGTGAAATGAGATAATTGATGTAGTAATATTAGCAATAGCATAGCAATAGCATTTAGACTTATATACTTCTTCACAGTGCTTTACAGCACTCTCTAAGTGGTTTACAGAGTCAGCATTTTGCCCCCAACAATCTGGGTCCTCATTTTACCGACCAAATTTAACTGCCAAATTGCAGGCAGGCAGCAGGCAGCAGAAATACCCTGCAGTACTGCATTCTAACCACTGTGCCACCGCAGCATTAGAAGAAAAACTTATAAATTATGCCATTGCTGATGGCTTGGTGATAATCTTAGAAGATCTTCTGGAAATAATAGAAATAGAATAATAGAAATGTAAAATTTAATGGAATTTGGGATATTACTTGGCTTTCAAAATAAAAGGATGTTAACTGAAAATATGAACATTGGAAAACAAAAGGAATTGATGGAAACAGTTTTAATACTCTGGGAGTGGGGAGAAATACCTGGGTATCACAAATGACAAAAATGAATTGTGTTATGCCAGAATAATTATGTTAAGATTTAGGATGAAATCAAGAAGGACATGTTCAGTTGGGATAAATTACAATTGCCATAGTTGGTGAGAATTTCTATGATAAAATGAATGTTTTGCCAAGAATGGTATTTCTGTTTCAAGCAAGTAACATTTAAACAAGTTATCATATAGATTATTTTTCTATATAACTTCTGAGAGAATATTATATGCACAAAATGGAAAGACTCTGAAATATCCATATTGGAGGATTGATTGGAAAAGATGACACAAGTGAGATGGCAAAATTAATTTGTTTGCTAAGAAAACATTCAATAACTACATTCATTAGTGACTGGAAATTTGCTGAAAAAAGAGAAACATTAACTTGTCATTTATGAGTTTGAAGTTTAGAAAGGGCAGCTTATTGAAAGAGGAAATTATAAGGCAATTTTAGAGAACGAAAGTAAAATATAAATGTAAACATCTATAATTGTTATCATTAGAATCTTTCTTTTTGTTTTGTTTTCTTATTTTCTTTCTAGTTCTTTTTGTATATTTATTTTTCACTTTCTTCTACTTTTCCTTATTATTCTTTAATTCAAAACTTGACCTCTTTTTAATTCTGCTGAAAAACCTGTTCAATGAAAACATATCTTTTTCATTCCTCTTTCTGGCAGTCTTGGAAAGAATAGAATAGAATAGAATAGAATAGAATAGAATAGAATAGAATAGAATAGAATAGAATAGAATAGAATAGAATAGAGACAGGACAGGACAGGACAGGACAGGACAGGACAGGACAGGACAAAACAAAACAAAACAAAACAAAACAAAACAAAACAAAACAAAACAAAAAGGAGTGGAAGGAACCTAGGAGGTTTTCTAGTCCAAGCTCTGTTCAAACTGGAGATCCTATACAATTTAAGAGAAATGGCTGTCCATCTCTTCTTAAAAACCTGCAGCGATGAAGCACCCACAACTTCTGAAGGCAAGTTCAGAACTTCTGTTCAGAAGTTTGATATTTATGTGTTCAAGGCATTCCGCTTCTCTCTTAATAAAATGTTGTTTAAACCTTGATGAAACTTTCACAGACATTTTATTGGAAGAGAAGTAGAGAACCTCAATCCCTACACAGTCCCAGGCTATTTTTGTGCATCCCTAATTTCAAAGTCCTTTGGCAAGCCATGCAGTCTGGCAAGGTTAGTTTATCTTAGATGCAAGGATTGTCAGAGAAGCAAAGGACTTTTTTAAAGAAATTAATTGTAATGAGGTTTTCCTATTAACTGCTATAAACATGGCTGGAAACATCAGGAAATTGATGCAAATTCTATATGAAAGATATAAATAAACAATAATAATACGAATTATTTAAACTATGCAGATTAACAATATAAGATAATATACATAGCACAGGGTTGAACCATTGGGATCTTGGTGTTTTCCGACCTTGGTTGTTTTACTGAGGATATTTCATTATCAGACTGAGTAAAATATTTAGTATGAAGAAACAAGTTTTTAAAAAACCTATTATAAACCTATTTATTAAGATACAAATTGGAAGAAGAGGTAGTCAAAGAAAACATGATAATTTGGGCAAAAAATTTTGGATACAATATTGAATTAGATAAATGATTTACGACTGAAGTCAGTAACATTTTCTTCTGATCTTCCAAGCTCTGAAAAAGTCTCCCCAGAACCTTCTGAATTTGTAAGGATGCCAAGATGCTACACCTGCAATCGTGTGGGACATGCCACCCGGGATTGTCCCCAACGAGTTCCAGCTCCCGTCACATACCAGCCCAGAGGAACAGATTCCAGAGGCAGAGGCAGAGACGGAAGACAAGGTTGTCGTGGTCCCCGGCGTGATCCACAAACTCCACTCGCCACATTGGCTTTAACCAATGATCCACAACCTCAACCAGAGTATGACAGATGACTCCTGTGGACTTTGGACAGTGGTGCAGCATTGCATGTTACCTACAGAAAGGAACTTTTCACAGAAATGCATGAGCCTGAACCTGACTTACGTGAACTTTATTCTTTTTCAAATCATCCTTGTCAGGTCAAAGGAAAAGGAACTGTTTATGTTGAAGAGCTTGATGCATTCATTCCTGATGTTTATTACATACCAACATCAACCAGTAATTTGCTTAGTCAGTGTCACTTGTCTAGAATGTTAAAGTTCCAAGTTCACCACCTTGAAAAAGCAAGTTACATAGTTAAAGATGGAGATATTGTTGCTGAAACCATATTAATTGGTGGTGTTTATTACTTAAAGCCAAAGCCTAAAACACAAACACAGGCAAGTATACAAACTCCAAAAAGGGAAGGCCCAGGCCCAGATAGAGATGCTCCAGAGAGAGATCCTGTTGCTATTCCAAAGGCTCCTAAAGCCAACAAAAATAGAATTGGTAAACAGGTTGCTCAGAGCAAGCCTGAGGTTCCGCATAAAAATGTTAATGTTGAGAATTCACTAACTGGTAAACCTTTGCATTCCAGGTGTATCCACAAATGGCATAGAAGATTGGGGCATGCCGGTTTCCGTGTTCTTAGGAAGATGCCGGAGTTCGCAAAAGGTTTGGATCTAAACGGGTGTAAGGTGTTTTTGGATTGTGCTGTATGCAAGAAGGCCAAATCCAAAGCAGCAGCCATTCCCAAACACGCTACATGCCTGTCAACACGCATTTTTGATTTGGTTCACATTGACATAGTTGGTCCATTCCTGCCATCATTTGGTGGTAGAAAATATTTTCTAACAATTGTTGATAATTACTCTAGATATGGATATGTATATCCTATGAAAGAAAAATCAGAGACCTTTCAGATCTTTAAAGACTTTGCAACCCTTGTTTCTACCCAACACCAAGTTCGCATCGCCAGAATCCAGAGTGATCGTGGTGCCGAATTCATGTCTCAGCGTTTCCAGGACTGGATGCGTAAGAATGGAATTATTCATCAGACTTCAGCCCCTTACACACTGGCTCACAATGGAGTTGCAGAACGAAGACAAGGAGTCCTGCAAACCATGATGCGTTGTCTCCTAGAAGACGCCAACCTTGATATGATATACTGGGGTGAAGCTATCAAGTATGCAAATTACATTGTCAACCGTACTTGGAGCACTGTAACAAATCAGACTCCTTTCTGCATGTTGTATGGCTACAAGCCTGATCTTAAAAACATCCATATTTTTGGTTCATACGCTATGGTGAACATTCCCTTAGCTCAAAGAAGAAAAGGAGGTCCAGCAGCAAAGAGACTGAGATTTATGGGTATTGATGATAACTCAAAATGGAGCAGATTTATTGACTCTAAACATGCAATTGTGATTTCCCAATCTGCTAATTTTGAAGAAGATATTGACTGGTCCAGGATTCATTCCAATGATCCTGGAGTTTATTTTCCTAGAGATGATACTGCTGATGCCATGCAGATTGAAGATCAAGATTCCACCAATTCTTCTCAACCCGATGTTCCGTCTTCGCAAGCCGCGGATGCTGACGCTAGCGACGAAAGTGAGGACGAGGACGAAGTAGAAGAAGACTGGACAGTTGTCCCGAGACGTTCCAAGAGGGCCACAAAAGGGACCCCTCCACAACGATATTCTTGGCAACTGACAAAAGCACCCTTGCCTTTGATTTGCAATGTTACACTTCCACCTGATAATTTCACACAAATCAAGCAGCTCCCTGATTCAGAGCAAGACAAATGGTATGATGCAATGCAGGTTGAAATGGACAGTCTAAAGAAACTTAAAGTATTTACACCTGCAAAACCTCCAGCAAACAAAAAGGTCATTGGCACTCGATGGGTCTACAGAATCAAAAAGAAACCAAATGGTGAGTCACTGTACAAGGCCAGACTTGTAGCTCAGGGTTTCGCTCAACGTTATCCTGAGGACTACACAAATACCTACTCACCGACAGTCAGAACTGAGAGTGTAAAAATTGCTTTAGCAACTGCAACTATCCTTGGTTTAGAAGTTTTCCAGTTTGATGTTGACACGGCTTATCTGCATGCAGACCTAGATGAAGAGATCTACGTGAGAAGTCCTCCAGGATTCCGACAACAAGAAGGGGATACCTGGTTCCTAAACAAAAGTCTTTATGGTCTGAAACAATCTGGTTTAATGTGGTATTTATGTCTTACTGACAAACTAAATTCAATGGGCTTTATTAAGTCCGAAACTGATGAGTGCGTGTTCACAAAAAGATCTAACAATGCATATGAGATAGTTCTTGTTTATGTTGATGATATTGTTTATATTGGTCCAAATAAGCAAATGAGTGAAATTTTTGCCAAAGCTTTGCAGAGATACTTCACATTGAAATCATTAGGTCACATTAGCACTTATTTAGGTGTTCAGATTAAAAAAACACAGAAGGGGTTTAGTCTTTCACAAGAAGATAAAATTGAACAAATTTTGCATCATTGCAACATGAAAGATGCTAACACAACAAAGACACCCATGCAAACAGATTTTCACAACTTGACACAAGAAGAAAGTCCTGAGTTCGAGGATCAAACACTTTATCGTTCAGTCATTGGGTCACTATTATACTTTAGTAGTTGGACCAGACCCGACATTGCACTTAGTGTTAATTTCTTATCACGACACGTAGCTAAGGCAAAACAGTTTCATTGGACATGTATTAAGAAATTATTGAGATACCTAAAATACACTAAACACATGAAGTTATTGTTAGAACCAACACATACTGATTATGCAGAATTAAGTTGTTATGCAGATTCTGATTGGGCAAGTGATAAGAAATCACATAAAAGTACTTCAGGTTATATGATGTTCTTAAATGGATGTCCTGTTTATTGGCAAGTACGTAAACAGAATTTTGTTTCTTGTTCATCTACTGAAGCTGAATATGCTTGTGTTTCAGATGCATGTAATTCTCTAACTTGGTTTGATGCTTTAGTCACAGATATCTGGACACACCCGATCCGACCGATCACCGTGATGGAAGACAATGAATCGGTGGTTTATATTTCTGAATCTCATTTTACAGATTCTAGGTCCAGACACATTGACATCTGTTATCAAAACATAAAACATTTAGTGAAAAAAGGTTTTGTCAAAATGCAATATGTATCTACACATGATCAAATTGCTGATTTGCTCAACAAACCACTTCCAGCAGCTCAACATGAGTATCTGCGTGAGAAGATGTGCCTTATTTGATGATGTACTGATATTCGCTCAACTGGCAAAGAAGGGGAATGTCACTGCGTTATTTTATTTGCCAGCTGAACTCATCATTTCTGGACTGTCAGACTCTCTGTAGCTTGCCAACTTCTTATGAGTAAGCTTCGTGTTTCCGTATCCACCCACATTCCTTCACTTGCTTCACACACTCTTTCCTTTGTTCTCTTTCCAGAAAGGTCAGGCTGAGAGTTAGCCGGCCCGAATTACTTTCAAAAATGTAGCAATTACTTTTCTTAGTTAGTGAGGTGTTTTATTTTCTTTATAACAAATAAATGAGTTTTATTAGAAACTTTTCCTCGCGTTTCTTTTCAGAATATTGCAACTTGGAATAAGCCATGATCCATCTCCTCTAAACCAGGGTAATTAGTCCCAGAGCCAAACATGGGATTAATAAATGCCCTGACAGATATATATATATATATATATATATATATATATATATATATATATATATATATATATATATATATATATGATATATTAGAAATATATGTATAAAGATATATTAAGATAAGAAAGAGAAAATGTGTATAAATATGGATTGCTGATGTGAAGATGTTGAAAAGAAGAAGATGTAAATATCTGTTTTTGTTTAATAAAAATATTTTTTAAAACAAAAAATTTAAAAAAACCTATTATAGTCCCCAAATCCAAATCAAAACCACTGCCATTTCTTCCCCAAAATGCCACAGGAAATTCATATGTAAAAAAACCATAAGGAAACAAAAGAGGTTTTATACAACTCCACAGGAACAAAGGATAGAGATAAAATTGAACAAAATAGGAACCAAGGCAGGAACAATGAAATGCTTTAAGTGAAGCAAAGGAAACACAAAGAAAAGTCACAGTTCAATATCAAACTGACTAACTACAGTATCCCTTGCACATCCCGAAATGCCTCATAAAAAGAAACCAACGGAACAAATATAGTCCTGCACAATACAATATCTAACTTTCCAATACTTTTATTTATTTATTTATTTACAGAGTCTCTTCAACACCTAGAAACTCCAAACTTACAGTTGCACTCTATGATGTTGGCCTTCTCTTGCTCCTAGCCATGATTTATTCAATCTTGTCTGTTTCCCATACTATAAGAAAAACTAGCCGGCAACAAAGAAAAACAAAGAATAAGGACAACTCATAATTATTACATAAACTCAGGGCAGAGTTCAGCTAGATTTCATGCTATGGAAAGCTACAAAAAGAAAATGCAGGGTCAAAAAGATAGAGGGCAGAAATGTCAGGAATAAAGACAAACATTTAATAGCAGAAATAGGCAAACATGGATATTTCTCCATTTTGGGGACCAGTCATTGCTGTTTGGTTTTTTTTTTTTTTTTTTTTTTTTTTTTTAGTATTTGTAGTTTATTTTTATTTTTAAAAATCCTGCTAAAAGAAAAGCTGGTAAGAAGTAATTCCAGTATCCTGCTTCAGATTACTCATAGGAACTGATAGGCCAATAATGGTTGCATAGCTCCCTCTAGAATGGCTTTAACTATATCTTTTTTTTTCTATATACACTGTCATTAGCCCAGTGGTGGGTTTCAAAATTTTTTACTACCGGTTCTGTGGGTGTGGGTTGATGGGTGTGGCTTTGTGGGCGTGGCAGGGGAAGGACATTGTAAAATCCCCATTCCCTTCCCAATTCAGAGGAAGGATACTTCAAAATCCCCATTTCCTCCCAATCAGCTGGGACTTGGGAGGCAGAGAATAGATGGAGGCGGGGCCAGTCAGAATTTTTACTACCGGTTCTCCAAACTACTCAAAATTTCTGCTACTGGTTCTCCAGAACTGGTCAGAACCTGCTGAAACCCACCTCTGCATTAGCCTCATGTTATATGAAAATGAAGCAGTTTATATGAGACATTCAGATTTATGTACTACAAATTTCCTAACGTAAGCAACATTTTCCTGGCCAACAACATTTGTTGCTAGGTTTTGCAACTGTATCATATCACTCCTGCGGATATAAAGATTTCTCCAGTAAAAGCTTTTAATATTTTTTACAATAGCTTAAATTTAACATATATGAAATACTTTTCAAATCAACACTGTGATATAATTGATAGAACAGAACCAGAATTAAAATGCATTAATATAGCGTCACCATTCATTTTTGGTGTCAACTACATTTCTGCTTTCATTTCACCTTTAACAATTCCTATTTCATTATAATCATGAAATTCATCCATAGTATTTTGACACATTATTATATGTTATTCAAATTTATTCCTATTTGATTATCTTCCTGACTATAGCTCTTACACCAGTGTCTAAAGCAGCTGCAAGTATTTTAAAATGTTAATCTTCATCTTTTTAAACATCTTTTTTATTTTATTACAAAGTTCCACAAAGTACTGAATCTCTTATAGCGTCTTTAATCCCTCCCCAGCTTTGCATTGTTGGGCAGCTTTCTGAGTTTAGAGATATATTCTGCAATTTATTATCCTTATTTTTTTGTTTGAGGTTATGGAACATAAAATATTCTGCAATCAGTCAGATTTTGTAAGGATATAAATGCTATTGCATTTACTACTTCTGTAGAGTTTAGTTGTAAGGACAGTTATTTTAATAAACTTTGTTTTGATTCCCAAAATACTCAATAATAATAATAACTTTTTTCAACCATTCTACATACCTAAAAAAAATATAGGTATATATATATATATACATACATACATGCATACATGTATACACATACCTATACCTATACCTATATCGATAGATAGATGATAGATAGATAGATAGATAAATAGATAGATAGATAGATAGATAGATAGATAGATAGATAGATAGATAGACAGACAGACAGACAGACAGACAGACATATACATATACCAGTGGTGAAATGTGACTGGGTAGGTGTGGCCAACTCTTTTTTTTTTTTACTTTTAAAAGCATTTTTTCTACAACCTCTTTGGCCGAAAATGCTTGTTTTCTTTTAAAAGCATTTTTTTTTCTTTTAAAAGAAAAAAAAGGCTCTGACGATCAGGTAACTCAGCTGGGATCATCGGAGCCTTTTAAAAGCATTTTTTTTACAACCTTTTCAGCCGAAGAGGCTCTGAGCTTTTAAAAGTAAAAAAGAAGCCTCTGATGATTGCGTGGCTCAGCTGGGCATGGGGGGGGGGCAGGGATTTTTGCTACCGGTTCTCCGAACCACCCGCTGCCATTGTTACCGGATCCGGCAATCCCTGACATATACATACACACACAGAGAGAGATAGAGAGAGAGAGAGAGAGAAAGAGAGAGAGAGAGAAAGTCCTCAACCTTCAACCATTCATTCATTGACAAATCAAAGTTATCCCTATTGAACAAATAGGGATTATGACCAGTTCTCACAGTTTCAGCCATTGCAGTATTCCCATGGCCACATAATTGCAGTCTGAATGTTTGACAACTGATTTACAGTTACGATGGGCTGCAATGTTCCATAAGCACATGGTCATGAAGCTGCTCAGAGTCACGTGAACTGTGAGATAGGCTGCAAATAAATTTGATGAACAAACAAACAAACAAACAAATGTCATTTGCAATCTTCTCTGTCAGGTTTCCCAGAAAGTAAATGGGGAAGCCATCATTAAAGGCCACAGGTTGCTGAAGTAAGCCTTTCCCATATGAACATACACCCCAAGAACTCTGCTGGCCATTTATGCACTCCCATTGCACCTGCCTTGCATAACTTCTCACATTGCCACACACTTTCCCTAACCCAAGACCCTTCTGTATTCACTCAATACACACTGGCACTTAGCATTTAGCACTTAGCTGCCAGCTGCCTGCAATTAGTGCAAGTTCAAATCTCACCAGGCTCAAGGTTGACTCAGCCTTCCATCCTTTTGAGGTAGGTAAATTGAGGACCCGGATTGTGGGGGCAATAAGACAGCTTTCTATAGAACAACACAGCTTGGGGGCCCCGAAAGCCCTAATAAGCAGGTATATACATTAAAAAGTATGCAGGCTATTGCTACAATGCATTGCAAGCCGCCCTGAGTCTACGGAGAAGGGCAGCATATAAATTGGACTAATAAAATAAATAAATAAATAAATAAATAAATAAATAAATAAATAAATAAATAAATAAATAAATGTACTCCATCAAACCAGAGGTGGGTTTTAGCAGGTTCTGATCAGTTCTGGAGAACTGGAAGTGGAAATTTTGAGTAGTTCGGAGAACTGGTAAATGCCACCTCTGACTGGCCCACTCCCCTCTATTCTCTGCCTCTTGAGTCCCATCTAATCGAGAGGAAATGGGGATTTTGCAGTAACCTTCCCCTGGAGTGGGGTGGGAATGGATATTTTACAGCATCCTTCCCCTGCCATGCCCACCAAGCCATGCCACGCCCACCCACAGAACCGGTAGGAAAAGAAATTGAAACCCACCACTTCATCAAACCCATGGGGCCCCTTTGCACCCTCCCCAGTCAATCATCTCTTGTGCCTTCCCCTTGGAGCTTGTGCCTTCTTTCCAAACCTCTGCATGTTCACAACTCTCCCTCCATTACCACCATTTATTTGCCTGGCCCAACACCCTGCTGGCTTGAGTCATTGATCACATGCTGAAACAGTTAGAAGAATGATGCATATTATTAAATTGATCAACTTCTGCATGCTTCTTACTTTCCTTACTTAGTTACTTTAGGCTGAGAAAAGAGGAATCTCATTGCTGATTGATCAAAGCTTCTACTTTAGGAATTAAAGGATTAGATAAAAATTCAATTTATAAATAAACTAACTTGCAGACATCTTTGATCACAAAACATTAAAAACACTAAAAATCAAACCAAATAAACATCTGCCTTGCATAAAACTACTTCAAAAAAAAAAAAAAAAAAAAAAACACCAGCCAGCACAGCAATACAAAACACAGGTGCTAAAAACAAAGGAACAGCCCATCAATATATTCAAATGATTTAAAATGCCTCAAGTAATAAAAAAAGGTAATCAAACGCCAAGATGACCATAATGTAGGAACAACAAAATCTGCATAAATATAAGAAAATAAGAATTCCAGTTCTATGCATTAAAATCAAAGTGACTTTCTAGAAAATGCTTATGTTGGGCTGCTTTTATCCATCAAAAAGAGTAGCTTTTAAAATATTATGCTCTTAGAAAGGCAGAATCACAGCAGTGGTGCTAACCAATACTATTAAGTATGCTGTCATAGACTATCACATAGGCTCAGACACTTAGTCTTACTAACGATGCAATAGAGTAAGCGGGATCATTTAAATAATGATAACACCATCAGGGCTCCTGTGTTATTTGTTTTCTTTCTTCGCGCAATTCACCTTGCATTACAGGTTTATTGTACTTTATAGTCGGCATCTGTATATGGGCACGTTGGCTTTACCTTCTTATTCACAACCATTGCACGTACTGTACAGTTTTAACTGACTTGCTTTGGAAGGTTTCACAGTAGTTGCTAGGAAACCTTTCTGTGTTCTTTTCACTTCTTATATGGCATTAGCTTTTCAATTGATAAGGCTGTACCGTTTGGTACAGAGGGATTTAAGCCGAATCAAACAATAACAGTGGGGCTGCAAAACTGATAAGCAAAAAAGAAAAAGAGAGAGAGAAAGAGAGAGAGACAGAGGGAGAAATGGCACAAATCCCTGTTCTTAAACACGTAATGTACAGGATTAAGGGGAGAAATGGAAATGACATAGCATATTTTCTTTCACTATTTGTCATTTTTACATTGTGTTTTAAGTGCACCTCCCCAAATCATATTCTCATTACAGTTTTCATAAAAAAAATTCAAGTGTTAATTTTCTCACCTCACATCCTGAATTAAATGTAATGAATAAAAACTCATCTGAAAGTTTTCTGTGCATAGTTAATAAAATCCCGAAGTATATGGTAGGTACCTGCATATAATTTGTGGGTAGATAGGTGCGCACGCACATGTGTATGTTTGATTTATTTGCTTTTTGGTGTAAGAAGTTATATACATACATTCAATATTACTGGGCCTTTTTATTAATTGGGGAAACTGTTTCAAAACTTACGCCTGCATTCGTTGAAAAAGAATAATTCACAAACATAAGAATATGTAATGCTCACGATCTTTCTCTCTGTCTCTCTTTCATGTGGGTGGACCTTGTTATTAGATAGCTACAACAAAATAAAAATCTCCATATGGATCACTCTCATTATTCCAACTAGAAAGATTTCATGAAGATTTCCAATGAGTCAGAAAAATGACTTAATCAGATAAAGAAATCAATGAAATTAGTTAATTGGTTTTTATTGCTACTTCAGATTTATGTAAACAAATTCAAAATTTTCTCCTTATAAGTCGCTATAGAAGATGCGATAAATGCATTGTGCAAAGGCAGAAGGGGGAAAAATTTTGCTGAGTATGCTCCTTGAGGATCCATAGAAAAGAAAATGCCATAATTGTAAGGCAGATGTAGGCATGTTTTACAGGTGAGCTTTAGGATTATCTAAATTACTTTGTTTTCTACATTAGCTTCCTACTTATATAATAAGATTTTTTTTAAAAAAAAATATCTCATAATGTCATAGATTCCCTAAAATGATTGAATAATATTTTAAAAGAGGAAAAATTTGAATGGATATGATAAATGCAACTGTCCTGCCTCAGCAAATACCTTTTATACAGTATACTGTTGTTGCTCTCTAGCCCCATCTAGTGGCTGGAGAGATAAACACTAAGTATATTGTTTGAAGCTGACCCAACCCCCTTACCCATCGGCCTGCACTCTCAAAACAAGTGCACACTGGGAAGCCAGACTCCATTTGTTTTAGCATTTGGAGAAGGCTGAAGCACAAAGAAGCATCCATCTTAATCTGTGGCACATGGTCATCCAAGGACAAAGCCACATCCCACACACAGAGCATTGCTGGTGAGATTTAAATTGCTTGTATTTATTAATTGTTATGTTCAGCAGTAACTTAATACTGTCTGTCTTGTATTTGGTTCTCATTGTATGTATCCCTACTTTCCCCAGTTCCATCATATCCTTTCTTTCAATAAAGCATTCAGATCTATGCACAGGGTCTGTTTTATTGAAGGATAGGTTGGTTTAGTTGCATGTTGAGCTGCACACAGACTAACGTGTAGTGGGGACAGAAGAGCAATGAAGAATGGTTTTCTTCCCCCAATGGGAATGACTTAAACTATGCATGCCTTCAGAACAGCTTCACAACATTTCAGGTAGGATTAGAATAACCTGTCCAAATTTAAAGCAGCTATTTCAAAAGCAGCTACCCTTTAAGTAGGAGCCTGGGTAGTACAGTGGTCTAAAGCACCCTGTTATTAAGACTAGCTGCCTGCAATTACTGCAGGTTCGAATCTCGCCAGGCTCAAGGTTGACTCAGCCTTCTATCCTTTCTTAGGTAGGTAAATTGAGGACCCAGTTGTGGGGGCAATAAGCTGACTTTGTATAAATATACAAAAAAGATGAAGGTTATTGTTTAGCACATTGTAAGCCGCCCTGAGTTTCCGGAGAAGGGTGGCATATAAATCAAATTAAAAAAAAAAAAGTAGTCATGATAATAGTACTGCAGACATACCAAACACATATCAGCTTCTTCTTTGCTTGTAATGTATAATATATCCTGACTAGAGATACTCAGAGACAGAGACAGAATACACATTGTTATTACTCTAGAAAAGATATCAAGTCATAGAACCAGATGAAAATTGGAACTGCAAAAACTGGCCTTTACTGTAATAATTCCACTTAATAATAGTCTTCTGTCATACAGTGAGCCATGGAAATTTCGTTTGTATGCCATTCCCAATTGGTACAAGAGATGTGTCACTATACTTTTATACAATGGTACAGTTATACCCCATCAAGAGTGCACGTCCTGTAATATTGCACTCTTTTCTTCCTCTTCTCAAACTATTGACTTTTTTGATAGCCTGAAATGACATTTTTAAAGGTTAAATGCAAAGGCACTGGTGAATCTCTTCTACCTTCAAGTCATTTATTATATTTCCTAAGAAATGTTTGCAGACTCCATGGCACATTCATACATGATTTCACAGTATTGAGCTATGCATTTCAAATAATTATCTTAAACAATAACCAAAGCAGCATTTCATTAATATTTTTTTTTAAAAAAACCTTTATATTAAACCAAAAGCAAAGCTATGACTAAGGGAAAAATAAGAAGGTTATATTGAAAGGGAGCAAGGGAAAGAAAGTTTCTTACATTATCTTGAATATCTGGAAGTGACAATATTGAATAATAATGTTGGTTATTAAAGTTGCATATTTCTGTGGTCTTTTCTATTTTGACATTCCTGAAAAGAAAAACAAAACACACACTCTCTCACACACAAAATAGCATAAGGGGAAAAAACCCCTATCATCCATTTATACTAATATTGAGCCTAATTGCAATAAATATTGACTGCATTATTTTCACTGAAGATTCTTGTAATTATCCTCTTAGGGATTTGCAATCAGTTATTTAACCCTACAAATATTTTCAATTAATCTAACCCTAGAAATGTTTTCAATTTAGCAAAAAGGATCTCCTGGTTCATTAATTTCTATTTGCATCATCAAACTCTGAAGTCCTTTAGCAAGAATTCTATTACAGATAATAGAAGTGGTGTCCGCTCTAATATTTTGCAGACATTCACATACAGATGAATACAGAATATTAGAGGGTGTGTGCACATAAGCCATATATCCTAATATTTCTGCATAGTTCTGTCTGAAAGGGAACCTATAAGTTCACATTGTGGAACTGACAACATGCATTTGTAAAATCCTTTATCTAATCTTCAGCTGTGCCTATTATTAAATAGGTTAGCTGGCATACAATGTATTATTGAGTAATTGTGGAGGATCTTTAAAGGTACCAATGTATACATGACACAGCTAGATTAGAGCCTTCTGTAAGGCTGATTTTGATGTTCTTTAGCACAGTAAATCAACTACACTTAAGCATTAGCTAATTTAAATGGACTGGAATTAGATACATTCAATCAGTAGACCATACTCATCAGAATATGAAAACTATTTGAATGGTGTTGCTTTCATAAGGAAGGCTATAGCAAAGAAGTATTGGGTACCCTAAATAACTGACCAAATAAGACTTAAATTTCAACCATAAGTAAACAAAACATACAAGCATGTTGTGCTACATGTGGTTGAGACTGGAATGCCATACTTGGAAATATTAAAGAAGAAAATATAAGCTGGACTGTATGGTTAGAAAATAGAAATGAAGCAGAAGAGCGATGTGTCATTTTCCACCAATCAAATGATGATTTCATTCTTCCAACAACCAAAACAATCTTTATATACAGTATCATCACCTAACACAGATAATTCAGCTGATTGTACAAAAAATGAAAAAGGTTACAGTATAACAGTAAAGATGAGATTGGGACAGATTATACTGTAGAACAGCTCACAAACTGTTCATAAGCAAATTATAAATCAAGTTAACAAGGGTTAAAATGGTAAGCAATTTCAATCATTTCAAGGACAACCTCAGAAATTACCTTGATGTCATGAACCTCATTGATAGGAAACCAAATTTGGAGTGAAATGAAATACATTATTAAGGATGAACATTCAAAGAGCTTGCCAAATGGGAGAAAGAAAACTGGATATCAGAACAGATGGTGAAATTGATGACATATATACAGAAATAAAGAAAGCAACAGAAAAATCAGATTCTAATTAAACTACACCAATAAATCTGGAGAGCGACACAGTGGTCATCAGATTGGAAGAAGTCAGCCTACATAAAATACCAAAGAAAGGAGATTTAACAGTGCAAACAAACTATTAATTCTATCCTTATTTTACATGATGTCAATAAAATGCTTAAGGTCAAGAAATAAGATTAGAATCCTTCATGAAAATGCTTCCAAATTTTCAATGTTCAGTCTACTTTAGAAGTGCCAAGGAACACGAGATATTGCTAATACATACTGGATAATTGAAAAAGCCAAGCAATAGAAAAAAGAAATATATACTTTAATTGTGTTGATCATGTCAAGCAGATGTGCTTATAAATCCTAGAGCAATATACTGTCTTCATGTAAAACATATATACATAGGTCAGAAAACCATTGTCTGGATGAAATATTAAAAAAAAAAAAAAACTGACTCCACTTGACAAAGGCTGTATTTTGTTGTTGTTAGTTGTGAAGTCATGTCTGATCCATTGTGACCCCATGGACAACATTCCTCCAGGCCTACTGCTTCAGTGACTCCATCCAGCCACCTCATTCTCTGTTATCCCCTTCTTCTTTTACCCTCAATCTTTCCCAGCATTAGGCTCTTCTCCAGTGAGTCCTTCCTTCTCATTAGGTGGCCAAAATATTTGAGTTTCATCTTCAGGATCTGGCCTTCTAAACAGCAGTCAGGGTTGATCTCCTCTAGGACTGACCAGTTTGATTGCCTTGCAGTTCAAGGGACTCACAGGAGTCTCCTCTAGCACCATAGTTCAAAGGCCTCAATTCTTTGCCGCTCAGCCTTTCTTATCGTCCAACTTTCACAGCCATACATTGCAACTGGGAAAACCATAGCCTTGACTATACACACATTTGTTGGCAGGGTGATGTCTCTGCTTTTTAGTACTGTCTAGATTTGCCATAGCTTTCCTCCCCAGGAGCAAGCGTCTTTTAATTTCTTGGCTGCAGTCCCCATCTGTGGTGATCTTGGAGCCCAGGAAAATAAAATCTGTTACTACTCCATTTTTTTTTTTTAATTTGATTTATATGCCGCCCTTCTCCGGAGACTCAGGGCGGCTTACAATGTGTTAAGCAATAGCCTTCATACTTTTGTATATTTATACAAAGTCAGCTTATTGCCCCCACAAACTGGGTCCTCATTTAACCTACCTTAGAAAGGATGGAAGGCTGAGTCAACCTTGAGCCTTGGAGAGATTCGAACCAGCAGTAAATTGCAGGCAGCTGTGTTAATAACAGGGTGCTTTAAACCACTGTAGTACCAAGGCTCCTACTTAAAGGGTAGCTGCTTCTTCCCCATCTATTTGCCATGAATTGAAAGGGCCAGATTCCATAATCTTAGTTTCCTTAATGTTGAGTTTGGTCTGGTACTAATCTCTTTAGAACTTGCCACAATTTGTTGTGATCCACACAATCAAAGGCTTTAGCATCAATAAAGCAGAAGTACATGTTTTTCTGGAACTCCCTAGTTTTCTCCATGATCCAGCGTATGTTGGCAATTTGAGCTCTAGTTCCTCTGCCTCTTCAAAATCCTGGCTGTACTTCTGGTAGTTCTTGTGCCACATACTGCTGGAGGATTTTAAGCATAACCTTACTAGCATGTGAAATGAGTGCAATGGTGCGATAGTTTGAACATTCTTTGGCATTGCCTTTCTTTGGAATTGGAATTAAACTGACCTTTTCCAATCCTGTGGCCACTGTTGAGTTTTCCAAATTTGCTGGCAAATTGCAGCACTTTTACTGCATTGTCTTTTAAGATTTTGAATAGCTCAGCTGGGATACTGTCTCCTCCACTAACTTTGTTGTTGCTCAGATTTCCTAAGGCCCATTTGACTTCACATTCTAGGATGTCTGGCTCGAGGTCAGTGACCACCCCATCGTTAAACTCATTCTTGTATACTTCTCTATAATTTTGCCACCTCTTCTTAATCTCTTCTGCCTCTGTTATGTCCCTGCCATTTTGGTCCTTTATCATGCCTATCTTTGCATGAAACATTCCCTTCATATTTCCAATTTTCTTGAAGAGATCTCTGGTCCTCCCTATTCCATTGTTTTCTTTTATTTCTTTGCACTGTTCATTTAAGAAGGCATTCTTACCTCTTCTAGCTATTCTGTGGAATTCTGCATTCAACTGGGTGTATCTTTCTCTTTCTCCCTTGCCTTTCGCTTCCCTTCTTGCCTCAGCTATTTGCAAAGCTTCCTCAGACAACCATTTTGCTTTCTTGCCTTTCTTTTTCTTGGGGTGGTTTTAGTTGCTACCTCTTATACAATGTTATGAATCTCCGTCCATAGTTCTTCAAGCACTCTGTCTATCAGATCTAATTATTTAAATCTATTTGTCAACTCTACTGTATATTCATCATGGATATGATTTAGTTCATACTTGAATGGCCTAATGCTTTTCCCTATTTTCTTCAATTTAAGTCTAAATTTTGCAATATAGAAGCTCTATACAGTCAGCTCCTGGACTTGTTTTTACTGACTGTATAGAGCTTCTCCATCTTTGGCTGCAGAACACATAGTCCATCTGATTTCTGTGTTGACCATCTGGTGATGTCCATGTGTAGAGTCGTCTCTTGGGTTGTTGGAAAAGAGTGTTTGCTGTGAACATCGTATTCTCTTGACAAAATTCTACCAGCCTGTGCTCTGCTTCATTTTATACTCCAAGGCCAAACTTGCCTGTTATTCTGGTTATCTTTTGGCTTCCTACTTTAGCATTCCAATCCCCCATGATGATAAGGACATCATTTTTTGGTGTTAATTCTATAAGGTCCTGTAGGGGTTCATAGAACCGGTCAATTTCATCCTCTTCAGCACCAGTGGTTGGCGCATAGACTTGGATTACTGAGATATTGAATGGTTTGCCTTGGATTCAAACTGAGATCATTCTATCATTTTGGGGATTGTATCCCAATATTTCTTTTCCTACTCTTTTATTGATTATGAAGGCTACTCCATTTCTTCTGAGGGATTCTTGCCTGCAGTAGTATACCTGATGGCCATCTGAATTAAATTCACCCATTCATGTTTATTTTACATCACTGATTCCTAAGATGTCAATGTTCAGTCTTTTCATCTCTTGTTTGACCACGTCCAGCTTACCTTGATTCATGGAACTTACAGGTTCCTATGGGGAAAAAAATCTTTACAACATCAGACTTTCCTTTCACCACCAGATGCATCCACAGCTGAGTGTCCTTTTGGCTTTGGCTCAGATGCTTCACTCTTTCTGACACTAGTAGTACTATTCCTCTCCTGTTCCCCAGTAGCATATTGGACACTTTCGACCTGAGGGGCGTCATATTTTTTTTCCTTTTGGTACTGTCCATGGGTTTGTTTGGTTTTTTTTAATTTGATTTATATGCCGCCCTTCTCCGGAGACTCAGGGCGGCTTACAATGTGTTAAGCAATAGCCTTCATACTTTTGTATATTTATACAAAGTCAGCTTATTGCCCCCACAAACTGGGTCCTCAATTTACCCACCTTAGAAAGGATGGAAGACTGAGTCGACCTTGAGCCTGGTGAGAATTGAACTCGCAGTAATTGCAGGCAGCTGGATGTTAAATGCTGCCTTAGGAGGCATTAGCCTCCTACGCCACTCAGGCTCCTCCCTGCCTTTTCATGGCAAAGATACTGGAGTGGGTTGCCATTTCCTTCTCCAGTGGATCACATTTTGTCAGAACTCTCTGCTATGACCTGTCTGTCTTGGGTGACCCTGCACGGCATAGCTCATAACTTCATTGAGCTACGCAAGCCCCTTTGCCATGATAAGGCAGTAATCCATGAAGGGGAAAGGCTGTATATACTCCCCTTACTTATTCAATAGGAATATATATTGAGAGAAGATGAATCAGAATGCAAGCGTGATTTTAAACTTAGTTTAAGAAATATCAATAATATGCGCTATGCTGATGGCAATACTCTGATATCTGAAAATGTTAATCATCTGCAAACTTTAGCAGGAAAAAACAAGGGGCACAGTGAAAAAAAAAATGGACCAAGATTATATGTAAATACCAAACTTATAAGTAGAGTAACCAGCCTTAGAACTGATCATGAAAATAATGTATGGAAGATTTCCTGCCTTTTACAATAAATTATAAACAGTAAAGGAACAAACAGGAAGAAATATAGTAGAATAAAATAAAGGCCTTGGGAAAGATATTCAGATATCAAGTTGTGTCTTTATCTAACAACATTAGAATCATGCACATCTTTCCTGGAAACAAAAGTAACTTTGAAGAAGCAGGAAAGCATAACACGTTTGACCCCTTGTATTGATTTCTAAGAATATTATGGATGGCGAAGAAAACAAACAATTGCAGATCGAACATACCAATTCAGAATTCTTACTCAAAACACAAATAGCCAGATTCAAATTATCAATAGCCGGACACAAACAAGGATCTAGTTTCCTTGAGAAGTCAAGGAAGTCATTTTGACCCCAGCACAGCGAACTCCAGTTTCAGTTGGGCATTCAAGCTGCTGGTGATGATTGAAGCCATGATTGCCCCGTCCCCAACCAGCCAGCCAGCACCTTCTGACCTTCTCCCTGCCTGGCCAGCCAGTGCAAAGCTTTACCATTCTTCTGCTCCTCCTCCTCCCCATCCAAGGGGCAGTGCGCTACATGGGACAGGGTCTCATTCCTGCCCTGGCACAGTGAACTCCAGTGGGCTGGATGTGGCCTGGCCCTGCAGTGTTTCCTCACTCAGTTGAAGACTTTGTTCAGCCTTCAAACAGTAAGGCTGGTTCACATAAGTGAGAAACGCACCAGGGCCATGGATGGTGTTGGTTCTTGCACCTGTCTGATTCTGATTCCATGGCTGGCCTTACTGTTTGAAGGTAAGCAGCTTGAATACCCAACTGAAGCTGTAGTTCACCTCACCAGAAGAGAAATGAGAGGGCCTGCGGTCACCACACCAGGGAAGAAATGAGAGGCCCTGCTATCCCACAGAGACTGCCGCTGCTTGAGTGGGGAGGATGAGTAGAAAAACGGCTGCTCAGGTGACTCCTGCCCCACTACCCACCCTGCCAGCAGCTTGAATGCCCCGACTGAAGAAGGGATCACGCTCTCTCTCTCTCTCATACACACACAGAGAGTCTCTCATACACACACAGAGTCTCTCTCTCTCTCTCTCTCTTTCTCTCTCTTTGTCTCGCTGAGGTGGCAGTTGCAATGCTTCAGTGCCTGGCTGGCAGGGTGCTTAGGTAAGCCAGTGCGAGGCATGGGAGGGGCAGCTCTGTACCCCCCATCTTGCTTCGTACTCCACCGCCCACTGCCTCAGTGGCTCCGGTGGCTCCTGCTGCCTGCACTGCTGCCAGCAGCTTAGGTGCCCTGGCTGAAGATCACTCTCTCTCCCATACACACACACACACACACACACACACACACACACACACACACACACACAAACAGAGGTTGCATTGGATTTCTCTGCCTCTCCTCTCTCTCTCTCTCCTCTCTCTCTCTCTCTCTCGCTCTCCCTCCCTCCTCCCTCCCTCCCTCCCTCTCTTTGTGTCACCCCATTTGCATGCAAGCGTGCTTGGTTGGAGAACGAGGTCTCATTAAGTAGTTAAGTGGAAAGTAGTTTGGGGGGGGGGAGGAGTAGGAGACTGGCAAACACTTTTCATGCCAAGAATGAAAATTTCTGGGTTGCTGACTCTCTGCAAAAGAGGATAGGTGCCTGAATCCCAGGAGTGTCCATTCTCAGCACAAAAAGCATTTCCAAGCCAAATCTCTTCTCCCTTCCTCAGAGGCAAAGAAACAGAAAAACAAAGAGAGGAAGACAAATGTTTGCAAGGTAAATGAGTCCTTGTGGCAGGAAGGGAGGGAGAATCATGAAGTATCTTAGTGGGTCAGGGAGGTCTTGAGGGCCTGTTCTATCACTAGGGCCTCCATGGCCTTCCCTACCCTGGGATACCTCATGTGCACATTGGCATACTTGAAATGTGAGCTCTTAGGAAAGTATCTTTTCCTTGTGTATTGCAAACAGCTATTTCCAGTGGGGAAAACAGGACAAAGCAAGTGGGGAAAAATATTTTCCTTTGCTATATTTCCAGTCTGAATTAGATCATGGCAAGGTCCCTACAGGAGAGCGATTATGTATTAATAGAAAAGCAACTAACTTACCTCTGTTCTTAAATGCTTAAGCTTTTGCACATAAAAAACAGAGGAGCTCTGATCAACTATCAGAGCCATCATTTTGACAGTTTTACTGTATTGTAGTCTGCGAACGCCCCCACAAAATGAAAGCATGGGATAAACTCAGCCTGGTTTGTTCTCAGTCTTATAAGTGGCCAAAAACTACTAGCAAAAGGGTATTTGATCACAAGGCGAGGAATGCTTCCCCTTTGGCATTTGAGCATTCAAGAAGGGACAGAAAAGACAAAGAAAAAGAAGGAAAAAGGGGAAGACAGCAAGGAAGGAAAAAGAAGGAAAGAGGGGAAGGAAGAAGAAAGAAAGGAAGAGGAAGAGGGAAGGAAAAAGAAGGGAAGAAAGGAAGTAAAGAAGGAAGGAAGAAAGGAAGGAAGGAGATTTTAATGAGAGTGAGGGTTACCAGCAGCCCTGCTGCCTTTGTCATCCCCTTGTCACCTCCTCCTGATGACACCTGGTGGTCTCCCATTCTATCACTGAGGATGCTTTGGTTAGAAAGCTGAGTCTCCTTGTAAGGAGATGGAGTGGTCTTCCCTCTGACCCACACACTTTACCGTCCTGCACACACCATGAGCAACCTGGCAAAGGAGAGCGAGCACAGCAGCAGTGGGATCTGGCCATGCCCACCACACCACCACGGCCAAGGCCCCCCCAGCAATGCCCCCCCCCCCGGCCCCCCTGAAGTCAACTACAATCCTGATGCAGCCCTCAATGAAATTGAGTTTGACACCCCTGTGCTGGACTATGAGAAGAACCAGTTTGGTGTAGCAATTAAAAGTGGTGGACTAAGAGCAGGGAGATCTGAATTTTAGTCCAGCATTTATGCCCAAAAACCAAATGACTGACTTTGGGCCAGTAACTTTGTCTTAACTTTAGGAAAAAGATTTTGCAAAATTTCTGAAGTGTTGCCAAGAAAACTGCATGGATGACACATGTAATTACCAGGAGTCAAGATTAACTGAAAGAATCATAACACCTGAAACATTTTTTTACCAATTTTTTTTCTACATTTCAGTATGAAGTCATATTTTATTGGAAATCAAATGTTGTCGACAGGAATAGCCCATTTCTGAACCTCACAAGGAAATTGAATATTGGGCAATTTCTGAAGACAACTACTTAAACATATATCAACATAGCCAGCATTTCTCATAAGCACATGTTTTAGAATTTATATAATGAGTGAGCTCATGCAATGTTTTATACTTCAGATTTGAGAGTGTTGGTATTTTTATTTATTTATTTATTTATTTATTTATTTATTTATTTATTTATTTATTATCTCCAATCTTGATTGTTTTTACAATATTGTTTTTACTAATAATTCAAGGCAGAGAACATATGCAACACATATGTCCTATTTTACCCACAACAATCCTGTGAAGTGGGTTAACCAAGTGGAGAAATCCAAATTTTTTTACTACCAGTTCTGTGGGCATGGCTTGGTGGGCGTGATGTGGCTTGGTGGGCGTGGCAGGGAAAGGATACTGCAAAATCTCCATTCCCACTCTGGGGCCAGCCAGAGGTGGAATTTGCCGGTTCTCCAAACTGCTCAAAATTTCCACTACCGGTTCTCTAGAACCTGTCAGAACCTTCTGGATTTCCCCATTGGGTTGACCTGAGGAACAGCACCTTGCCCATGGTCACCCAGCTAAAATAGGACTTTAAACTCACAGTCTGCTGATTTCTAGCCTTTTGTCTTAACCATTACACCAAACTGGCTTTCAACATAGGAAAATGATTCATTCACTTTGAATCAAAAATTTCCATGCAACTTTTCCATGATTGAAAGGCTGTCTTTGCCGTTAAAAACAACACAAGAATCTGCTGCTTGCTTCTATACCATATCAGTGAAGACAGAAGCGAAGTGATCCATTATTTAAAGGGACTGAGGGGACCATCCCCAACTTGGAATGATTCTAGTAATTAGCTCCCCAAAAAGCAGCCTTCATGATAAAAATGATATACACATGCATGGAGTGGGTGGGTGCGAAGGGTGGGTGGATGTCTATATTGGAGGTCATTACAATCAAATTTCATTGTCATCCAATTTTCTTTTTGAGTGATTCTGTGCTGGCAGCATTTTCTATTGCAGAACCACTGATTCATTTTTAATTAGCCTTAAATTAGTTTGCTTATCCAGCTTTCCATTACTCTTTTCTCTTTTCCCCACCCTTTTCTTTTCACAATATGTTACATTATAGCATTTATTTTCTTTTAAATTGTGTTCATTTTTACTCAGTCAGGTTCTCATGTTCATTTATCATCATCACCATCATCATCACTAACAACAACAATGGCAAAATCATAAGTGTAAAATTGTAGAAAAAACAGTTAAAATAAAATAATAGAATACAGAGTTGGATCTTGGGGGTCTTCTAGTCCAATCTCCTGCTCAGACAGGAAATCCTATACCATTTCACACAAATGGTCTCTTCTCAAAAACTTCCAGTATTGGAGCATGCACAACATCTTAATTGTTCTGTCAGGAAATTTCTCCTTAGTTCTAGGTTGTTTTCTCCTTGATTAGTTTCCATCCATTGCTTTTTGTCCTGCCTTCAGACGCTTTGGAGAATAGGTTGACTATCTTTTTTTTATAACATAAAATACTGAGATACTGGAACTCTGCTACCCCTAGCTTTTTATTAAACTAGACAATTCCAGCAAACATTTTTCATATGTTTTAACCTCCAGTCCCCTAATCATCTCTGCACTCTTTCTAACATCTCAACATATTTTTTACACTAAGGTGATTAAAACTGGATACAGTATTCCAAGTGTGGTCTTACCAAAGCATTATAGACTGGTATTAACACTTCATGTGATCTTGATTCTATCCCTCTTTTAATGCAGCCTAGCTCTAGCACACTGTTGACTCATATATGTCAACTAGGACCTCAAGATCCCTGTCACAATATTATTATTGAACCAGGTACCAGCTATAGTATACCTGTGCATTTGGGTCATGACACAAATAATTATGTCAATTTGTCTTTCTCTTATCTTTGACATCTTCTACCCCAACGCACACAAACACACTCAACTCATTTATATTTGGGCCCTAAAGACAGATGTGTCGATGTGCGTGTTAAGTAATCATTCAGAATGATCAAGAACAGAAAAGAGAACTTAAGTCTCCTTTAGCTAACAAAATATGTCTGGGAGCCTTAAGAATGCTGTGGAAGCAATCAAATAGACTATGTTAACAGAAAACTCCTGCAATCATTTTACAAGATTTCAAGATTCTGCTGTAACCTTTCTGCAAATGTCATCCAGTTCTGATAAAATGCAAAAAGAATATTAGTGCTGTTAGGCTTTAATGCATTTTCCATTCCAGATAATAGAAGGACAGAGCCCTGTTATTTCCTCTCTTACATGCAAGTCTAGAAGGTTTACCTGTCAGATGATAAAAAGTCAGTATGAATTCTTCTGAACTGAGGAATCTAGTCATGAAATGTGTTGGGCAGTCTTTATATAGCCCTAATATTTATGGATCATCCTTTCCTAAATCTTATCAAAATAAGAAATGGTAAATTTTTAAAATGCAAATAATCTATATAATATTATTTTTAATTGGAATAAAAAGTCCTGACCTTCGATGTTTTGTGTTATGAAGTTAATTTTGAAATTCCCTATACAACCAGTGTTCATTGTGTTGATACATTTAATAGGGCAGTAGTGAAAATGAAAATTTATAATTTAGTATTATAGTGAGGTTTTGAGTAATTTTATATATATATCCCATCTGCCATCATCAGGCTTATGCCAGTAGTCATTTTGCACTAACTGACGTTGGAATTTCAAATCTGGTGCTGGTATTCTGGGATGGCTCCACCTTTTCATTCTGATTGGTTGGGAGTCCCAGTATGTGTTTATTGGCTTGGCTTCGGGTGTATGGTCGGTTTTTCTCCACTAGGTGGCAGGGCTTTATCTTTGTGGCTGGTTTGAATATGATTTGGTTAGGATTTTTTTGTGCAATGTTTGGTCCATGTTCCACATATGGTGTCAAGATTCGTCTATCTATGAGAGCAGGTTTCCAAATAGTAGGCAGACGTGAAGTGTCATCCCGTTTATTCATGCAATATGGTCTTTTTTCCATTTCTATTCCTTCTCTGATTATCCTGCCATTGAGATGTTCTATTTTTGCAACTGTTTTTGTTTTATTAAAATTAATGTTGTGTCCTGTTGTATTTATATGTTGAACTAATGATGATGTGTGTTCTTGCTTTTGTATTGAGTTTTTGTGTTCCTCGATGCGCACACTCATTCTTCTGTTGGTCTGTCCAATGTATGTTGATGGGCAGGAAGCACATGGGATTTCATATATGCCTTGATCTTCTAATTCTATTTTGTCTTTGGGGTTTCTCAGAATGGACGATATCTTTCTATCTGTGCAAAATATGTTTTTGATGTTGTGTTTTTGTAGTACTTTGCTAATTTTATCTGTTGTTCCCCTTATATAGGGCAAGATGGCTTTCCCATTGTTTTGTTCCTCTTGTTGTTTTTTATTCTGTCTTGGTGTTGTATGTTTGATCATATTGATGACTTTATTTCTGCAGAACTCATTTGATGTCAGTACATTAGTTAGTGTATATAATTCAGTTTGTAAATGTGCTTCATCAGCCAGACGTTTAGTTCTTGTGGTTAATGTTTTGGCAACAGAGTTTATTTGTGCTGGATGGTGGTGTGATTTGGCGTTGAGATAGCGGTTCGTATGTGTCTTCTTTTGATAGATGGTATGTCCTAAGGTGCCATCAGATTTTTTATAAATTAATACATCGAGGAAAGGTAACTGGTTTTCTGATTCTATCTCCATGGTGAACTTTATTTTGGGATGGAGGCTGTTCAAATGTACTAAGAAGTTTTCCAATTTATCTCTTCCATGTGGCCAGATCACAAAGGTGTCATCAACGTATCTGAGCCATAATTTTGGTTTGTTAACAGTTTTTTCTAAGGCATTGGATTCGAATTCTTCCATGAAAAGATTAGCGATGACTGGTGATAATGGTGATCCCATTGGTGCACCTTCTACTTGTTTATATCTCTGTCCTCTGTGTATGAAATATGTGTTGGATAAACAATGTTCTGTTAAGTTTGTGATATGTTTTGGTAGTTGATATTTGTTTTTAATTGATGACAAGGCTTCTTTGACAGGTATTTGTGTGAATAGTGATACAACATCAAAGCTTACAAGAAGGTCACTTTCTTTTATGTGTTGCTTTTTTATTATTTGTATGAAATGGTATGAGTTCTGTACATATGAAGCAGCAGATTCTGCGTAAGGTTGAAGATGTTTTGCTAAATATCTGGCTAGATTTTGTAAAGGTGAGCCTATGGAACTTACTATGGGTCTGAGAGGTATTCCATCTTTGTGTATTTTTGGGAGGCCATACAGTTTTGGGCATTTTGATGATTTTTCTCTGGGGATAATTTTTTGTTGGATTTCTTTACTTATAGTACTTGATTTTATCTTTATCTTCGTGGTTTTTTCTAGATATGTTGTTGGGTCTGTGTTTATGGGTTTATATGTGGCGTCTTGAAGTAAGTCAGACAGTTTCTTTTCATAGTCCACTGTGTTCATTACTACTGTTGCATTGCCTTTATCTGCTGGTAATATCATTATGCTATTATCATTTTTTAAAACTTGCAGTGCTTTTTGTTCTTCTTTTGATAAGTTGCTTTTAGGTGGTTTACTAGTACATAGAATGTTGGTGACGTCATGTCTGACTTTATCAGCATCGTCAGCACTGAGTTTCTTTAGGCTGGTTTCAACTTCGCATATGATGGTTTCTATTGGAAGTGTCTTGACCCGAATAACCAAAGACCTATATATATATATATATATATATATATATATATATATATATATATATATATATATATATATATATATATATATATATATTCTAGCCAGGTTTTTTTGTTTCTTGCTGACTAACAGCAACTCTGTGCTGCTCTTTGGGAGACTCAGATAGCTATTTCTGCCTCATAAGGAGTCATCAGTGAGCCACACCCTCTTCTCAGGTATCCTCCCTGTAAAGGAACAATGTTTCTTTTTCTTTTTCATAGGCTTTTATGTGCAAATTCTTTCTAGCCAGGTTTTACCTACGTAAGCTAAGATGTTCTACAGCCCTGGTTCTGTGAAATCTCATTCACAAGTTTCTGGGCTTTTTGTTTCTTGCTGACAAACAGCAACTCTGTGCTGCTCTTTGGGAGACTCAGATAGCTATTTCTGCGTCATAAGGCATCATCAGTGAGCAACACCCTCTTCTCAGGTATCCTCCCTGTAAAGGAACAATGTTTCTTTTTATTTTTCATAGGCTTTTATGTGCAAATTCTTTCTAGCCAGGTTTTACTGGAGATATATATATATATATATATGCACTGTGGGATATCACAGCAAAAACGTGATCATTTTTGGAACCATGATTATATTACAAAAAATGAACTGCTGTATTTCAGTATATCCCATAAAATAGATGGGTGATTATGGGAGCGACGTGGCGCTCCCACGTAACATCTCTCCTGCGCGAGCTGCATTGGCTCCCAGTGGTCTTCCGGGTGCGCTTTAAGGTGTTGGTTCTCATCTTTAAAGCGCTCCATGGCTTAGGGCCAGGATATTTGCGAGACTGCCTGCTGCTACCGATAACCTCCCACCGGCCAATACGCTCTCACAGAGAGGGCCTCCTCAGGGTGCTGTCGGTCAGGCAATGTCGGCTGGCGGCCCCCAGGGGGAGAGCCTTCTCTGTGGGGGCACCCGCCCTGTGGAACGAGCTGCCTCCTGGAATACGGTTGATCCCAGACCTCCATACCTTCCGTAAAGCCCTGAAGACGTTTTTATTCCACCAAGACGGCCTAGCCTAAATGGTTTTTAAATTGGGATTTTAATTTTATGGATTTGGGGGTCTTAAATTGGGAAGCTAATGATTTAATTCTTTTTTAATTATCTTAACTTTTGTATTTGTATGTTTTTTAATTTTGGCTGTTCACCACCCTGAGTCCCCTCTGGGAGAAGGGCGGTATACAAATTAAATAAATAAATAAATAAATAAATAAGATGATGGTGGATGGAAATCCCTATTCCTCCCAATCAGCTGGGACTTGGGAGGAAGAGAATAGATGGGGGCGGGGCTAGTCAGAATTTTTACTACCGGTTCTCCAAACTACTCAAAATTTCTGCTACCGGTTCTCCAGAACTGGTCAGAACCTGCTGAAACCCACCTCTGGTGAAAACGTATGGTGAAAACTTTTCTTTTTCTTTTTATACCCTGATATGAAATATACAGTAAGTGCAGGACAGGAAACCACAGTCTTAATAGCGTATACTGCCTTCACATCAACAACGAGGTGACACAAGGCTGTGTACTCTCCCTCATTTATTCAATTTATATGCATAATACATATTAAAGAGAGGCTGGACTAGAAGAAGTTGGTTGTGGTTTTAAAATTGGAGACAGAAGCATCAACAGCATGTTTTGTACTGATGATACTATACTAATAGAAACAACAAAAAAGATCCAGAAATTATAGTAATAAAAACTAGGAAAACCAAGGACTAAACTGATATTATTTTACTAAAAATAAATTCTTAGAAATACCATATCTTAATAGTTTTCCCGGCAGAAAAATGTGGAAATTACAATGTAGAAAATTAGGAAATAAATAAAGTATTGAATATACATATTAGAAATCAAACTCCCAATGCATATCATCCTTTTAGATCAGTTAAAATTGGACCTTGATCAATTATATGCATTAAATTTTGGATGAAACTGTATCGAATACAATATGAGAACAGGGGGAAAGAAATAGAAAAAAGTCTTGTTTGAAACAAAATAAGATAAAATCCACATTTTTTTAAATAATGCATAATGATGATATTAATTTTCTTTTCTTTAGATTTATAAAGATTCATACTAGGCAAATATTGATATAATCAGTGAACAGATGGGTGCTATATCTTTATTTTTCAAACAAAATAAGTCTTCCAGAAATCTTGGCTGCACAGTTGGGATTTTAACTACAACTTAATGTTACATAAATTTTTGACATTATTGATATGATGAAATTTGGAAAGGCCCAAGGTCCAGATGGTATAATTTAAAGTACAAAAATTTCAGAGATAGTAACTTCCTATATTATTGAAGATATGTCAGGCAATCAACAATAGAGGCCTTGATAGCTTTAAATATGAAGCTTCTACAACTGTAATTTTTAAAACTGGTAAGGACAGCATGAACTTAAAGGTTATTGGCCAATATCTTTGTTACATATGGGTGTTAAAATTTAACAGCTACTTTGGCAAAAGGACTGCAGAAGATGTTCTCCAATAATAATTAATTGGGCATAATCTGGTTTCAAGAAAAACCCTTAGGTCTTAGATTATATTAAACTCTTGGTTGATATAATAACTGTGTGAGCTGATAAATATAAATAAGTCATTTTACAAAAAAAAAAGAGGCTTTGATATGATGCAAATTAAGTTTTTACTGCAAGTGATTAAATTTAGTTTTCATATAGAATTTATCTATGTTATAACTAGAATGTAGTATAAAATGCATTAATTTCAGTTTTACAATTCTTACCTAATTAATAAAATTGGTAATACCATATAAATACTTATAGTTAAATGGAAAGTTTTATATACATATGCACATATGTACTGTACATATAAAAGAACATTTGGGGAATCTTGAATTATTAACTAACTTACTATCCCTATTGCTAAGAGGTCTTGAAGGATATAAATACAAATTTAGGCTTTGTTTGTCATACTTTCTTCCTTTGTTTTGGGATTATTTATGCTCAAGAACAATAGTGACAACTAGATTTTGCTTAATGATTGCTAAAAATATATTAGACTATAATTAAAATAAAGTACCATAATGTCACTAATTGAACAGAATATTGAAGATGGGATCTTGAGAAAATTAAGCACGACAGAACAATTTGATTTCAAATAGTTTGATTTCAGCTTGAAAAAGTTTGTTTAGAACAACGTTTGAAATCCATGTGACAAAACTGCTGTTGACCAATGTTATCAATACCGTGAAATTTCACATAAGAATATTTAACTTTTATTTTTAACGTTCACTAAAATATTATACAGGTTGTACTATAAGTCAGACCATAAATTCATCAAGTCTGATAGAAGAAATATGTAACAGATACTATCAACCAAGGAACATCATCTGACAGGAGCCAATAGGACAGTCTTTTCTGTCATAGCACCTGCCCTTTGGAATGTCATCTTCTCAAGGTTTATGTGGTCCCAATCCTGCTAACCTTTCAGAAAATTCTTCAGACATGATTTTGTCATTGTGCCTGGGATCAGCAGCGGGACAGAGCCTCTTGGGTGGTTATATTGTTAGCAGTTGTATAGATTGTACTCTCCTACCAATTAAGCTGTAAATTGTTTTAATGATTTTCATTTTAGTTGTTTATTTGTACCTCCTTTTTTGTTGTTTGTTCTTAATTCTGTGAGCAACCCAGAATCACATGTGTGGGATGGGAAGTTATATAAATTGAATGGATGAATTAATTGATTAATCTGGTATTACATAAGAAGAGACTGGTGGCTCTGACTAAAGTTCTATTAAGTCTTGTTTATTATTTCTTAAAGTGTTTTTCTAATAATTTCAGAAAGCCCATAAGTATGTTCAAGAATTTATATTCATAAGGATTCTGGTTTGGACTTGGCAGTTCAACATGACTAAAAGCTCCTGATAGTGCTTTCATGTCAACAGTGAAATCAAGTTTGGAACACACCCACGTGTAGCATATTATCGAAAAACTTGGCATAATCAAATGTGTCATAAACCTGGCAGAATTATGTGTTTAATTAACAACTTTGCAGATCTCAGTGCAAATTCTCTGAGAAGTACTGGTTTCACTAGCAACACCGAGGGGAAGGATACTTAATCTATGCAATAAAATGAAGCAACTGCCACTTATTCTTTCTTCAAAACAACAACTGATTGCAATGAGGTGTACAGCTAGTATTTGTGAAATGATTGTTAAACAGGTTTGTTTTATTTGCTTTTTTTTTTTAATTGAATGTCCTGTGAGGAAGAATTGGTATACAAGAGCAATATTGGCTTTGGATCAATAGGCAGTAGACTGTCCAATGCTACTCGTTTAAAACACATGGCTAAGTGTGTACTAATATGCTAAAAAATCTGGCAGGCCTTTGGTATTCATATTTATCTCATCAACTTTCAGCCTGAAATGAGGTTTGTGGCAGAGACAGGGCCATGTTTTATCTAATGAAAATGAATCAGCCTAGATTGCAATTCCGAAATAGAAATTGTAAGTTTTCCAACTAAGTCACAGGCTTCTAAAAGAAGCTGGTAATAATAAAACTTGTAATCAGCTTAAACCTGTTTTTAAAACTGGCTAGCAGTAGGATCTCATTGAGAAATGTACATCTGAGCTGATGCCAGTGATACTTAGCACAGCTGTTCATGGATGTGTGCCTAATTGAATGTTGTTTGTCTCAAGATTTTCCAGTGCACTATTTCAAGTGGCATCCTGCAGCTGATGTACCATATAACCCACATTAACACCTCACCTGCAAAATGCATAATTACATACAAAATCACTGATTAGATGCAAAATGTGAACAAATGCCAGTGGTTGTATTTCAAGAATCATCCATGCCTATGCACACAGCACAAAGACTGAATGCATTGTAAATCAGCATTACATTCATATCCTGTTTTTCTAAAAGAGAAATAATAGGTCCATACATTTTAATTGTTTAGGTTTCATTCTAACATATTATAACTTAATAATCACAACATATGTCCATTTCCTTTCTGTTCTTTATAGTATGTTTACTGCTAAGGCTGCATAATCTTTATATATTTTATTAATGTCATCGATAAATATTTACACAACATTAATTAGTCAATGTTATCAATTTTTTTTCTGTATGGGTACATCCTACCATATTACCTGGCTTCAGTTGGAGTTTCTAGGCATAGAATTAATGGTTTATAATTATTTACAAAAGAATGAATGTAACACAGTAATGTTCACAGTAACAAGATCTTGGACTCTTAGTGGAAAATCACTTAAATATGTGTATGGCAGCAGCCACAAAAACCAATGCAATCCTAGGTTGCATTAACAGAGGAATGGAATGCCTTGCCTTCAGAAGCTGAGGTGCCCCATCACTAGAGGCTTTTAAGAAGACAAGCCACTTTTCTGAAATGGCATAGGACGGGGTGGGCAAATGTGGCTGTTTTACAACCTGTGGACTTCAACTTCCAGAATTCCTGAGACAGCCAAGCTGGCTCAGGAATTCCGGGAGTTGAAGTCCACAGGTTGTAAAAGAGCCACATTTGCCCACCCCTGGCATAGGATCTTCTATTTGAGCAGGTAGTTGAACTAGAAGACCTTCAATGTCTCTTCCAACTCTGTTATTCTACATATTCTATTCCGTTATTATGTATGTTCTATACTCTATCTTTTTTATTTATTTTATGTTATTTTATTTTATTCAATTTGTATACCGCCCTTCTCCTAGTGGACTCAGGGCGGTGCACAGCCAAAACTAAAACACATACGAATACAAAATTTAAAATTTTTAAAAAGAATTTCATGACTTTGGCCCCAAAATTTAAAACATTCAAACTAAAACCCATTGACAATTTAAAAAATTAAAAAAGCTAGAAAAAAAGGGGGGGTATATCACATCAGCCCTGCTTGATGGAAAAGAAAAGTTTTTAGGGCACGGCGAAAGACCTGGAGATCCGATATCCTTCGTATCTCCGGGAGCAAAACGTTCCAGAGGGCAGGAGCTGCCACAGAGAAGGCCCTTCCCCTGGGGGTCACCAGCTGACATTGCCTGGCTGACAGCACCCTGAGGAGTCCCTCTCTGTGGGAGCATACTGGTTGGTGGGAGGCTATTGGCGGCAGAAGGCGGTCCTGCAAATACACAGGTCCTATGCCATGGAGCGCTTTAAAGGTGCTGACCAACACCTTGAAGCGCACCCAGAAGACCACTGGAAGCCAATGCAGCTCATGCAGGAGAGGTGTCACATGGGAGCGCCCCCTCGCTCCCATAATCCCCCATGCGGCCGCATTCTGCACCAGTTGGAGCCTCCGGATGCTACTCAAGGGAAGCCCCATGTAGAGAGCATTGCAGTAGTCCAGGCGGGAAGTGACAAGTGCCTGAGTGACTGTGCGTAAGGAGTCCCGATCCAGAAAGGGACGAACTGGCGAAACCTGATAAAAAGCCCCCCTGGCCACGGCCATCATATGCTCTTCTAAAGACAGCCGTGCATCCAGGAGGATGCCCAAGTTGCAAGCCCTGTCCATTGGGGCCAATAACTCACCCCCAATAGCCAGCAATGGCACCAGCTGGCTATATCAGGACGCCGGAAGCCACAGCCACTCAGTCTTGGAAGGGTTGAGTCGAAGCCTGTTATACCCCCATCCAGATCCGCACGACCTCCAGGCACCGGGACATCACTTCAAGGGCATCGTTGGGATGGCCTGGGGTGGAGATGTACAGCTGAGTATCATCAGCGTACTGATGGAACTCCACCCCAAAGCCACGGATGATCTTACCCAGCAGCTTCACATAAATGTTGAACAGAAGGAGCGAGACGACCGACCCCTGCGGCACCCCACAAACAAGGCGCCTCGGGGTTGACCTCTGCCCCCCTGCCAACACTGATTGTGATCGGTCGGAGAGATAGGAGGAGAACCACCGCAAAATGGTGCCCCCCACTCCCAACCCCTCCAACCGGTGCAGCAGGATACCATGGTTGATGGTATCAAAAGCCGCTGAGAGATCTAACAGGACCAGGATAGAGGAGCAACCCCTATCCCGAGCTCTCCAGAGATCATCCACCAACGCGACCAATGCCATTTCCGTGCTGTGCCCGGGCCTGAAGCTGGACTGGAGCAGATCCAGATAGACAGCTTCATCCAGGTACCCAGGAAGCTGTTGCACCACCACACTCTCAACAACCTTCGCCAAGAAGGGAAGGTTGGAGACCGGACGGTAGTTAGCCAAAACAGCCGGATCCAGATCAGGCTTCTTGAGGAGGGGCCTCACCACCGCCTCTTTCAAGGTGGATGGCAAGACACCCTCACTCAAGGAAGCATTGATAATCCCCTGGAGCCAGCTTGATAATTTCCCTTAATTCTTTCAAATAGTATTGAAGCTTAACCAGGGGTGGATTCTACTTACCTTTACTACCGGTTCGCAGCTGGGCCGTGCGCGCGGTGAGCAAAGCAAGCAAGCGCGTACACTCTTCTGCACAAGCACAGAAGCATTTTGATGACATTGGGGTCAGTGGGTGGAGCCTCCCGCTGGTTTTACTACTGGTTCTATAGAACCAGTGTGAACCGGGGGGAACCCACCACTGAGCTTAACTCATTATTATAACTAGCAATAAAAGCAATATATCTCAAGTTACAGATAGTCCTTGACTTACAACCACAATTAAGCCCAAAATTTCTGTTGCTGAGTGAGATAGTTGTTAAATGAGTTTTTACAACTGTTTTTGCCACAGTTGTTAAGTGAATCACTGCAGTTATTAGGTTAGTAACATGGTTGTTAGGTGAATCTGGCTTCCCCATTGACATAGCTTATCACAAGGTAATCACATGATCCTAGGACACTGCAACTGTCACAAATATGAGTCAGTTGCCAAGCATTTGAATTTTGATCATGTGACCATGGGATGTTGCAACATTCATAAGTCATTTTTTTCAATGCTGTTGTAAACCTTGAACAGTCACTAAACAAACTCTTTTAAGTCAAGGACTACCTGTATATTTTATCTGTCCTTAGGGACTGGATGTAGACGAACAAATGGAAACACAATATAAACGAGATGGGCTTGTTGCTGATTCTGCAGTATTGGTTACCGGATTTGTTTTAGGTAAATTTCACTTCTTAAAGATTGGATTTGCACTTGTAGATACATCTGGATCCACTGCTGATGCTGGAAAGTCATGACTTTTTTATTGGCTATTTTAATTAATATGTACCATTTTAATATAGTTTAATTTTTAATTGTATTTTCTGCTTTTATATTCATATAATCTGGCCTAATCTGTTAAGAAAGTCAGTTGTATACACACATTCCAAATAAATGAATGAATGAATGAATAAACCATAATGGTTCCGAGGACGTGCAGTTGCTTTAAAGATCAGAGAGGTGTTCCATTCAAATCCCTGTACATCCTGAACCACAATTTTGCTTACAGATTCAAAGAGCTGCACAACCCTAATATATACCAATATCCTTGTAACACAGTTCCTTGTATTCTTTTGCAAATAGACGAGTGCCTATGCTGATCAGCCAACAAAGCTGCAATATTGAGATAGAGGAAGTCACCATAAATCACATTGCAAACATTCTCCTATAGAGGAACTAGCTTTGCAAAGAGAGTTATCTAGAACCTACAGAGTTAAATAGCTAACATAGTTATAGGATTCAGTTGTGTACATCTGCCAAAAATGCTTGAGAGAAGCTACAGAAAAGATGAGCTGGTTGTGTGAGGAGCTCTGCCTTTGTCTATTGTATTGAAACAAATAGCTTCATAATCAAACATAGCATAAAAAGGGTGCACTGTTACAGTAGGCAAACTGGTTTGTCAAAGGCAAGGAATGTACTGTACCAATGAAATTACAAATCTGTATTTTATATTTTGTTACTATCAATTTAATATTTAAATATTCTTCAACTATTTAAGTAACAATTAAAGAGAATTCACAAATAAATGTTTTATGCAGAGCAAATATTTACAGACCCCGAACATAAACTGTTTCAACTTCTCCTCTTAAGACTCCTCTATAGGGCATTGCATGCCAAAGCAACTAGACACAAAGATAGTTTGTTCCCCTATGCCATCACTCTGTTAAACACCTAACTCCTAAAGCACTGTCTTCTACCCAAAGATACAGTATTTACCCATGTAATAGGCTATTATTATTGCTATTATCCTTGTAATCTTGTCATCTTTCTTATCTTCTCCTTCTTTCGTACTACCTTCTCCAATTGGTATGTTATGATTTATCAGTTTGTTTGTAATTTATGATTTATGATTATATTATGATCATATCTTATCATATATCTTTTATCTATGACATCACTTTGTTGTTTGAATACACTGAGAGCTTATGCACCAGAGACAAATTCCCTGTGTGTCCAATCACGCTTGGCTAATAAAGAATTCTATTCTATCCTATCCTATCCTATCCTATCCTATCCTATCCTATCCTATCCTATCCTATCCTATCCTATCCTATCCTATCCTATCCTATCCTATCCTATCCTATCCTATCCTATCCTATAAAAAATAACTAAGAGAAATCTGCCCCTGGACTATATAGGGACTCCTCAACTTACAACTGGAATTGACTTCAGAATTACAATCTTAAATTATGCTATTCATTAAGCAAATCATCACATGTCCAACACAATTTTACTATTTTTTTGCTGCATTCATTAAGTAAATCCATGGTTATTAAGTGAATGTCACATTCATTAAGCAAACCCATTTTCCACAATGGGTGTTTTGTTTGTTTGTTTTTTTGCCAGAAACTCGAAATAAATACTGTTTCTCGTGAAAAATGTTGAAAATTAGGCTCATATGCCTGCAGGATGCTACAAACAGCTTTAAATGTATTCCAGTTGCTGAGCACCCAAATGGTGATTGTGTCCACAGCTGTTGAAACTTCAAATCTGGTTCATCAATATCTTTTCTGGTGTCTGTTGTAATGTCAAATGACTGTAAGGATTGCCTGTAATCACTGGCAATTTTTTGTAATGCAAATCAAGAGTTGAGAATATAGTCATCAATACTGCATGCCAAAAAAAAGAAAAAGAAAAAAGAAAGAATGACTTTGTAATTACCACAAACATGTAATCAAAGTTCTGGTGATGATGTTGTGAAATGAACTTTCCTTTTTAATTTTGAACAGTTGGACATTTATGAAATAAATTATTTATGGAATTACTGCTTTATAAAGATGATAACCAAAGAATGTAACACAAGTTATAATGAATCAGAATCAGAATAGAGCTGGAAAGGACCTTGGAGGTAATCCAGTCCAGCCCCCTGCTCAAACAGGAGATCTTATACCATTTCAGACAAGTGACTGTTCAGTCTATTCTTCAAAATCTCCAGTGATGAAACACCCACAACTTCTGAAAGCAAGCTGTTCCACTGGTTAATTGTCCTCGTTATTAGTAAGTATCTTCTTAATTCCAGGTTGCTTCCTTGATTAGTTTTTATCTATTGTTTGTTGTCCTACCCTCTGGTGCTTTGGAAAATAAATTGACCCCCTCCACTTTGTGGCAGCCTCTCAAATACTGGAATACTATCATATCTCCCCTAGTTCTACTTTTCTCTAAACTAATCAAACTCAAATCCTGCAAATCTTTCTTTACAAGTTCAGGCCTTTAATCATCTTAGTTGCTCTTCCTTACACTTTTTCCAAAGTCTCAATATCTTTTTTGTAATGTGGTGACCAAAACTGGATGCAGTATTCCAGGTCAACTGTCAAAGAAGGATTCTTGCGGTGTAAGCAGATTGCATACTGTTAACTCATGTTTAAGTGATCGTCCAAGGTCCCTCTCACAGTTACTGTTTTTGAGCCAAGTATCACCTAATCTATATTTGTACCTTTGCTTTTTCCTGCCAGTAAAACCTTGCTTTTACACATTAAATTTCATCTTGTTGATAGGCCCATTGTTCAAGTCTATCAATATCTTTTTGGATCCTGAGCTTGTCTTCTGGGGTATTGGCTGTTCCTGCCAGTTTAGAGCAATCTGCAAATTTGATGAGTTCCCCTTCTATTCCCTCATCTAAGACATTTATGAACTACTGGGTCTAAGATGGAATCTTGTAGTAGCCACTACTTACTTCCCTCCATGTAGATGTAGTACCTTAAGAACTACTCATTGGTGGTGATGCTGTCTATCCTACATTTTTTCTAGCTTACCAAGAAGTAGGTTGGGGTCTACTTTGTCAAATGCCTCGCTGAAATCTAAATATACTATGTCCACAGCATTTCACTGGTCTATTAATTTAGTCACTTTGTCAAAGAATGAAATAAGATTGGTTTGGCATTATCTGTTTTTAACACACCCGGGCTGGCTACTAGTTATAACTTTATTTGTTCCTAGATGTTCACAGATTTGTTTTTTTGTTATTTTTTCCATTATCTCTCCAGGTATTGATGTTAGGCTGATTAGTCTGTAGTTTCCTGGATCTGTTTTTTCAAGATTTTTTCAAGATGTGATACAATAGTTCTGAGATAACGTCTGCCAGTTTCTTCAGAACTCTGGGATATAATCCATCAGATCCCAGTGATTTATATTAATAGAATCTTTATTAGCTAACTCTATCTTCAGGTGTTCTTCAGACTATCCACTGAACAGCTAGAAGTTTATATTAGATAATAATATATCTAATGAATATATTAGAATGAAATGAAGTTAAGATTTATTTAGGATCCACTCAGTGAGAGTTCTACTTTGTGTTTTCTGTTTTAGTGCATCTTAGTACTAAAAATGTGTAAATACCAATGTTCAAACTTCTCAGGGAGTTAGGGACAGTTTTTCCAGCTTCTGTTTTTGCTTTTTCAGATAGCATTGAAATACCACAATGTTACATACTATAATAGAAAAACAGTTCAAAAATCTGTGTGTGTATATATGAGTCATGATGATTCATTCAGTATGAAATAAACCTTAAAAGTTGAAAAATTTCACTTCAACCTTTAATATTCTTATAAAATTAAATCCAGCAATTTATTCCCACAATGTATACTTAATTAGTTTTATATATGATGGTGCTGCAATACTATACACTGATTACTGAAAAGGATGTCTAATTCTTTACTGTACTTTAATAAATCTGACACAAATTTCAACTCTAACTGGAAATAAATTTTCAACTATAATCAAACATACTGAGTTTTATGTACATCCTAAGCATAAGTATATATTTGAATTTTAATGAGATTGCTAAATTAGAATAGATTTTTTAACAATATGCCTTGAACCTATAACTTATTGAAGTGTATATAATTCAATTCAATGATTTATATTGTTTTAATCAGATTTCCTGATATTTGTTTTTAGTTCAAGTTTTGCAGAGACTTTTAGTCTTTAAGATGATATTATATCTTCAATATATTTAATTATTTACAACTAGAAATATAATCTTCATAGCATTTGAAAATCACTGGCTTATTTAACTATTATTATATTCTTTCATTCTTTTTATGTTTTCATATATTCTTATTTATATGTGTTATGTAAGGTATTCACTAAAGAAAAACATAAATTTCTTTCCATGAACTCAAAAAGGAGGAGAAACTGGAGTTCACATACATTTTAAGTATAAATCACAAAACCCTTGCAATCATACTGGTGAACTCTATTTCTCACCAGAAAATTATTGAATTACAGATACAATAACTGTTCACGGTATGACTCTGAGAAGAATCAGGTTGCAGTAGAATTCCTGAAACGTTTTATCTCTTTAACTTAAATTCAATACAAACTATGTTCCTTTTGTTACTTTTGATAAACTTCAGTACTGAAACATTACTTCAGCATGAGATAAATTTACTAGCTGCAGGAGTTCAATTTAAAGAAGATATCTAGTATTAGAGGTCAGAAGATTCATTGACTTGCTCATGCAGCAGTTGAACAAATGACAACTCAGAAGCAACAAAAGCAGTAAGTAAAAGAGTTTTGCTAAAGCTTTGCTTTCATTTAGTAGGTTTTTTTAAAAAAATCCTATGTATTGCTATTCACAAAGCAATATCTGATGTAAAAACCATTTGAGAGCTAAGACCATTGGGTTACTTGGCTTCACCATCATTTCTTTTCTATATTTAAAATCATATTCGCTACTTGTACAATTATTTAAAATTCCAAACAGATTATAAAAATCATCATTTTATCATGTAACGGAAGCTATTTTGGACTATATCAAGAGTTCAAAATGTTAACTTGAGTGTTTTGTAGTGAAATATTCAGTAACATTTTGATGTATCTTATCTTGGGATGATACATAAGTGAAAATAAATAAAAAAGAATTCAATTACATTATGATTATTAATGGACAATTATGTCACCAATGCTATAATGTTGGGTATCATAATTTTGAGTGTATTATAGGTATGGAAATTGCTTTGAGAGCCACAACTGAAAACTGAAAATAATCATACTGAAATACATTCTCCAAAATTTTCATAATCTTCTGTTTACAAAGTTACTTGCTTTAATAAACCTAGATGACATTATTATGATATTTCTTAATTATATTTCTCTTTTCCAACTATGCCTTATTTTAAATTTCGATATTGCTTTGATTGCCAGATATTGTTGGGTTTAAGCTATACCCTTTCATGGGTTTTCATCACAAAAAAATAGCTTAGAATGACATGAGAAAGAAAAAATAAATAAATAGAAGTCATCTTCTTACTCCTCTACCACCTCCTCCGCTCCCTTTATTTCAAATAATAACTCCCCCAAGTCAACTGCTAGTGATTTCATGGATTTTGAGAACACCAAAAGTAATTTGTCACTAATTCTATTAGGATATTAGGTCAGCTCCCCCTACTAAGAGTAACCACAAGATATTTTTTTAAAGAAGTTTGATCCTTTTGTCAAACTAAACTTCAGTGGGTTTATGTTTGATCTGTTTAATTATTGAAAATAATTTTAAACATTGTTTAAAATATTGTTGGTATATTTACTATCTTGTAAAGAAGATATAGCAATTCATAGTTTGTATCTAATATATAGTCCTTCAAAAAAGAGAAAATGGCAATATACAAACTATAGAATATATTTTGATATTAATACCTGAGATTTTATAGCACATTATAAGAGAATTGATCAAATGAAAGTGAAATAATTTATTAATCAGAACAATTTATCATAACAAATGTTTTTAAGATATACATTTGCTTTTATTTATTAGGAGATTTATATCCAATTTAATATGCAATTTATAGAGAGGAACATAGAAAAATATGAAAGAATATTTTAAGGAAGAAAGGAATTAGAAACAGCTTTTAAATACAGCCAATAAACATGGAACATTGTGTGGTGATTCTTTCCATTGTGACAAATAGTCTATTCATGCTATTCATAAGAAAAGAGAGACAGGTATCAATGCAGTGCTGTAAGCCCAGACTAACACTATATTTCAATTATTGTATAAAGAAACAATCCTCTCTACTATACAACATGTGAGAAATATTCTATGTTGTTCATGCCTTGATAACATTCCAGTTTGTTAGTACATAATTCAATATCTCATTAACCCTAGCCCTAACACTCACCTATGAACTACTTGTTCTTTAAGACTCAATTGTTGATTTGCTAGTATTGAATAGAGAAATTTTGTATTCTCAAGTTGATGCAAATAACAAATGTCCATATTAATAATAATAACAATAATTATCTGTAAAAATTATTCCAGCATTGGAATAATCCAAAATCCTTTTTGGTGTTAATAATAATTCACTATTAAATTATGAAAACAAAATAAGTTTTACTGAATGTACTGTTATTCAGAGGCATTAGGCATTTCAATTTCCTTTTACAATATTTTGTTAAAGTCATCTTATTTTCTTTTTTTTCAATGAGATAATTTATTAGCATATTTTGGAAATCCTGTAGATACATATTTAAACTGAAATATATATTTAAAATTATTTGTTGATTAGCAAGTTAGCTAAATGACTATTAGGTAAAACTGACTACTTACTTGAAGTAGTACACTAGTGTTTCATCATCAAACACTTCATCATGAAAGAGATAAATCAGACTGGACTTGAATTCTTTAATAGTTTCATTAATGACTTGAATTGAAAAGTGGAGGGAACGTTTATGAGATCTGCAAATAATACAGGGTGGAATAAAGCTTAGAAAACAGAAATAGAATTCAAAATGGTATTGGTAGACTACAGAAGTGGATTGTGAATGACAGAATGAAAGTGGCAGAATGTAATGAAAGTGATCCCCTCCCCTTTACTTAGGAAAAAGATACCAAATGCCCATTATAAGATGTGTGGTACCTGGCATAAAATGGTATTGAACAAAAGGATTTTGGAATTGGAATTGATTACAAAGTGAATATGAGTATTGTGATGTGCTGCTAATAAAGCAAAATTAAATTTAACACTGCAACAAGAGGCATATGATCTAAATCACAGAAATTAATACTTTCGCACTGTTTGCATTGGTTAGTTTGCTTTTGGTGGGGGCATAAGTTTGCAGAAACACACTGTAAACTTAAGAAACTGTGTTGAAGATACATTGGATGAGATCAGCCCTAAACAAAGAGCATTTCCCCCGACTCTTTCCCAGTAGCTATTGGTGTCTGTATAGAAAAAAAAATAGTTACACTGAACCAAAACCAAATATACAAAACTATGCTTACTATGATCTGCAAGAAGCTAGCCAACTATTATTTTGTGACAATGACTCTCCAGGTTTCAGGCAAGCACAGAGGTTCAAATTTATATCTGAAACCTAACACTGAACATATAGTGATTACTTGGTAAATTTATATATAGATCTTAAATTCAGCAATGCACAACTCTTTTCTTAAATGTCTGTACAATTATCTAATGATGCAATGATATAATAAACTTTTAGTTTATTATATCATTGAAGCAGCTAGAAAGAATGAATCCTGATGCTCATTATAACTAATTTAGAAATTTCAGTTAGCCTTTCTCTCGTTTTAAAATCTGGCCTTTAATTTTAAATTGAGTCAGAGTTATACATACAGTGGTTATTAGCTTTTGTCCAAATAGTGCTACAGTATCTTTAAATTAGTCATTCAGAACAGTGACCTTCCTGAAAATGAAGAAAGGTGTAGAAAAGAAAGAAATGAAAGAAAGATGTGTCAAAAGATACTCAGAAGCACATTCTCTAATGAAATGCACTCTCAATTATGGATGTATAATACGTTGTTGATCTGGTGAAGTTTTAATTATACCTCATGAGAGCTACTGTATATAGATCTACTGTATATATACTGCTAATATATAACAATGAAGGGTTAAAACAGAGCATTTTCTTTGAAATGTCTTATTTTCTCTTCTAATTTTATGTAACTCTGTACTACTTAATGCCAAGAGACTTTTCTCTCTGTTTATCCATGCTTCTTATTTAAAAAAAAGGATTAGAAAGGGTCTTCAAAAAAAATATATGAAAGAAAAACAGTAAAAAAGTAAGAGTAAGCATATAAAGTGGATGCATGTGTGCATGTGCGTGTGTTGTGTGCATGTGTGAGACATGAACTATGGGAAAGGAACATGTCATTCATATTATTTAGAAATTGAAAGAATATGAATACTTAATTGAGAGACTGTTAAGGCAAGCGAAACAATGCCAAAGTAACTGCAACACAAGTATAGGTGAATTAGTATAATTGTACTTTTTATGTCCAAGTGAATTTTATAGTTCATCTTAGTCACAAAAGTTCTCCCCAACAAATACAGTTTTTGACAGATCTTTTTTTACTTCATTTCATGCCTTAACATAATTTAAAAAACAAACATTCAATTCATATTTCTCTCTTTTTTTAAAAAATTTTTTTTATTGTAAACAAACATACACATATAGACATAAACGTTAAAACAAACTAGACATAAACTAACTATACAGTGAAATCAAGTCACATAACTTGAACTTTGAAAGTAGAGTTACTTCGGTAATTGTATATCAATATGTCTATATTATCTTTCATCTTGTATCAATGTTTATATAACGATATTTCCTTTTATTTCCTTATTTTTGTATCATTGGGTGGTAGTCTCTTATTTCGTGTCTTTTTTATCTAGCCATTTGTACCATTCTTGCCAAATTAAGTAAAAGTCTGTATCTTCTTTTCCTTGTATTTCTTTGGTCAATTTGTCCATTTCTGCACATTCCATAATTTTTTGTATTATTTTTTCTTCTGGTGGCGTGTTTTCCAATTTCCACATTTGTGCGAAAACGATTCTAGCTGCAGTTAGGATGTGTATTATCAAGTATTGTGTCTCTTTTTTATAGTCCTTTGTCAGTATACCTAATAGGTAAGTTTCCGGTCTGAGGGGTACTTTTTGGGCGGTAATTTCTTCCAGCTGACTTTGAATTGTTTTCCAAAATTTTTTGACTTTGGGGCATGACCACCACATGTGGTAGTAAGTCCCCTTCTGTATTTTACACTTCCAACAGTTCTGATTAGTATTGGGAAACATCCTTGCCAACTGTGCAGGGGGGAGATGCCACCTATAAAACATCTTGTACGTGTTTTCTTTGTAGGGCACGGACATTGTCAGCTTAGTATTTACTTTCCATATTTTTTCCCAATTCTCTAGGTTAATATTATATCCAAAATTTTTAGCCCAAATGATCATATTTTCCTTCACCAATTCTTCTTCCAATTTGTATTTTAATAGATAATTATATATTTTAGTTATTAATTTGTCATCTGATTGCATTATAATTTTATCTAATTCATTTCTTTCTTTTTGGATTCCAAATTTTTCCATATCGCTTTTATATCTTGATTTTATCTGTAAATATGGCCACCAATCAATATCCGTGCCCTGTTGTCTCAGTTCCTCTCTTGTTTTCATATCTCCCTCTGTATTCAACAATTCATCATAGGTTTTCATCCTGTCTGTGTCCATTGTATTCGGGTAGATTTGGGCCTCCATGGTTGATAGCCATCTTGGGATTTTGTCGTAGTGTTTTCTCCTTATTTCAGTCCAAATTTTTGCCAGTGCTCCTCTGATATAATGTCTCCTGAAGTGTTCATGTTGTCTGGGCTTTTCCTCCCATAGAAATGCATGCCAGCCTTTTGACAAGTCAAATCCTTCTAGTGCTAGTGTTCGTTTATCTTTGAGTGTCATCCAATCCTTAATCCAAGTTAGAGCTGTTGCAGTGTAATAGGTTTGCCAATCTGGTAGTCCCAGGCCACCCCTTTCTTTAGTGTCCTGCAGGTGTTTCAGTTTAATCCTGGCTCTTTTTCCTTGCCATAAGTACTTTAATGTCATTTTGTCAAGGTCTTTGAAGTATGATTTTCCTGGGTTTATCGGTATTGTTCTAAATAGATATAGTATTTTTGGTAGGATTGTCATTTTAATTGAAGCGATTTTGCCTAGTAGTGATAATTTCAATTTACTCCATACCTCTAAGTCCTTCTGGATTTGTTTGGCCAATTTGATGTAATTGTCTTCTTTGAGGGATGATACCTTATTAGTGAGCCAGATTCCTAGATATTTTATTTTTGTTGTTGTTTGTATTCCTAATGTCTCTTCCAATTCTTTCTCCTGGGTTTTTGTCAAATTTTTGGTTAGTAGTTTTGTTTTTTGCCTATTAATTCTCAATCCTGCCACTTCGCCATATTGATCTATCTTCCTTAGTAAATTCAGTCCTGATTGTTTTGGTCGTTCTAAGATGAATACTACATCATCCGCGAATGCTTGTAATTTATACTCCTGGTTTTTTGTTCTTAATCCTTTTATTTCATTGTCGTTCCTAATTTCATTCAACAGTGGTTCCAATGCTAATATATATAATATAGGAGAGAGAGGACATCCTTGTCTCACTCCTTTAGATATTTTGAATTGGTCTGTTGTCTCTCCGTTTATCCATATTTTTGCAATTTGGTCTGAGTATATTGTTTTAATCATATTTAAAAATTTGTCGCCGGTTCCCATTTTTTCTAATTGCAGTATTAAGAATCCCCAATTAAGATTGTCGAACGCCTTTTGTGCGTCAAGGAAGAGTAGGGCCATCTTTTCATTCGATTTTTGCTCATAATATTCCAGTATATTAATTATTGTTCTTGTGTTCTTGTTAATTTGCCTGTTTGGAATGAATCCATTTTGATCAGGATGGATGTAATTCACGATAATTTTCTTCATTCTCTGGGCCATGATTGATGTAAATAGTTTATAATCTACGTTTAGAAGTGATATAGGTCTGTAGTTTTTGGTTTGGGTGAGATCTGAGTCTTCTTTGGGTATCAGAGTGATGATTGTTTCAATCCATGATTTAGGAATTTTGGCTTCTAAGATTGCTTCATTTAGGACTTGTAGTAAAATATCATCTATTGGCTGGTATTCGATTTTGTAAAATTCAGCTGGGATGCCGTCTGGACCTGGTGTTTTATTGTTGTTCAGCTTCTTCTTTGCTTCCATTAATTCTGACATCGATATTGGTTTGTTCAAGAGTTCTCTTTGAGTTTCCTTTATTTCTAGAATGTTGGATTTATTTATATATTCTTTCACTTTTTCCAATTGAATTTCTTCCTGTGCATATAATTCCTGATAAAAATTTCTTACGATTCGCTTTTTTTCTTCGTCCATGTGCTGTAATTGCCCTTGTTCATCTTGTAGTTGGTGTATTATTTTTTTTTCTTTTTCTTTCTTTAGTTTATAAGCCAACCAACGTCCTGTTTTATTTGCAAATTCGAATTGGTTTTGTTTTGCCATTTTGATTTTCCTAGCTATTTCTGTTGTTGTTATTAGATTTATTTCATGTTTGTTGAGATTTATTTTCCCCTTGATCTCTTTCTTGTCGGGTCTGTTCTGTAATTCTGTTTCCTGTTTTCTGAGCTCAATCAATAAATTGTTTCTTCTTTGCTGTTTCTCTCTGTTTTTCTTCGCCTTAAATGAGATTGTTAATCCTCTTATATATGCTTTTGTAGTGTCCCATAGGACTTGTAATGATGTTTGTTCCCTGTTATTTATTTGGAAGAATATCTCCATCTCTTTCTTTATCATCTCTATATATTCTTTATCTTTAATGATCTCTCTGTCCATCATCCATCGTCCCCTTTTTGGCTGGCCTTTCCAGACTATTGTTATAGGACTGTGGTCCGCCCATACATTTGGTGTGATTTCAATTTCTTTTATATTTTCTCTTAATTCTGCAGTCATCCAGGCCATGTCTATTCTGGACCAGGACTGATGGGGATTTGAGTAATAAGTGTACTGTTTTTTAGTTTTATTCAGTTCTCTCCAGGCATCTTTCAATTGTAACTCTTGAATCATATCCTTAAAAGAATCAGGTAGTGTCTTTTTCCTAGAGTTATTTTTTTTGTTACTTTGGTAGTCATAGTCCATGTCAACGATTGCATTGTAATCCCCTATTATACATAGATGTTCGTAGTCTAATTCTTTAATTTTATCATGTATCTTTTTAAAATATTCTTTTTGGCTCCCGTTCGGGCCATATATTGATATCAATAACATATTTCGGGTCTCCATCTTAATATCTATCATTAGTATCCTGCCATCTTCATCTGTGTAAATTTGTTTTGCCTGGATATGGCTTTTAATGTATACTGCGATACCTCTTTTTTTTTGATCTGATAGTGAGGTGAATAGTGTTCCAAGTTTTCTGTTTTCTAGTAACTGTTGATGTTGTTTTTTGATATGTACTTCTTGTAGGTTGATAATATCTATATCTAATTTTTGAAGTTTTCTAAAAGTGTGTGTTCTTTTGGTTGGTAGATTAAGGCCGTTTATATTAATTGAGATTAATTTCAACTCTCGTCCCATTTCCTTTAGTTTTTCTTTATTAGTTTAAGTTTACTTGTGTTTCTTGTTACCATATGTGTTTTCTCCCTAGCCCCTTCTCTCTCCATCTTCTCCCTTTCCCTAGGCTCCTTCTCTTCCTTTCCTTTTTTTATTTCCCCCGTGGGGTGTTCCTGGTTTACATTATCTGAATCACGTCTAGTTTCCTGTTCCTCTTCTATTATAAAGTGAGTGTCAAAGAATTCTTGTGCCTTCTCTATTGTATTGATTTTATATTTTTTGTCGTCCCAAGATATTAAGATTCCCTCCGGTACCAGCCAGCGGAACATTATTTTGTGTTGAATCAGTAGGGTTGTCAAAAAATTATAGTTTTTTCTGTATTCTCTTATTCTTCTTGGAACTTGTTTTAGGGTTATTATTTCTTTCCCTTGGTAGCAGGGTTTTCCCTCTCTCATGGACGTGTAAATCTCTTCTTTTACAGTTTTACGTGCGAATCTAACATGTATTTCTTTAGGTAGTTTGTTCCTACGAGCATAGTTCGTATGAACTCTATATATTTCGTCAATTTCCCTACTAATATCGCTTTTTTCCTTTTGGGTAGCCTCTACTAATATGTCTGTCATCAGGTCTCTTAGATCTTCTCCTTTTGTTTCTGCAATATTTTGAAATCGTAAAAAGAATGATGCTTTTTCTAATTCTAAATGGGTAATTGACTCTTCGAGTTCTCTATTTGACTCCATTTGATTTTGTTCGATATTGTCCATCTTTTTCTCTGTTAGGATCATTTTGGCTTCCATGTTTTGGATTCGTTCTTCGTTTTTGACTATGTTTTGTTGTATTCTCTCGATCTTATCGTCCATTTTTTTAATATTATCATTTATTTGTCCTACTTCTGATTTCAATTCCTCATGGTTCTTTTTTGTTTCTTCGTGATTATTCGCAATTGTTTCTTGGGTTTTGTTCATCCCCTCCTGAATCATAGCTAGTATAGACTGTATATTCTGTATGCTGTGTGCACTGGCAGCTTTTTCTTTGTCTGTAGTTAACATCGTGTCTATGGTTTTTTGTTGTGCAGGTGAAGATTGTGTGGGTATTGGATTTGTTGTTAATTTTTTCCCTGATTTAGTTATTGTTAGTGAAGATGTTGCCATCGTTGTCTTTTGTATTAATTTTCCCCAAATTTTCATATACTAATTGATTGGGGGTGGATGAAATATCATTATATAAGGATCGGGTTAATTAATTCGAAGGAGTTAGGGAGAAAAAACAATATTTTAACAATTCATTCTTCTATTCTTGTCCCTAAACAGTATAATGCAATTAATGCTTAAATACCGAATAATCACAATACTTAAATTCACTTTAAAATTAAACAATCTCTATATAACCTTTATATGATAGATCAATGGGATTTAAAGTTCTCTATAAATCATCTAAAGTATTCTATTGAGTTGTATCACCGTTACCAATACATGCTACCTATATTAATTATCACAGTTATTATTCCTTAATGATATCTATAACAATCTCTATGCAATATCTATATTAATATCTAACTTTCTAGTCAATATACAATATAATTCCACTTAATCAATATATTATTTTGCAATCTATATAGTTGTTTCGATAGGGTAGGAAACAGTAAGACAATAAGAGAAAAAGAAAAAAAAATTAATAATAATGTTAAATCAATTCCTTAATATATATTATAATAATTTCAAATTTGATATTAATGTTCTTTAAGCAAAGTTAAGTAAGTTTTAAAATAGATGAAATTTGGTGATTTAGTATTTAAAGTTCTCAACTATATCACTCTCAGATCAATTGGGGTTGCTTCCTTCTCCTATCCTTCTTCCTTCTTCTTCAGTTCGCCTTCTTTTCACCCGGCTGTCCCAGTTCTATTTCAATATCCTCTATTAAATCCGTAAGTAAATCAGTTGTTCCAATATTCCTGTGTAGCAAGTTGTATCTCCTTTACCAACAGCGTCAATGTATCTAATGTCTCACTACGAGTCTCGTGTCTGTAGTTGAATTTATTATTGTCGCTGGATACAAAGTGAAAGTTTTCTTCTCCAAATCCTCAGTCCGCCATTCGCTACTATTCAGTTGGTTTCCTTCCGCTCACAACGATCTTAAAAAAGTCTCAGTTCTTTAGGTTCACTTTCAACAATCTTTCTCTTAAATAGTCCTTTTTTTCCTCTGTTAAGTCAAATTGTATTATTTTAAGGTTATAATCCACCGCTTACTTATAATCCTCTTTGTCTGTCACTCGTTCCTTTCGCCTGTCAAATCTGCGTTGTCACTGTGTGTATTGAGCTTCGCTCCGATCACTATCTCTCGCCGCTTGCTTGACAATCTTGCCGCCGCTTTTTGGAGTCCTATTCTCGCCAATGTATTTAGGTCCTTATGATTATACCTTTATATTTCGATCTACTTAGTCTTTACCGATGTTTCTCTTGAATCTTCGCTTCCACACTTATCGGTTGACAGCGCTCCAGCCAGCCCAAATGGCTGGTTTTTTTCCTGGCTGGAATTAGGAGGATTTCCTCTGAACCTTCAGGGTGATTGCTGTCGCCCCGAGGTCCTAGAGAGTCCTCCTTTTTCTGTCGACCTCTCCGTGGTCGATAGTGCCAAAAACGGCTTCCAATCAAGAAAATTGGAACTTCGGGGACGGAGCTTCGTTCCCCTCGTTCCTTACACGCTGACGTCACCGCCGGAAGTCTCAATTCATATTTCTCAAGTATTTTAGCTTTTTCTCAATCTTGAAGCTAGTTTTGTTCATCAGTTCATATTAATCTGTATTTGCACATTTTACTAATATCATTGCTTTCTGTTTAATCTTAAAGCCTGCCAATACAGCAAATACTTTTAATTTTCTCATTAATAATTTGATCATCGTTAAAGAATCGTTCAGCACCAGTACCAAATCATTTGCAGAGGCTCTCAACTTGTCTTTTTTTTTTTTTAAACATCAATTATCCTCTCATTTTGCCATCATCTCTAGTCAAAACTTAAAGAACCAAAGCGGAGGAGAGATAATGGGCAATCTTGTCCTGTTCTCTTTTTTAGCTCACAATTTTTTGTTAAATGTCCATTAACAATAATTTGTGCTTTCTATAAGGTATAAATTGATTTCACCCAGAGTTTATAAAAATATTTCCAAAGTTCATATCTTCTAAATCTTTCAACAGAAAAGAAATTTAAATGGTCAAAGCCTTTTTCTGCATTAAAAAAAAATGCTGCTTGTTTTTCATTATGCTCTTCCAAATATTATATAATATCCAGTACTATTCTGATGTGATCTTTTGTCCATTATCTTCATTTTAAGCATAAGGTCCTAAAAGCATGCTTTAGATTTCATGTAATTCAACTTCCATCCCAAAGAATTTGCCATATTCCTCAACCAAATCAAGATTAGCATACAAGATTTGCCTTTTGAAACGGGATTAATATATTATACAATTCCATTTTTTTTTGGTTCTATGGAACTAAATTCTTCTCCCAAATTCTGACAAGTAAAATATTTTATACTCTTTTTTCTCATGAGTCATTTGTAAACAAATTAGGTTTTGTTTTAATTATTTTACATAATGTAACATTTTCTTCCCTTTTTGAGGAGCATTTGCTCCATATTACATGTTAGATATTTGTTAGCACTATATATGGCAGTAATTTAAAAATCAATGCCTGTAGCACGTAATTCAGGTTCATATTTTTCAACAATTGTGGTTTTAACGCATTTCTTCCAAATATCTTTCAATTGTTATAAACATTCCTTAGCATTTAGCCTAAATATATTCTTTTGAAAAGTAAAAATTACACTTCTTTTTTTTGTGTGTGTGTGTGCGTTCCAACAATTATTTATTTTAAAACAAAATGAAACATAAAAACATCATCATTCCAAACAATTACAGACAGTGTTTCGGTCAGTTAAAATCTTTTCGTGCTCACAAACTTTTCAAGACACCAATATATGACACATGTTTCTTTTCCACTAAGAAAAAGACAAATTTTTATACATTTTATCTTAATTTCATTTCATATATCATATTTCATCTCCATGTTTTATTATCTATCCATTGATAAAATAAATTCCATATCAAATAATATTGTTTATCTTCCTGTTGCCTTATTTCAAATGTCAATTTACTCATTTCAGCACAATCCATCATTTTCTTAATAATTTCTTTATCAATAGGTATCTTCTCTCCTTTCCAATTTTTGGCAAATACAATTCTAGCTGCTGTTAAAACATTCACAATTAAATATTGCAGTTCTTTATTGAATGTCTCTGGTAAGATCCCTAATAAAAATGTCTCCGGTTTAAAGTCAATATGTCTCTGTCATTTTTTCCAACCACGTGTGTATCTTAGTCTAATATCTCCTTGCTTCTGCGCATGTCCACCACATGGTAATATGATCCTGGGGTCTGATGACATTTTCAACACTTCTCCGATTTATTCTTAAACATTCTGGCTATCCTCGCCGGGAGTAAGTGCCACCTGTAAAACATCTTATACAAATTCTCCTTATATGCTGTAGACATTGTCATTTTATAATTATATGACCACAGTTTTTTTCCATTTTTCTAAATCAATACCATAACCAAAATTTTTCCCCCACGCTATCATTGATTCTTTAACTTGTTCTTCTTCCAGTTTTACTTCTAACAAATATCCATACAACTTTTTAATTACATGATCATCAGAGCCCATTAAAATCTTATCTAAATTAGTCAAGACATTATAAAAACCTTCTTGTTTGAGATCTTCTCGATATCTAGAAAATATTTGCATGTATGAAAACCAGACCATTTAACATCCCTGATCTTCTAATTCCTGCTTTAATTTAAGTTCACCCTTTTCATCCAATAATTCACTATACCTAATAATTTGTTCCCTTTTAAATATTACTGGATATGAAAAAGCTTCAATTGTAGATACCCAGACTGGAATCTTCAAATAATGATATTTTTTGACCTTCTCCCAATTCAACCATAAAGCTTTACGTATCTGATGTCTTCTAAAATACCCTTGTATTTTTGTTCCTTTGTACCATAAAAAGGCATGCCACCCCATCAACAAATCAGGTCCCTCCAAGTTCAATAATCTGGTATTTCTCAAAGTTATCCATTCTTTAATCCACATTAAACTTGCAGCTTGGTAATACAATTCAAAATTAGGCAAACCAAAACCACCCCTAACTTTAGCGTCTTGTAACAACTTTAATTTTATTCTCACCTTTTTTCCCTGCCAAATATATTTCAATATCATTTTATTTAAATCTACAAAAAATTTCTTACCCAACTTGATTGGAATTGTCTGAAATAGGTACAAAATTCTAGGCAAAATATTCATCTTAATAGTTGAGATCCCAATCAAGGATAGCTGCAAATTTCCCCATTTCACCAAATCTTGCCCTATCTGTTGTTTAAGCTTATTATGATTATTTTCTTTAAGTGCGCTACATCTTGGTGTTAAATATATCCCCAAATATTTTACTTTATTTGTAACCTGCATTTTTGAAACCTCCATCAATCCTTCTTTTTGCTTTTTCAACATATTTCTAGTCATTATCTTCATTTTATCTTTATTAATTTTCAAGCCAGCTACTTTCCCAAATTCTCCAATAGTTTCTATCAATTTATTTATTGTTATTAATGATTCTTCAATGATAAAAACCAGATCATATGCGAAGGCTTGTAGTTTATATTCTTCTTTTCGAATTTTCATGCCTTTTATCTCTTTTTCTTCTCTGATGTGTCTGTTTAAGACTTCTAGAGTCAATATAAACAACAGTTGGGACAGCGGGCATCCTTGCCTAGTACCTTTTTCTATCTCAATAGGATCAGTCAATTCTCCATTTATCATTACTTTTGCCATCTGTTTAAAATATATGGCTTCAATTGCCTGGATAAATTTCCTACCAAAGCCCATCTTTTCCATTTGGAGTATCATGAATCACCACTTTATATTGTCAAAAGCTTTTTGTGTGTCTAAAAATACCAAAGCCATCTGCTTTTCAGGGTGTGCTTCATAATACTCTAAAGCATCCAAAATTATTCTTATATTGTCTCTAATTTGTCTTTTTGGGAGGAATCCATTTTGATCTGCATCTATAAAATTGTTTCGATATCTCTTAAGTCTTTCTGCCAGTATTGAAGCAAAGATTTTATAGTCTAAGTTTAGTAGGGATATAGGCCTATAGTTTTTGATTTGTTGTGGGTCTGTATCTTCCTTGTGGATCAATGTAATATACGCCTCAGTCCATGATTTAGGTATTTCCTTCTTTGTCATCACTTCATTCATCACCTCCAATAGTGGAAGGGTCAAAGATTCTTGTAATGTCCTATAGTATTCAACTGGTAAACCATCTGGCCCTGGCGCCTGCCCGTTCTTTTGCTTCTTGATTGCTTCATAACTCCATCATCGTTATGTTTCCTTCCAGCATCTCCTCCATTATCTTTAGAAATCTGAGATAATTTTGCTTCTTGTAGGTACTTTAATACTTTTTCCTCCTCTATTATCTCTCTTTTGTAAAGTTGTCTATAATACTCTTGTATTATCTTCCCTATCTCTTTATTTCCAAATTTACTTTGCCCTTGTTCGTCAACTAGATATGTTATTTTCCTTGATTCTCTTTCCTTTTTCAATTTATATGCTAACCATCTTCCTGGTTTATTCGCACTTTCAAAGTAATTTTGTTTGGCACTTCTTATTTTTTGGGCTAATTCTTCTTTCTCCAGTAAGTCCATTTTATGCTTTATTATATCTATTTTAATTTTAACATCCTTCTTATATGGATCTTTCTGGAGTTTCTTTTCAAGCCTAAAAATTACACTTCTAATCTATCCCAATCAAATTAAATCTTATTTTTAATATTTCTGTCAAACAACAACAACAATCACAAAAAGACCCAGCTTGGTGTAGAGAGCCAATTTGGTGTAAAGGTTAAAACATGAAGCTAGAAACCAGGAGAATGCAAGGTTTAGTCCCGTCATAGGGATAAAAGCTGGCTGAGTAACTTTGGCCATCACTCTCTCTTAGCCCAATTCACCTCATAGTTTTTTTATTATGTAAAAATAGGAGGAAGAAATATTACGTGTGTTCACTGCCTTGATTTATTTATAAAACTAATAAAGGCAAGGTATAAATAAATTTAAAAATTACATACAATTTTAAGAGGAACTTAAATACAATATTTAAAAGGAATTTTATGTTACATATGCATTATCAGTCTTTAATCTAGTATTTAATCAAGTATTTAAATAGTTGATCTTTTGTGTTTTTCTTCACAAAATGAACTAAAACTTTCCTTGGAACATTTCTTATTTTGACAAAATGTGAATGTATGTGATACATGATGGCAAGAGTGACAGATCAGATGGACTGAAGCAACGAATCTCACACTGCCTTGCCAAAGCCTTGGTGAAGAGTGATCAGTTGAATTAAATTGAATTAAAGATAACCAGTATTAATCCATTTCTAGAAAGCAACATTTGTGAATCCAAACAGGATTTATAAAAATAAGTCATTTTATTATTATTTTTCTTACTTCCTTACTCCATATCATAGCATTATGAGCTCACTCTTCACATTCCTTGTTGTCTGGATGTAGCTTTTATTATTTTATTGCTTTGAAAAATGATGACAAAAAAGGAACAGAGCAAAACAAAACAAAACACAAAGATAAAAAATACATAATTGTCAAAGAAAACAACTCATAGAAAGTGTTTTTTTAAAAAATTAAAAATACAACAGAAGAGAAAAGAATAAAAGGCGTAAAGTAACATTTTAACAGTAAATTGTTCCAATTCTATATATGTCATCTAATGCACTTATATATACATAAGTAATATATGTTAACCTACTATATTTTGTATAAATTGTCCCCATTCATTTTATTTGCCTATACAAAGTCTACATCTAAGAGTAACCCATTCATAGGTGGCAAGTGCAATCAGCTCTGCAATCCATTAAGTTCAAATGAGTGAAAGGACTACACATTTATCTTTGCAATGCTAAAATAGCAGTTATTTTGGCCATAGTAAGCGGACAGAGATTTGATTTACATTGTTTGTCCGAGTAGTAGGTATTCAGTTCATTATCCTATTATCCTCTGAAATATTTTTTGTTACAAAATTATATTTATATAATCCAATACATTATCCCAAGTTAGTTAGAGATTGTAAAAACATGTATTAAAGAAGCATTATCCTTATATCTCCAACAAAATGCCTTTTTTGACAGTCCTTATTTATACAAACCTAATGGAGTCAAATATATTCTAAATATTATTTTTGGTTGTATAAGATATAGTTTGATGCTAATTGATATTTTTGTTATTGAAGTTCTGTCAAATTCTCCAATTATCTAAGCAATAGGAACCTCCAATTCTTTATTTAGTATCTGTATATGAAATTTATTTATTGATAACAAATATCTACAGATACTAAGAATAAGGTTAAAGTTAGAAGGGTTTTTTTAGGATTTAACCAATTCTTCTAGTATTTGAGCTGTCTCAGAAATACTGTTGGTCCAAACAAATGCTGTAATTATAAATATTGGCATTTGGTTACATCTGATAGACTATCGCTTATTGCAGAATATGCTAAACATTAATTTCATCATCTATCAGTTGGTCCAAAGTCAATTGGTTCATACAATTTTTCTATATCATCTTTTTCCCAATTCCTGCAGTTGGGTTTCTCCATAAAGTTTTTAGAAATTCCATTTCATTTTCCCCACTGATAGAACTGTTTCCAGAAATAGGAGAGATTTAGTATATTTAGATCCTAATACTGTCCACCCAAGCAAAGGTGCTATATACATACAGTGTATTCCAAAATTCCCAAATTGGGAATTAATTGCTGGCCTCCAGAATTTAATACTTGAGAATAGGTAGAATGGTAATATAGGTCTAAATTCAGGAACACGAATCCTTCCTCATTAACTGGTAATTGTATTTTCTGTAAAATATTCTTTTGCGATTGAAGAACACCATAAACATTTTCTAAAGAAATAATTTATTGACAAATTTGTTCTTGCTGTAGTCCTTCTACAATATTTAGGGAATCAGTAAATTAAGTTTATTAAGAATGGTACATTCTTAACAAATGGACATTAAAAGCAGACTTAAGTTTTATATCACACAAAATGTGTAAAAGATAGTCTATAAAAAATGAGAATGAACATAGCAGCAATACTATACTAAATACCTTCAGGCTATTATATTTGAGTGTGCAGTCATAGGAAAAACTAGGTTGTGTATGACTGTATTCCAATCCAGCACACTGCAGGTAATTTTAATGGAGTTCTTAATAACCTGGCATGAGTCCCAGTCAGATGTAGCACATTTAAACCCTGTCCTTATAGCTATGTCGGAACTGTTGACACTGCATGTCAGTAATGGAAAATTGCCACTGCACCAAACAAACATCTTCATTATATGGAATCACATTGTTAATCTACAGCCAAATACAACTTGAAGCAGAAAAAAGAGTTTAGATTGCACCCATCTGTATACTATCACTCCAGGTGGCAGGTCGTTCTTCAGAATTAGAGATTGAATCAGTCTTTCCATCATCACGAAGGCCTTCCCCACAACGAGCGTCTGTCAATTCAATATTTTACTTTCAGCCCTGGGAGGATTGCACAGAATTGTAATGAAATTTAGTTGTTATATGTGTACCAAAGGGATCTGTCTGAAAGAGAACAAAGAGGAATGAGAGAATGTATTGGTTTAAGCCTATAGTAAAATGGTTTCAGATAAAAGTTAGAATTTTGACCTCTTCAGAAAGCAGGTCAAAGTATTTAGTTGTTTAATTCAAATTTGGACCAATATTCTTACTAGCATCAAAAAGAAATAAAAAGAGAATGGGGGAAAAAACCCCTCCCTTTATTTCAGTATCCACTTGAAGGCAATTTTCCTGTTAATTTTAAATACAGCCTTTTTACATAGCTATTTTCCTTCAATTGTAATCTAATTTTGGATATAGAATACAATGTGGAAAAAATAAACATAGCTCTCCTATTTTTAGCTGCCTTTTCTGGGTCAATAGATAACATTTAAGAATCTCTCCAGGACTTCCATTTTCTTAAGAACCAACAGAGTGCACATAATTCTGTAATTCTTATGTGTGCAAAATGATGGACTGCAACTTGTATATTGATCTATTCAGAACTGTTGACATACTCTACAATATGCTCTTCCAGTAAACCTTGTATTCAGCTCACACAGAATTCTATACTTCTCTTGCTATTCTTTACATTCATTCATTCTTCTTTCTTTGCTATATCATATTTAAATATGACACCTTTGTAAAATAGCTTATAACCTTCCAAATAAAAACTAAGAGAAATGTAATCTAGTGTAGCATGTATAATACACTACAGTTTGTACCCCTGAATTGTCTTTTACAAATGAAGTATAATACTAGATTTCCTAATCAGGAATATCCTAAACTTGATTTTTAAAAATTTATTTATCAAATATAGGTACCATCATCTAACTCTCAGATTGACTCAGGGTAATTTACAACTAAAACCATAAAAATACATAAAAATACAACACATCAATAAAATGGGAGCCAGTGAAAAAGATTGAATAAGTTAAAAGTTAAAAAGGTAGGGGGGTACACTTTCAGGATCAACCAAGCCCAACATTGCATGCCACTCTGTGAGTCCCACAGGAGTTAGCAGGAATTAGCAGAGCCAGGTCTTCAACCCCTTCAGAAAGGCCACAAGAGAGACAGCCAGGGAGAGAATATTCCAAAAGGCAGGAGCACAAGCAGAGAAGGTTCTCTTCCTTGACCCCACCTGTTAGTTTATTTTTAACTGATGCAGTCTGTAACATGCTTTTCCTGCCTGACCAGATGGATAGGTTGATGTGATGGGGGTAAGATGGTTCCTCAGGTAACATCGCCCCATGCCATGTAGCAGGGGTGAGATTCAGCAGGTTCTGACAGGTTCTGGAAAACTGGTAGCGGAAATTTTGAGTAGTTCGGAGAACCAGCAAATACCACCTCTGGCTGGCCCCTGAGTGGGGTGGGAAAGAATATTTTTCAATATCCTTCCCCCAGGAGTGGGGAGGGAATAGGAATTTTGCAGTATCCTTCTTCTGGAGTGGGTGGGAATGGAAATTTTACAGTATCCTTCCCTGCCACGCCCATGAAGCCACATCATGCTCACCAAGCCACACCATGCCCACCAAGCCATGCCCACAGAATCTGTAGTAAAAAAAAATATGAATTTCACTACTGCCATGTAGGGTGTTAAAGATAGTAATCAATGCCTAGATTTGGACTCAGAAGCAAATAGACCCCCCAGTGCAGCTCATTACATGTGCCATCTTTGAAACACCCAAAATTGCTTGTGTGGCCATGTTCTGCACAAGCTGTAGCTTCTAGATACTTTTCAATGGCCTCTACATGTGGAATACATTGCAGTAATCCACATAGGAGATAACCAGGGCCTGAGTGACCAAAACAAGGGTTCCCGATCAAGGAAGGACCATATCTAGCATAAAATACGAAGTTGAGTAAAGACTCTCCTAGCCACAACCCTTGAACAAGAGTACTGAGTACTGAGTCCAAGAAGAGCTTCCAGTTTATATAACAGATCTATCTGGAAAACCCTCAGATATAAAAGTTTCCCCCCACCCTTAGCCAGTCCCTCTTACCAGGGTTCAGCTGAAGCCAATTTCTCCCTATCCAGATCCCCACAGTGTCTACGCATCATGAAAGAACATTCACAGCATCAATACAATACAACAGTACTCAGCCTTGAAGGTCTCCACAAAAAAGGGGTCCTGGAGTGGACTTCTCGCTCCATAGCAACATCAATGGGACTGACTCAGAGGAAGGAAGTGAACCAGCACAAAACCAGCACAGGAGGTGTGTCCTTCACCCCCAACTTCCTGAATTGTCCCAAAAGTATACCATGTATACCATGTATCAAAATAAGAGCAAGGATCCCAGTGCATAACCCATTCTGTATCCACCAGAGATCTGTGTGACCATTATTTATGATGCTTAGAGATTTGCAGCTATTCAGACCTAAAACAGAAAAGATGCTTTGGAGGGAAAGTAGTCATTACTTAAAGAATATGTCATTTTCCTAGGTTGATGCAGCATTGTAAAGGTCCATGAACATTCACAGTTCAGAAAAAGAGACAGCTACTTAATTCAAATGTATATTTTCATGCTGTTACCATGAGAACTCAAGAAAAGTCCCAGCTTCTTTAAAGAGTTGCAGTATGTGCAGTCATGCCTAATTCCTCTTCAAAGTACCTTCTTTGAATCCAAATAGTTTCTCATCATTAATGATATTATAGAGAGAAAGGACACAAATAGTTTATTTATTAGAAAAGCTATATTCTGTTCTTCTCATAGAATTCATTTGATGTATGTCCCAACATGAATGAGTAAACAATAAAATGTTAGAAATAAGTGAAGTTCAGCTCCTGGTGATATAACTAAATCATATTCTTTGCAACAATATTGAAGTATCTCTATTACCTTAACCCTAGTATCTACAGTAAATCTCAGCCAAAAAGTTTCCCATATTAATACTGGCCAGAGTCAACATTGCTTAACTTCATATACTCTGCTACAGTTTCCTTTCATTACCAAATGAACACTTTCTTCATCAAATGATGGATCATTTAAGTACATAGCATCCACTTATTGATGCAACACAGTCCTGATCCCCAGACAGTATGTCCCAGATTAGTTAAATATATTCAAACACTTCAAACAAGAAAACCATGTCACAGGCCAACAAGTGAACAAGTAGGTGATTCAAAAAGCTGCATGCCTATTAAAATTGAATAAAGTACTGGGAAAAATGGGGATGCCATCACTTGGTTTCTCTTTTGCCTTATTTCATACTATTAAGAGCACATGACACGACAATCTTCTGATGTATGTTTATTCCTACACATTATAATAGCCAATTATTGTAAGGGGAAGATAGAAATGCACTGTGCAATATCACTTTATTTCATAATGTAAGAGCCCTATTTAAAAATCTTCTAATCTAGCATCTGCTCCAAGAATAGCAAGTTAGGGGTTTTTTTGTTTGTTTTTTTAGATTTTATTTTTTTCCTGGTTAAGAAGTGGGCATAAGGGAATAGCTTTTTATATCTTCAGAGGATTTGTCATGAAGCATGGAAGTTCCACATAATTATAAACAATGGTAGATATTTATTTTTCTTTAACTTTTTTTAGGTCTGGTTCAAACACTCAAGCAAAGTTTCTCAGCTGATATCAGTTATTGTTTTAGAACTTAAACTGCTTCCTCTGACTTCAAATAGTAGGATTTTAGCCACATCCACAAAGATATTTCCTTCATCCCATGAAGGATGAGATGAAAGTTTAACTCTGTTATTATTTTAAAATGTAGCAGACAAAGTATCTGCAGTTCCAAGAACAAATGTGCATTTGTGCAATATAAATGATTGATCAGTAAAGTGAAATTTAAAATAAAAACAAAATCCTCAGCAAGTGTATTCATATTGGATCTTTCAGATGCTATATTCTAACATACCCACTATTAGGTCTCCATTATACCTATTAAATCATTCCTGAGTTGAAAAGAATTCAATTTCATCTGGTTTATTTCTTATTCCTTGTTAGTGCATGGATAATGAAGGTTATGAACTTTATGAACCAATCTTCTCTTTTATTTTTATTTAGTATTTTAAAACACCACATCACAACTTTCTCCTATTCCTTTAGGAGGAATAGGTCTTGTGTTCAGGGTTTTGTCTTCATTCCTGCAAAATTCAATTTATAATCCTTATCTTCAAGTTAAATTAACCATGTATATTTTTATTAGACCTTATGAGATATAATCCATGCTGTGTCATCAGTTTATTAACTTAGACAATAGTCCCAGAAATCAAAATTGTCTAATAAACTCCATTCATATTATCAAATATACAATTGCATGATGAGTCTTTGTTCATTTCTAATTTTCTTCCGTAGAATGAAGGAATGGATGAGAGGACCAACTAAATTCCTAAATTCTGGTTTTACTTATACTAAGCTATATCATTAATGAAAAAGATGAACATGTTAAATTTGGATTATTGGCCAAAAAAGTTTGGTTATAATATTCTGCTTGATCAATTGGAAAATATGTGGACAAAGACACTAAAGATTACATTGAATTATTTTAGATCTCATTGCAGGTAGTATAGTTCAATAAATTAATTTATCAATTCAGCAATTGGTTCCTTATTCAAATTGTCCAGGTTTCTCTGACTGTATCCTTGTAGGGCACCATTTCAATTCTTCTGTTTTGCACTAACCATTTCTGTTTTCACGAGAAAACAATAGGTCTAAAAACTTATTCTGTGTCACTGGAACCAGAAATTACTTCTGGTTATCTAGAAGTATTTCTTCCTTTGATTGCTTTTGTCATGGAAAGATGCTTCCTCTTTCAACTTCTGTGTACAGCCTCCATTTTGGATTTGATAAAACATCAAATCAAAGTTGGCAATTTCTGAAAATAAATGCTAGGTTGGTTTCAGGCAGGAAAACAAACAGGCCAAAAGCACTGCATGTCATGATTACAGACTCTTGACCATTCATCTTTACTGCCATTCCTTAAAGCACCAATGGGAATGGGGTTTGCTTTTTTCTTCCCATTTCATATTCCTTGTCAGACAGGTGCACACTGTTGATTTAGAAGAAAATGTGTTTGGCTCTTTTCTTTAACTTCTATTGGTAAATTGGTGTTTGATGTTCCAGGTCACTTGCTTAGAAGTAGACCTATATGTTAAGATATGAAACAAAGTTAATCTGAAAAACTTTATAAATATACTATCCTGATCAGTGGTGGGTTGCCCCCGGTTCGGACTGGTTTGCAAGAACCGGTAGTAAAACCAGCAGGAGGCTCCGCCCACTGACCCTGATGTCATCAGGTGCACGTCATCAGGCGCATGTGCAGAACATGCACAAGAGTGAAGTAAGTGCACACGCACGGCCCCATTGCGAATCGGTAGTAAAGGTAAGTAGAACCCACCCCTGATCCTGATAGTATAGTAAAGTAAGAGTTAACTTTACACCATTATCTCTGATATTTTTTTTTTTTTGCTAAAGTGTGTAATAATATTAAGCCATTTCTGCAATATGCTGACTATACAGAAAAGCAAAGAGTACACAGAAAGCTGTGATTTCTACTACTGTATAAGTAAATGTCAGCCTTGTTACATGTATTTACTGATTTTCTTAATGAAAACGTCAGCATAACCCTGGCATTTTCCTCTTTTCATTAAATTCTTGCACCCCCCCCTTCATCTGTTAGCTGACCTTTGCATGTACTTGGCAGTTTGCCAAAGGAGTTTTTCACATCTCTAATGCTATTCTGTAATGATGGTAGTTTTTTGTCAGATTCAGATCAGATGCCACAGAAATAGTTCAAGGATCATGCTTAGTAAAGATCTCATATGCATGTGGATGCTAATGTTAAATTAAATGTAGAATGTATAAGGGAAAAAAATCCATTACAGATGTCCACTGGAAAAAAGTTAGATGGAAAGATAAATGGATATGGAAAGGATGCACACATTAATTGGACAACAAATGTTGCTTCCAAAGTATGTTTAAAATATCAGTTTAAAATCCATTTCTGAAATAATATTCAAATGGAGAATGGACATATATTCTATCCTCTGAAACTTTATTATTCTTAACATAAAGTTAGCCCCATCCCTGCTAATTCTGTAGAAAATCTTTAAAACATGTTTTTCCTGGAGAATCTCATGGGGTGACATTCTCCCTCAGTCTTCATTTTTATTTATATTAATTGTTTATAATAATTGTTGTATTGTTTTTAATTGTTTATTAGTTGTTTGCTACATAATCATATTTAATGAGATGGGTAGCTACATAAGTTTGCTAAATCAATAAATAAAAATATATGATTTTCTTCTTCAGTGATGGAACTATTATATTTGAAAAATACGTTATTAAGTTATTTTAAAATCTGTTCTCTCTCAGTCTACAATGTTAACAAATTTTCTGATATTCTAATTTCCAAGAATCATAAACTGAAAAAATATATATTTGTAAATGTTTATAATTGGAAGCACCGTGCAACTATCCCAATAATATTTTGATGAAAAAGAAGCTACAACAGAAATGCCACATTTCAATTTCTTGAATAATTAGGTTAAAATCTATTTTACTTTTTAAGAATTCAATTCTTTGGATTCGTAACTATCAGCTGAACTATTGGGGAAAATTCCATTAACTGATAATTTGGTTATCTGAAGTAAGAATAAATAATGGTTATATTACATAGTCATTTCCTTAGATACAGAATCTTCGTTATCTCTTTAGAGGCATCCACCCACATCATGTTTTCGTTTGAGCTAAATGCATTCAGGCTGTACACACTCCATGAATGTACTAGCTATGAAGCAAATTGCAGTACATCAGCATCTCTGGTACAGTTCTGCAAGTTTTAAAACTAATTGAATCAGCATACAAAACATGTTTTCCCTATGCAATAAATCTCATTATAAGCAACCTCTTTATGACACACACCTCCCAATAATATGCAAATTTCAATTACTTATTTAGTCTGCCTTCTGTTTTTCCATGTAATTTCCATTTTACATTGAAACTTTTAATAAACTTCAGATCTGCTTCTCAATGTGGTTATTAGTAATGACCAATGACAGTATAATAATGAAATGTTAAGGGTACTTAGACTGAGAATAAAATTGAGAAAGACTAGGTTTATATTTTGCAATGGAACTACATCTAAAATTATTTTCATCCAACAATAAAAAAAACATAGGACAAACAAACAAACAAAGTGGAATAATATAACTTTAAAAAGTGAAATTCTCCTCATACCAAGGGTGAAATCCAGCAGGGTCTGACAGGTTCTGGAGAACCGGTAGCAGAAATTTTGAGCAGTTCAGAGAACCAGCAAATACCACCTCTGGCTGGCCCCAGAGTGGGTTGGGAATGGAGATTTTGCAGTATCCTTCCCCTGCCACGCCCATTAAGCCACACCTACTAAGCCATACCACGCCCACCAAGTCATGCCCACAGAACTGGTAGTAAAAAAAAAATGGATTTCACCACTGCCTCATACTATAATCTCATGGATATAGATTTACCAATAGATCTAAACTTACCCACTGAGTACTTCTCCCAAAAATAGTCAACATTTTCTGTAAACAGTGTTAGTAAATCATTCTTTTCAATTTATTGCTTTTAAAATTAAATTATTCTCTTTTCTTTCTTTAAGCTTGAAAGCTATTATATATAAGCAGAAATCTAAATTATCCAGGGTTTCTTTAGTCATTTCACTAAAACCATGGGTGTTGATCATAGGTATATTCAGAAATTCTGAATTAATTAATAGTTAATATTTATGATGCTTATAAAAAAGAGCTGGTAGTTGTGCTAGTAACCCTTTCAGAGTTTAAAGATCCTCATATATATGAAGTGATCCAATGATATACTTTTTTAAAAAAATAATGGCAATAGAATAAGAAGAACTATCATTTTATAGATTGATAACTATAGATATCAAACTGTAGGAATAAATGAGAAACTTTTTCAATAGACAAAAGAAACGGGTCATTTAAAAATCTGTTGGGGTAAGTTCTTCTCTATTTGTTCATAAACAATCTTACTTGGACTAATAGTCATTTAGCCAGATTTGCAGAAGTTACTAAACAATTAAGGTCAATATAAACCAAAATTGGGATGGGATCTTGAAGGCTCTCTTCACACTGGGGTCAAGCAAATAGCAAATGCAATTACATTTAAATAAATATAAAGCAATATGCATTAGGAATAAATTCTCTAACTCCACTTTCACGTTAATGGATTTTGAGCTCTCTGTATCAACCAGGAAAATGATCTTAAATTCATGGTGGAGAGTATTAAAGTTGTTGATTCAGTATGGCTCCAAAAAAGAAAAAGTCTGCACAAGGTATAATTGAAGATAGGTGGATTAAAAAACAAAACTATGTTAATATTTGAAGTAGTCTGTACAGTTCTGGTCATCACACTTGAATAAAGATATAAGATATCTGGAAAAGTCACAAGAGGACAACCAAACTCATTAAAGACTTGAATATCTTCCTGTGAGAAAAGATTAAAATGCTTGTGCTTCTTTAGTTTGGAAAAAAAATATTCATGACTGGCATGGAAAAAATGAAAAAGGGTTCCCTCCCTTTTAAAATACTAAGACTAAGGACCACATAAGTAAGCGGATAGGAAGAAAACTGATTTAAAAACAACCAGTTCTTCATTCAAGATGTAATTAACTAGTGGAATTCATTATCAGAAGATACAGTAGTGGTCACCAATTTAAATGGTCTTAAGAAGAGCCTTGGTGGCGCAGCAGACTAAAGCACTGTTAAGTAACACCAGCTGCCTGCAATTACTGCAAGTTCAAATCTCCCCAGGCTCAAGGTTGACTCAGCCTTCCATCCTTTCAAGGTAGGTAAAATGAGGACCCGGTTTGGTGGGGAGCAATAAGCTAACTTTGTACAAAAAAGAGCAGCGCTTAGGGGCCCTCGAAAGCCCTACTAAGCAGGTATATACAAAAGTATGAAGGCTATTGCTTAACGCATTGTAAGCCTCCCTGAGTCTCTGGAAAAGGGCGACATATAAATCGAACCAATAAATAAATAAATAAATAAATAAATAAATAAATAAATAAGTTTCAATGTGATCTTTAGGATTGATAATATGTCTCTAACTACTGGTTGTAGGGAAGGGAAGATGCTATTTTAGTTTCAGTGTATTACATCATAGAATGGTAAATGTTGTAAAAGGATAGCATAGCAGTTCACAGAATGATATAGTCTGCTATACTCCAAAATATGACAAAATTCTGAGGGAAAATGCTCAAGATAAACTATTAAGGTCTCTTGCAGATCATTTAAATAATATTATCATCACAAGGTACTTAGTTTGTGTCCCTTCCGTACACTAGAATCAGAAATGCATAAAAAGGTAAAGGTAAAGGTTCCCTTTGCACATATGGGCTAGTCGTTCCCGACTCTAGGTGCTCAACTACATTACAAAGCCAAAGAGCCAGTGCTATCCAGAGACATCCCCATGGTCATGTGGCCAGCATGACTAAACGTCAAAGGCACACGGAACACTGTTGCCTTCCCACCAAAGGTGATCTCTATTTTTCTACTTGCATTTTTTACATGCTTTCTAACTGCTAGGTTGGCAGAAGCTGGAATGGGAGCTCACCCCATTACGCAGCACTGGGGATTGGAACCGCTGAACTGCCAACCTTTTGATCAACAAGCTCAGTGTCTTAGCCATTGGGCCACCACGTCCCTCTCAGAAGTGCATAGATGCATCATAAAATACAGAAGGAGGCTAGCAGCTTGGCTGTATTTAATTTCTTCATTGTCTAGAATAGATTTAATGCATGATGAAAATTTCTCATATCTGCCATTGAGAAGGACAGCAGCAATGAAATGCAGTCAAAAGACTATCATGAGTCACATTTGAAGGTAACATTAAATTAGATGAAATATACCAGAAGGCTTTTTGCAGATAATGCAGAATGAAACAATGTAATCAATAACTTTAACTATTACGAACTATTGAATTTTCAGCTATTTAATCTGTAAATCAAATTCCTTTGACAAAGATTTTTAGAATCTAAACATTAAGAGAACTGGAAGTAAATGATTATATATGTATCTAAATCCTTTCTTTATGTACATGTAAATATAGAATTAATTCTGTATAATACAGATATAATAATTTAATACCATAATGTAATGTAACCTAATTAAAAGAGAAAAAAAACTGTAGCAGGATCTTCCTAACTAGAACCTGAACATTAATCTTCAAATAATCTATCACCAGAGATATTTTCCAGAAATATGCAGTATATCTGAACCACGCTTGCAATCTTAGTGATTCCATTGAAAGAATACTAAAAAAAGTATCTAAGAACATTAAAAAAAAGAAAAGAAATTAGAAGAAATGCAATAGCAATAGCACTTAGACTTCTATACCGCTTCATAGTGCTTTTACAGCCCTCTCTAAGCGGTTTACAGAGTCAGCATCTTGCCCTCCAACAATCTGGGTCCTCATTTTACCCACCTTGGAAGAATGGAAACCAGTGAGATTCGATCTGCTGAACTGCAGCTAGTGGTCAGCTGAAGTAGCCTACAGTACTGTACTCTAACCAGTGTGCCACCTCGTCTCAGCAGGAGTCTATTTGTTAATAAACCCTGTTAAAAATCACTATTCAGCATTTTAGAAGATCCTGGAAAACTGCCATAACTTTGGTCAATCTGCTACCATTTTTGGCTGCCTTATTTGGAGTGAGTCTTTGAAGTCATCTGCTATGATATTATGCTACTACTTTTTAAATATATATAATATATTTGTATATATTGTTATTCCAATCCATCTTTATAAATTTATATTATAGTACAATATTTAATATCTATTTTAGTCAAAATTGACATATCTCTGTTGAGCTTCAAACTGAAAAGCAGTTGGTCAATACTCTTCAAATCTTTAGATACCAATTACAAAGTAAGCACATGTCTACTATAGAATTTGTTGGGTGGACTGGGTAATAAAAAGTGTACTCTCTTCCTGAAAGATACTTAGGTCTCTAAGTATCCAAGAGTGATGATAAATACTGTAGTCTAATACTTTTAAAGGGAGCATGCTTACATTTCTTTTTGAACTAAATAACTTGTCTTGGAAAAAAGAGAAAACACCATCCATATTTATAAATCATAAAATATATTCCTTTGCAATTTTAGTAAGAAATTGGAAACATATTACAGAGAAATTTGTTTCACTGGAACATAGACTGAAGCAATTGAAGCAATTGTTACATTTCTCAATTCAGTCTAAACATTTAGTGTTATGAATCTTTCTTCTTCAACCTCCTGCACAACATTTTGAATTGGAAATGTCAACAACTGAACTAAAACAGTCTGCTCTTGTGCTTAGTTATAATTGGTACAAAGGACAATTTATAATTGCTGAAATAACAGCTATTTTATTTTATTCTGTCCCAAGATAGAAATTGATGAGCATAAAATTAAAGTAACCTTGAATTGTAAAATATTAGGGATTATTCTGTATTATTAATAGGGAAATGCAAACAACATAGGTTTGCTAAGAAAATAATCCATCTTTAAAACACACTAGTTTCTAAAACTTAATAACATTTTTAGATAAATTAATAATGTAATTCATTTCTTCCTGTCTTTATCAATCAATATCCATTCATAGATTGGGGAAAAAATCCTTTCCCAAAATTTTAGATTTGGAATAATATATTTTAAATATATTGAAATTTGGATTTTATTAAGGATTAATAATACATAATATCATTACATAATAGTAAATTAGAATTTCAGTATTTTTTCATGAAATCATAGTAGCCGTAATGTTAAAAGGAATTTCTATGAGGCCACTTATATCTTCCATGAAAAAAAAAAAAAATTAAATACAAATAAAGAGAAATCTTTCCAAATCCCAAACTGGCATTGTAAGTCGAGGTTTTTTTTATTTCTTTGAAGGTGTTACCATACAACATACAATTTCTATTTATTAAAAGATTCCCTACATATGCCTATCTGGACATAGCACTGATTGTTAAGAAGTATGCTATGGGGAAAGTGAAGCTTCTGTAATTAGGGAAGAAAACAGAAGCACAGCCTAAAACTCTTTAAGAAAACATTATTACAAAGCTGTTGGACAATATTTCTTGAAAATCACAGGAGGGAGGCTTTCCTTCTGGATCTAAAAATAGGGTCGTGGCATATATTTGAATGTTTATCATGGTGCTCTTAGTGAGAAAAGCATTATGAAATGGCCATGCAGAGTAGGATAGGCCACCAAGGAGCAAGGAACTGGTGGTTGAATATTCATGAACTGCAGCCTGACTGAAATTGGAAATTGCTCAGCTGCCTGAGTAGCTCTTATAGGGGCATTTGTGTGTTTCTTCCCTGTGGATTTGCTCATTGTTCTATCATTAAGTCCCTTTAAATAGAAAAGGTCCATGGAGAGAGAATTCTTGATAAACTAATTGAGCAAGCCAAACAGAATCCAAAGACAAGAGCAGCCAATACAATTAGCTCCTCAAAGAAACTCTGCACTTAAGTTCTAGGGTCGGCTTGAAAGAGGTTGCAGTTTTAAGTAGATCAGAACAGAGTCTATTTATTATCTTTTGGATTGCACTGCAAAGTTCTTCAAAGTTTTATGATCAAGGTCTTGATAAAAGCATAATAATTACAAGAGGAAATGTGAACAAAAATGCATGCTTAGATGAAAATGATAACAGTTTAAATCAATTTATATATAATTAGTGATTATTTGTACTGTGTGAAAATACATTTGCATTTAAAAGCCCTCATTTTGAATAGTAGGCAACAGTATGCAATGAATGCATAATTGTGCCTCTTAAAACTCCCAGGTTTCTTTTCCTGACATTGTTTTTTAATTAAGAAATTTTAAAAGAATATTAGAATGCTACAAAGACAATTGTAACTCTCTAGCACTATATTTATTTCTAATAATTGGCATTCTTAGAAATTAAAAATAATATGTGACTGTTTTGTCACATATGCCTAAAGTAGGCTCACATATCCAGAAAATGAAAAAGATAAGGATATTTCCAAGAAACAATGGAAAAAAGTAAGACATTGTATAATTTAAATGCATATTGTGTATTTTTAAAAAGTAGACCTAAGTTCAGGGATGAAATCCAGCAGGTTCTGACAGGTTCTGGAGAACTGGTAGTGGAAATTTTGAGCAGTTCGGAGAAGCGGTAGTGGAAATTTTGAGTAGTTCAGAGAACGGCAAATATCACCTCTGGCTGGCTTGGAGTGGGGTGGAAATGGAGATTTTGCAGTATCCTTCCCCTGGAGTGGGGTGGGAGTGGAGATTTTGCAGTATCCTTCCCCTGGAGTGGGGTGGGAGTGGAGATTTTGCAGTATCCTTCCCCTGCCATGCCCACCAAGCCACGTCCACCAAGCCACACCATGCCCACCAAGCCACGCCCACAGAACCAGTAGTCAAAAAAATTGGATTTCACCACTGCCTAAGTTGTTTTAGTCTCCACCACTGAATGTTAAACTGGACTGTAGTCAGGGTCTATTCCAGACATAACTCACTCACAGCAACCCTATGAGATGAGAGAGAGTGACTGGCCCCAATCATCCAGATGGCTTTCATGCCTAAGGGAGGTCTAAAACTTACAGTCCCCTAGTTTCTGTCAGAATATTCATGACTGGAAAACATGGTAACAAGGTCAGCCAATGAATAGGCATAGCAACTAAGTCAGCCAATTGGGAGCTGAGACAGACTGGAGCCAGGGCATGTCTTAGTCTGCAGCTTCTGAGTCTGTGCAGAGAAAGGAAACTGAAATCAGTGTGTGTGTGTGTGAACTTGTCTGCTGATCTGAGCTGAAATGAAACTCTGAATCTGCTGTTGGTATTGTAAACTTACTTCATGTATTATTGTGTATATAAAGAAGTTAATGAATCCTGCTGCATCAGTTTATCTGCGTGTGCTTCTGGATTTTTTGCAACAAACTCTGACAGTTTCTAGGCCAGCAACTTAACCCACCATACCAAACTGTCCTTGTAGACCAAATTGCAATACTCCGACCAAGATGACAAGGCATAGGTGGCCAAGATCCTGGTCCCTGAGTGGCTACAAAGGGCATAACAAAAATAATTGCCATGGCCTTCATGTACTATTCAATATTAGCTATGAGTCCAGGAGACTTTATAATCAGCTTTCAAATCCACAGCTTCTTCATTTTAGGATTCAGTTTAATCCGGCTTTTCACAATCTCTATTCTATCTCCTTCCCAGCCTGCTGAGATATAAGTGGGTATAATTAGTATAATCATGATGCCTCACCCTGTGCCAGTGGATATCCTGTTTCAGTAGTTCATATAGAGAAAACATGGAGGAGGGGAGACAAACCTTGTATCATCCAATAATGGAGTCCTAAAAGAACTAAAACAAGTTAGGTCTACCATTGGCATAGAGTGAGGTATCATGATAACGCTAATTATACCCACTTATACAATGCCCAGTTTTTCTACCAATACTTCATGGGACTACAGTAAATGTTCAGGGAAGCCAAGGAACATTCCAAATAGTGTCCTCCTTTACCAATGACCACAGTCCATCTAAAATAATACTATGGTTAATGCAACTAAAGGCCTCTAAAATCTCAAGCAGGACAAGGAGAATCACATTTCCCTTCTTTTGATTCCACAAAAGTCATTGATTCACATAGCCAATGTGGTTGTTGCCCATATTGAGGCCTGTCTCAAAAGAATTCATGCAGTTTTTTTATAGTTGTAGACCAATAATCTTTTCAACTCCTTTTACCACTTTTGTCTTTCTTTCTCTCCTTTTTTTCAGGTTGGAGATTGGTTGATAATGCTTCAGGTTGGAGATTGGTTGATAATTCTTCTCTGACTTTAAGAGTCAGGAGCTAACTTTTTAAGGAGTCACAACAATGCCTGTTTCAAGACAGAAGCAGTACTTCCACAACTGAGACTGAAGATTAATGAGATTTGTTCTTATGCACTGCATCCTGCTAAAACCATCAATGAAACAACCATCCATATATAACGCTTTGTATAGTAATCTTTTCTTGGAAATGATGGCACATTTATGTTTGTGGCTGACATTGTATAAATCAATGAGCCAATAAACCTAAAATTACATATGCACCTAAATTATCCTCAGATCATGAAGGACTTAAGTGTCCTCAGATCATGAAATAATTTGGATATGTGGCTCATTCTATATGGGAAAGTTTATAATGTGTTTCTGTATAGCTTCACATTTTAAATCATTGTTTGTTTCAATCATAATTTTATCTAGTGGCCTGATTCATAAATAATGCTAAAATATATGATGGGTTAGTTTGATGTGCAAATCAAACCCAACCAGTGTGCTTCTATTATTATTATTATTATTATTATTATTATTATTATTATTATTATTATTTAATCTTTAGTGAGATTCACAGCCTTTGAGGCTGGTTAATAGCTCAGCAGCTCGAGTCCTAACCGAGGACCTAGGAACTGTTAAGGTATCGTCGGAGGATGTAAACTGTTCCGAGTAAGGTGGATTTTTGTAGAGTCAAAATGTTCAAGTCCGGCAAATTTAGAATTTCTAAATAGCGGGGTAGCCCTTTGGGGATTGCTCCAAGGGCTCCAATTACAATCGGGACAACACACGATTTCTTTTTCCACAGTCGCTCAACTTCAATTTGCAAATCCCAGTACTTTGTAATTTTTTCTTGCTGCTTATCTTCAATCCGTGCATCACCAGGTATTGCAATGTCAATGAACCATACTTTTTTCTTTTCAACTATTGTTATGTCAGGTGTGTTGTGGACCAAGTGCCTGTCAGTCTGAATCCTAAAGTTCCACAAGATCTTGAGTTTCTCATTCTCTAAAACTTTCTCAACCTGAAAGTTCCCAGTGGTTTTTGCTGTACTCAAATCCAAACTTCCACAATTTCCAGTGAATGATCTTAGCAACACGATCATGGTGTTGTAGGTAGTCAGTTTGTGAAATTTTGCTGCACCCACTGATCAGGTGGTCGACTGTCTCATCTTTCTCATTACAGAGGTGGCATTTGCTGTTGGTGGTAACATGTTGAATCTTTGCCTTCATGCAGTTTGTGGCTAGGGCTTGTTCTTGAGCTGCCAAAATAAAGCTTTCTGTTTCTTTTTTCAGTACTCCTGATCTTAACCAGTTCCAAGTTAGTTTCTGGTCAGCTTTGCTTTCAATACTTTTCAAGTATTGGCCATGCAGAGCTTTGCTTTTCCAATTTTCAGCTCGCTGCTCAATTACTTCTTTCTTATATTCTGCTTTTGTTTTAGTTGTCTTTAAAAGGCCTCCTTTATTTACTTCCTTAATCATTGGTTCTTCACTTTTCTGGATGTAATCATTCAAGCTGTGTTTTTCTTCTTCCACAGTCTGTTTTACTTGTAGGAGTCCTCGACCACCCTCTGCTCTTGGTAAATATAATCGGTCAACATCACTTTTAGGGTGCAAGGCATGATTCATTGCCATAAGCTTCCTTGTTTTTCTGTCCAAATTGTCTAACTCTATCTGGGTCCAGTCAATTATTCCTGCAGAGTATCGAATCACAGGTATAGCCCAGGTATTTATGGCTTTTATGATGTTTCCTCCACTCAATTTGGACATCATCATTATTATTATTATTATTATTATTATTATTATTATTATTATTATTATTATTATTATTTTGTAAAAATGATTAGATATTTTTATTACATTCTCTTACCTTGACTATGGTTATTCTGATTTATTTATATGGCATGGCCACACATTCTTTATACTTTTCATTACTGTTTGTTTGTCTCGGTCATTCTTGGTCACCAATTCCTAAAACATCAGAGACTATTGACCAGGAACCAGACCATATGCTATATGTTCATCCAGTAGCATGAACTGACTTTTCAGATAGCAGTTCCACATTGCTATGCATTAGGATTTAAATATATTTCATATAAAAAGGTGTTTGTATAACATTCAAAATATCAGTTGAAAATCATAATCTGATACTCAGTAAATTAATAGCACTGGAATTAACTAGTAGAACCTAGCAAGTAATTTAATATGAGCTGCTTCCCACATATCAATAATTTTGCGCTATTAAACATACAACAGTTTTACCTAGGATTAGAGCAATAAAATGAGTGACACATAGTCCTAAATATAGATAATCCTACAATTTATTAAAAGCCATTTTTATATGATATATTTATTACACATATTCAGGAAATTGGGAGAAAGGCATATTATAATGGCAAAAGGAAGATTCTTCTTCAAATGTTAATTATTGGCAATTATCCTGCATCAAATAGTTATGAAACCATAATTTCCCTTTCCTGAAAAACAAAATAAATTATGTGTACTGATTAAAAAGAGAAAAAATAAATGCACCAATCTGCCAGCATTATTATTTTAGATTTATATTGTTGTCTTTCTGTTATATCTTACTAGTTACTGACAGACAGACAGACAAGATAGAAATATGATAGATGATAGATAAATAGAAGATGATAGATAAATAGATAGATAGATAGATAGATAGATAGATAGATAGATAGATGGATGATAGATGATAGATCACTTAGCAGTTTTAATAGTTTTGATATTTTATTCATTTTGTAATTTTATAATTTAATTTAATCAATTAGTTTTCTATATTTAGATTTTTCAAATATGCCATTAGTTGGCATATTTATATTTGTCTAGATTGAATCATTTTATTTATTTGTACAAATCATATAGAAAATGTCTCTGCATTTAAATCTAAATCCTGTAATTCTTGGATATGCATCCAATCAACCCTAGCTGTATGGAAGCCTGCTTTAGGGTTGATGAAATCAGCTGTAATTATGTCATTATGAGAAATGAGCCAAAGCCATAGTATTTAATCACTACCATGCCTTCAAGTTGTTTAAACTATGGATAGGGAATTAATCAGAACTGAGACCAAATGGAATGTAGTCAAGATTTTCATCCCAAATCATAGCCCAAAGAAAAATTACCCATAATATTATGCTGAAAGATTCTACTTATTTGACTTTCATCGTCTTAAATATATACATGAATAAAGCACTATTCATTTCTTCCATGTCATCAGTTCTATTAATAAAATATTATAGTGTGACAGAGTCACACAATATAAGGAACAACATAGGATCACACAATACAATATAAGGAACAACATATGTTTAGTATCTGTTTGATTTCATACCGTTTCACTTCCAATGACAAACAAATTATATCACCTGACAAATGAAATACATAACTTAATGTTGATGATACTGTGTATAACTTTTTTTCTATAAGCCAAATATTTAAGGTGGTGTTTTTTTTTTTAAAGAAAATGCATTCTGAATGTTGTATAGGTGACTAAAGTCTCTTTTTCAAGTACCCAAAGTTTTTTATTCCATGTAAAAAAAGTTTCAATATTATTACAAGACTGGTTCTGATTTTAACTTCATTGTTGCAAGGAGGGAGTGGGAATTCTGCATTCTCCCTGACTGTTTATATTAGCTGATCTGAATGTGTCCCTTGAGTGGTGTTCGCTTTCTGTGGGATTTAATGAAGCACAAAAACTAGGGTGCTTGAAGATTGCATCCTGTAGAGAAAATTTATAACAAAAAATAGAGCATGCATAAATATAAATATAAATATTCCAAGGTAAGAACAAGATTGCTATATGCTACTCATGTCATTTTTACTAATTTGATTTTATTTCCTTCAAAATATTTGAAAACAAATTGTACATTTTAAATACAGTATAAGGTGGAGCATTACCCATAATATAACTATATAACTATATATATATAACTATATATATATATATAACTATATATATTTATTTTGTTCTTTTATTCGTAGGTTTATATATGCAATACTTTTCTAGTCAGGGTTTTTCCTATGTAAATCAAGATGTTTGTATTGCCATAGTTGGGTGATATCTCAAATCACCACTTTCAGGCTTTATCAGACATTTTGTGTTGTCTGCTGTGAGACTTAAGGGAGACTGGGATAGATCTATTTTGGCCTTATAAGGCCTCTTCAGCCAGCCACACCCTTATTTTATGACTCCTCCCTGTAAAGGTCAAATATTTATTTTGTTCTTTTATTCGTAGGTTTATATGTGCAATACTTTTCTAGTCAGGGTTTTTCAACTATATTTTCAACTATATATAGAGAGCTAGAAATAGATCTATTTAGGTCTCCCACCTAACAGGAAGAGCTTGCTAGCTGTTAGAAAAGAAGAAAGCCCAGAATCGAGTGGATGTGATTCTACTGAGCTGGAGCTGCAGAAAAACCTTGGTTACGTAGGGAAAACCTGGCTAGAAGAAAAACACACATAAACCCTACGAAGAAGTAAGAAAATTGATACTGTACCTTTACAGGGAGGATACATAAGATATGGGTGTGGCCTACTGATGAAAGCAAACGAGCTAGAAATAGATCTATTTAGGTCTCCCACCTAGCAGGAAGAGCTTGCTAGCTGTTAGAAAAGAAAACAGCCCAGAATTGAGTGGATGTGATTCTACTGAGCTGGAGCTGCAGAAAAACCTTGGTTACGTAGGGAAAACCTGGCTAGAAGAAAAACACACATAAACCCTACGAAGAAGTAAGAATATATCTATCTATCTATCTATCTATCTATCTATCTATCTATCTATCTATCTATCTATCTATATATTTTGTAAAACCCACCTATTTTCCAATAAAACGGACCGTGTGTGTAGATCTGAATGCTTTATTGTGAGAATAGGATATGGTGAAACTGAGGAAAATAGGGATACATACAGTGAGAATCAAATATAAGATAGACAGTACTAAGTTACTGCTGAACATAACAATTAATAAATACAAGCAGTTTGAATCCTTCTCTAAATGAAAAGAAAATGGAGACTGGCTTCCCAGTGTGCACTTGGTTTGAGAGTGTGGCACTTGGTTTGAGAGTGTGAGTAAATGGATGGTGTCAGCTTCAAACACTATAATTGATCTCTTCTGAGATCAATTATGCACATGATATGAATGGAGGTTTAGATTTAGATTCACAATTTAGGAGTTTGTTTTTATAGTAAAAAGGGGAAATGGCATTCTGCGCACTGAATTAAGAAAATAAGATGGAAATATTTCCTTGTGTAAATTTAAGCCTCCTCTAAAACTTGACTTGAAATGAATACTTGCTTTTTTTACTTCCTTTGTTGATACAGTGTAGTTCAAGTTTCACTCCTGAAGTTCAGATCGATGAAGGAACCAGAAATGAAAGAGTTTCCAAGTGTGAAATACTATGGGTTCTTCATACCTGCCATCAAATATTACGTCAGTTGGAATACTATAAGTAGAGTTTTTCATTTACTACCATCAATCTTGTTTAGTTTCTAAGTTTCTGAATAGCATTTTGAAAATGCTATTTCTATCTTATCCTAGCCATCAAACTACCAACCTGCCTGGCATTCATGAAATATTAATTCCTTGTAAATCTAGAATAAATTAAATTTTTGAATGTGCATACAGAGGCTGAACTTTTATTTCTGATTATGGAAGCTGAAAACAAGATTTTTTTATGTTACTGTAAGTAGAGAAAGATACTACTGAAACCTATTTCAGTTAACAAATTCACTTATCCAGTACCCATGCTAACTCCATGAGGGTCAATTGTAATCTGCTGAGTTGCATGTTCCTGGAATCCAGCTGTGGTTTCCTTTTAGGAGTTTCCTTTTTAAAAAGGTTAAGAAAAGCATAAGGTTAGGCAAATATCTACATAGGTAAATCAAAGATCTGACAAATATAACACACTACTAAAGCTTTAAATGTTTTAGGCACTTATTATGTATGTAGTCTCTGCTGTAACATAGAAATGATTCCTGAGTTTGAGAGCCAATTATTACAGGAAATCTTCTTTCAGCTATTATACTGAAAGTCCAGTTTTATCTAATAATATTCTACAATACAATAGGATTGTAATATTCTACAATGCACATGCACAGCCAATAAAATAGACTGCTAGATAAAACTGAACTATGCAAAAAGCTTTGAACTGTTACATTTTCTTGTATAATCTCCAAGTTAAAGGTCTAAATCAACAAATATCCTCAGTAGCCTTTTGGCATATGTGTATTTAATGCATATTGTTCAAAGTCACCTTCAGATTTGTTAAACCTGACATATCACGAGTGAATACCATGAAGATAATAAATCAATATTTAAATGCTGTTTGACATGCATGTATTCAGAATAGGACAAGAACCAGACAAGTGACAAAACATGCCATACTGTTACAAGGTAAATATTTGCCAGGTATTTGGGGGCACTACTTTTAGTGTTGGAAGTTTTTATCTTAATACTGGTATTTCTGCATAAGCCATAATTTTCTCTTTTAATTCTTGTTGGATATGGAGAGTCAGTTCATAAATTGTTTCTGTGCTGACCTGTACTAATTCTGTTGCTACTTCTTCTAAGCTATCATTTATGTAGTTCATATTAGCTGTTTCTTTATTATTTGTGATTGTGGTTGAGTTTATTATTTGTTATTGTGATTCTACTATTCTACTATTATTTTAGGTTTTTCCATGTTCACATTTTCTTTTTGAATCTTTTCTAGTTCTGCATTCCTGAATGTTTTATTTTTCCACTAAACATCCTTCGATCAGCTAATCATTTTTCAGTAATACTTGAGTCTGGATCAATTCCTTTTCACAGTTTAAACATTCACCTTAAGTAGTTCTGCTCTGTTATTTCCAATTTATAATACTGTAGAAGACCATAATAACACAGTTTTTAAATACAGTATTCCTTTGACTTATCTGTGTTGTTATTCTTCCAGTAAACCTGCAAGCCAGGGGTGAAATGCTTCTGGTTCGGACCGGATCACCTGATCTGGTAGCGATGGCAGCGGGTGGTTCGGAGAACTGTAGCAAAAAGCCCTGCACCTCCTCCATGCCCAGCTGAGCCGCGCAATCATCAGAGGCTGTTTTTTTTTTTTACTTTTAAAAGCATTTTTTTCCCTAAAACCTCTTTGGTCAAAGAGGTTGTAGAAAAAATGCTTTAAAAAATAATAATAATAAAAAAAGCCTCTGATGATCGTGCGGCTCAGCTGGGATCATCAGAGGCTTTTAAAAGCATTTTTTTCTACAACCTCTTTGGCTGAAGAGGTTGTAGGAAAAAAAATGCTTTTAAAACCTCTGACGATCCCAGATGAATTGCCTGATTGTCAGAGCCTTTTATAAGCATTTTTTTCTGCAACCTCTTTGGCCAAAGAGGGTGTAGAAAAAAAAAAATGATTTTAAAAACTTCTGACAATCCCAGCTGAGTTGCCTGATCATCAGAGGCTTTTAAAAGCATTTTTTTTACAACCTCTTCCTCCAAAAAGGTTGTAGAAAAAATGCTTTTAAAAGTTTTAAAAAAAAGTTGGCCACACCCACCCAGTCACATTATTCCCCCCCACCAAGCCACGCCCACAGAACCGGTAGTAACAAATTTTACATTTCACCAGTGCTGCAAGGGTATGCTGCATAGTTTCTAAGTCCTATTGCCCACTTGTCCATAGATGCCTGGAAACTCTAATATCTGAAACAGTCCTTGTTGATTCAGTCAATGACTGGTTGACAATTCTTTTTCAACAGAGAAATGAGTTTATGGATACATTTAGTCTGACTCTTCTAATGGCATGGGTGACCTTCTGGTAGAAAACACTACCACCAGCATAGCTCTCAATCTCATCAGAGCAACACAAGATTCTCACCCAAGACATTATTATGATAATTATGATTTAAAAGAGCTAATTTCAAGTAGTGTTTCTGTGGTATATTTTATCTATGTTACCATTTGGATCTTGATTTACTCAACAAATCAGCCATGAATGTAATCATACAGTAAAAGAGCTATTTTTACTGCATAGTCCTTAATGTACGAGTGCCATCCTTCCAATGTACCTAACCTATGACATTTTCAACTTTTCAAAGAAATTCATCTGATACACTGTACTAGAGAGTTACGGTTCTAGAGCCACATTACATTTGTGTACATTTTTATTTCAAAAAGTGGGCCAGGAATCACTTAACACTAAATTAAAATGCTTTCATATTTTATTATTCCTTAAATTTAACAAATGGTCTACATTTTTTGTATTTATGAACACTTCTTGAATACTTGTTCTATACAATCAAACATATTGATAAAATGTATTTCTTACTGTATGAATTATTATATTGTATCCATTTTGGTATGGTTCAGGATTAAGAAAAATGGAAAAGGAAATATACTTCTTTCAGCTTCTTCAGAATACAACTGTATTTCTTGTTTCTTGATGAAGAAAATCAGAGGTGGGTTTCAGCAGGTTCTGACCAGTTCTGGACAACTGATAGTGGAAATTTTGAGTATTTCGGAGAACCAGTAAATACCACCTCTGACTGGCCCTACCCCCATCTATTCTCTGCCTCCCGAGTCCCAGCTGATCAGGAGGAAATGGGGATTATGCAGTAACTTTCCCCTGGATTGGAATCAGGAGTGAATAGAGATTTTACAGTATCCTTCTCCTGGATTGGGGAGGGAATGAGGATTTAACAGTATCCTTCCCCTGCCATGCCCACCAAGCCACACCCACAGAACCGATAGTAAAAAAATTTGAAACCCACCACTGAAGAAAATGTCTGGAGAAGCAACATCTGAGATAGAGAAAGCCATTTTCTTTGCTGTATTTTTAAGTGTATAAGAGATTATTGAACAGGATTTTTTTCATTCAAAATTTTAATGTTACGGCCCAGATAATGATTATGAATCCTGATGTTAGGAAATTTGCAAAATTAATATTAAGGACATAGAACTATAATTTAACCTATTTTACTTGAGCATGATTACTCTTACAAGATCTATATTATCACTATAAAATTCTGAGCATTTAAGAGAAACTGGAGGAAATGCAGTTGAAAGTTCAAGAGACGAAAGGCATCTCTTTCAAGTGTGATAGATGTTGTTAAGCGTTTTGCATTTCCACTGAGATATTCTACCTCTCCACTGCACTGCTCTGCTAAATTTGCAATGGGATGCAGGAGGAGAAGGCAGTCTTGAGGAAAGCTATGCTTGCTGAGAACCAAGAGACCATGCAGCCTGGATTCACCTCAGCTAACAGAATAAATCCATATAGCCATCATAAAAGGCACTCAAGTGTAATCTGTTCCATTTTACAGTTAAGTTGAGATGAGCATATATTTCCTCCTAGCTAGGAAAAAGAAAACCCAGCTAGGTTGATTTAAAGTTCTTTGCATCTTTTACATTACAAAAAAACAAAAAAACAATATCAGCTTTCTATATAATACTGTGCCCTTATGGCTATTAAATTTGTAAAATATAGTGATGTCACCTGAAATTTTATAGGATTGATTAACTGCTGGTTGGGTCAAATGAATTAACATTTGAAGAGGACAGAGATGGATATTTGGAATGGGAAGAACTCATTTGGGAACCTAGTAAGATAGTACTATTCAAGAATATTTGATCATCCCATTTTGTTTATTTTCTACACTAAAAGACATTCCAAGTGAATCTATAAATTATTTATTTATACATACCTACAATATTGAACTCAGTGGTGGGATTCTGGGGGTTCTAGGGGGGTTGGCCGAACCCTTTGTTAAATTGCTGGCTTGCCCCGCCCCTTGCCCCGCCCCTTGCCCCACCCCTTGCCCCGCCCCTCCGCACTACTATTTATTCCCAATAAATGGGGCGAGCGAGCCAGCAATTTAACAAACGGTTCGGTGTTTTTTGAAATTTATTGGCCCCGCAGCACACCGAACCATTTGTTAAATTGCTGGCTCGCCCGCCCCTCGCCCCGCCCCGCCTCCCACCTGCGCGGCGCCAGCCTACCGTAGCCAGGGGTAGGCAATTGTGGCTCTTTTACAACCTGTGGACTTCAACTTCCAGAATTCCTGAGACAGCTTGGCTGTCTCAGGAATTCTGGGAGTTGAAGGCCACAGGTTGTAAAAGAGCCACAATTGCCCACCCCTTCCCTAGCCTGAGTTCCGCTGCCTGGGATCCACGTGGGCTGCCACGTGGTTTCCCACCGGCTCCGGACGCAAGAGAGCAGGATAGAGAAAGCAGCTTCCACGCCTTCACTCACCCTCACTCTCTGCTCTGTTGGATCGCCGGCCGTTTGCTTACCCCGCCCACTCCCAATCTATTGCTGCCTCCGGAGTCCCAGCTGATGGCTAGAGGAAAAAAACGGTTTAAATTCTTGCCGCGGGGCTTCAAAGGGCTGCCCTATAGCCAGTGGTACAGCCGAACCGTTTGTTAAATTGCTGGCTTGCCCCGCCCCTCCGCACCACTATTTATTGCCAATGAATAGTGGTGGGTGAGGGGCGGGCGAGCCAGCAATTTAACAAATGGTTCAGTGTTTTTTTGTAATTTTATTGGCCCGTGGAGCTTCAGCATAGGCTAATTAGCCCTTGCTTAGATCGGCTCCCGAGTCTCAGATGATTTGTCTCAGCTGTTTTGCTCAGGGCTCTGCTGCTTGCTGGAGCAATTTTTTTCCCCCTAGCTATCCTGAAAAACGAAACTGAAACTGCTTTGCTGCTGCTGCAACGTTGGATAATTAGGCAGGCAGATTTCTTTTCTTTTTCCTCACCAAAAAAGGTAGGTGCAAACAATGGGAAATTTAGGGAAAAAGAGGAGAGTTCAAGATTTTAAAACACAAAAGAAAAAAAGCTCTATTTAACTAGGGAATTGTAATAATTGAGATACTATTAATTGTATATTTCTGAAAGCAGAAATGGTTAAGTTGTGGTTTGGAGGAATATATGGGGGAAATTATTTGGTTTATTATTATTGGTAAATATAATTAATTGATTTGTAAGAAATTGGATTGCATGGAAATAATTGGAATATTCATGTTCATATTTATTAATATACAAAAAAGGTAGTTATATAACTAATTGATTTATATTAAAATGTTGAATTTATATTAAACAACTATTACATAATTAACCAATGTGAGGATGGGTATAAAAATATATGACAATGGAAAGGGGTATAATATAGAATAAAAGGGAAAAATTGAATTTGATTAAGATTAGAGATGAGGATGAAGGGTAATATTGGTTTTTTTACAAAAATAGATGAGGAATAAATATGGCAAAAAGGAAATATAGAAATTGTAAATTTAATTGAAATGACTAAACACTGTTTAAATTTGTGAACCGGCCAAATACTCTGTTCAAAGAAAATACATTGTATGTTTGTATGTGTGTTTCTAATTATTGTTATTTATTCATATTTGTTCTCTTTTATTCTTTAAAGTTTAACAATTCATTCTTTTATCTTAATATCTTTATATTTGTTTGGGTTTGGCTTTCTTCCCTTTCATCTTTTTTATTGTACAGCAATCTTTCTCCTCAAACCTACCATCTCTCTCTTTTCTTTCCTTCTTACTTTCTCTTCCTCCCCCTCTTCTTCTCCTCCCTATTTCCTCT